>NW_028274809.1:10107424-10410454 GCF_037043125.1 Eumetopias jubatus
TGTTAACTTTACATTTGTGTGTTTTCTTTCAGTGCCTCTGTATAGTTCATACAGATTTCTTGAACACCTAAACCCCTCGCAGTTATTCTCTATAATCGCTACCTGGTCTGCTAGGTTACACTGACACACAGTGGGTGCTCACTGTTAGAGTAAATAGGTGAATAGACTGATCCTGAACCAGTCTCTTGATTTTTTTTTTTTTTAAGGATTTTATTTATTTATTTGAGAGAGAATGAGAGACAGAGCATGAGAGGGAAGAGGGTCAGAGGGAGAAGCAGACTCCCTGCCGAGCAGGGAGCCCGACGTGGGACTCGATCCCGGGACTCCAGGATCATGACCTGAGCCGAAGGCAGTCACCTAACTGAGCCACCCAGGCGCCCCAGTCTCTTGATTTTTTAAGTAAAATTTAACTTGGCGAGTGTTCTGGATTTTTAACAATGCAGTTCTTTAAATCTAATACCCTGACTTACTGATTTTAGGTGATGGGCAAGAGAAATTGTTTCCTAGGCTGAGTTAAGTCTGCTTCACAGTTCTTCTCTGAGGCCTTTCAGAGTTTGGTTGTGATTCTTATAGTTTCATTAAACTGGGTTGGCCAGAAGAAAAAGGAACTTGTCCATTATCCAGACCTACATGTTTTGTCTTGAGTGTGCAGAAGCTATTAGTAATAGTTTTGCAGCTCTGCTTGATTTAAAAAGTCATTTTAGTGGTCTAGAGTGAAAAAAACTGCTTGCCACTCTGTCCTTTTCATTAGAGAACAGCATTTATTGTTCAAGTGAACATCTGATTTGAAGGTAGAAGACTTGGGTAGTGGTCTTGACTGCCTTTTCCGTCTTTGTGACCTTGAGCGAATAGTGAGTTTCAAGTGCCTAATCCGGAGTGTGGTTATTGCCACCTAACCTAGATTTAATTGTCATTTGTATGCTAGACAATGTATTTAGGAGGTTAGGCTAGGAAGCTAGATTGGAACACAGGGCCCTTCCTCACTGGTTCATTGCCATTGCCTTATTTGGTAACACCTTTCTACCTAGAACATACTTATATATGTAGACTGGAGAGTTTTTGAAGATACGATAGTGTTCTTTAGTTGATTATGAATTCCTTCAAGTCCATCTTCCCCCCTTTTTTTTAATCCCTCTAGCACAGTGCCTGGCCTGTATAAAGGAATCTTTGAATCCTTATTAAAGGAACAAGTTTTGTGAGAACAAAATATTGCTGTAAGTGAAAATAATTTGTAACGGTTTAACGTCTTGTTTTGACAAACTTTTTTTTTTTAAGATTTTATTTATTTATTTGGCAGAGAGAGATACAGTGAGAGAGGGAACACAAGCAGGGGGAGTGGGAGAGGGGGAAGTAGGCTTCCTGCTGAGCAGGGAGCCGAATGCGGGGCTCCATCTCAGGTCTGGGACCATGACCTGAGCCGAAGGCAGACTTAACGACTGAGCCACCCAGGCGCCCCTTGACAAACTTTTTGAATCATAGTTGATGCTAAAAAAGATTTTGAAAGTTTTCTTTTTAATCTGTTGGATATGTTTTAGAGACTACAAGTTACTTTAAGTCATGTATTAAAAAAATGAGGACAAGCCATTTCATAATCTTTAATAATCCCTTATTTACATATAATAGTTGATCATTTAAATTCTACACTGAGGCCCTAAATATATCGATACGATGCATATATATTTATGCAGTTGAGTTTTATACATCATTTTTGTTTCGTTTCTTTGTTTCTTTTTTAGAAAGGATATATTATTTCTATAAATACGATGTTATTACCCATATGTGGATTTTGAAGGCTATTTATAAGCTGAAGTGTCTATCAGCAAGTCTTCAAGATTTGAAGTTACAGCATTTCAGTGTGTATTTTAATCAACTTGTTGGCTGTCATAACCAGTGAGTTCTGCCCTGACTTCAAAACTCCTACTCATTCCACCCGTGGGCAGCATTCTGAATAAATAGATGTACCTTGTGCTATATCTTCTTAAGGTCAGATTAACTCAATGTGAAGTCCTACTGGTAAAACATGTGTGATGCCCTGGAACCCCACAATGAGTTTTTACAGATAGCCCGTCTGAAATTCACTGTTGAGTTGTAATTTAAGCTGCTTTGTGTCCTTAGAGAGTAGGTTCATGGAGATCATATGGAGGGCCTCTCCCTCCCCCCCTTTCTTTTAATCTTCTTGAAAACCAAATGCTTGTGGTTGCCTTGTAAATAGTAAATACATGAACATGCTGTAACTTCTGCCATGGCCCCAGTATTTTGTAATCTTGTCTGTTTTGCACCTTTGGCTGCCTGCAGTCAGATCAAGCTGCTTGTTCCTCTCTGAACACACTCCAGCAACTTCAGCTTTCTTGATGGACTTTGACTGTTAAGTCTACCTGGATCGACACCCTTCCCTCATCTTGGGTCTCTTGTAGCTACAGGTACACACTTCACTTTCTTCCAGTATCTCCTGTAAGAGTTTTACTCCTCACTTCTCCCTTCCCTAGCATTTTGTTAGTTTTAGTTACTGCTTTCACCATCTGTTTTCTAATTAGTCACTTACTTCTTCTTAACTAGATCTTCGGCTTCTTGTGATAAAGCTCTCATTCTGCCATCACCACGGTGGCTGGCACAGGCTCCTGACCTGCATTGTACATGGCAGTGATAGTTTGTTTTGGTGACACATTGAGGAACTATATTGTGAAATAATGGTAGCACCATTTGCCATAGTTTCAGTCAGCTTGCTTATTTTCATTTCTCAGGGTTTCATTTCTCAGCCCTGTGTGTAGGATGCTAGAATATACATTTTTCAGAATTAGGGCTCATGAAAATCCCCATTTTAAGGGATTGTTAAGGCACTAGACTATTTTACTAACTTTGCTACCTTAGGTTTAGCATTTGGGAATTATGTTTACTAGCAGGTAAAAAGGTGTTTATCAATACATATTTATCTAGTGCTTACTGCGTGCCAGGTCTCTGCTGGGAGGAATACAGAAGGTTCTTGTCCTGAGTTCCATGGTTTCATTTAGTTGAAAATCACTTAGCTGGTTGAATCTACTTGATAACTATATATAGTATAGTGTTTAGCATAGAGAAATATCCTGTAGATATTGTTTTGTTTTTTTTTTTAAGATTTTATTTATTTATTTGCCAGAGAGAGAGAGAGAACGCACAAGCAGGGCGAGCGGCAAGCAGAGGGAGAAGCAGGCTCCCTTCTGAGCAAGGATCCCTATGTGGGACTTGATCCCAGAACCCTGGGATCATGACCTCAGCCGAAGGCAGGCGCTTAACTGACTGAGCCACCCAGGTGTCCCTCCTGTAGATACTCTAAATGCAGGTTTTCTAAATGTAGAATATGAGAATCTAAATTAAGAAACTGATAAATTAGGGCACGAAATTTGGCTTTACTGAATAAATTGGTGGAAGTGCCTTCATTGTGAAAATATTTCCTCAGCAAGTAATGCATGTGCATTTCTGGTTCCAAACCCTCTTGAAAAATGCTGAGGAGAAATAGATTTATAAAATGGGATCTCATGTTGAAGAGTTGTGGTACTTTATTGTAGATGAGTTCAAACTCTGACGACAGAACACAACATCTAACATTGTGCATGTTGTTAAGTACAGAGTTGAGTTTTACAGAGTGGGTACTCAGAAGCTTAGAGATTCAGTCCTAGGTTGAAGTTGACTAGGTTGAGGAAGACTTTATGGAGAGACGAGGGACTGGAACTGGCCTCAATTGTTTGGGTAGGTAGAGAAGAATGGGGAGCTTAAAAAGGTGAAATTGAGGTGCGGGTCTAATGATCAGATAAACTGGCTCTTTGGAGTAGAGGGTCCACATTTATGAAATAGGAAGTCAGGCTGAGATGATTGAGGTTCTTAAATGGGAGAAATTACAAAATTAGATTTAACGAACAGACATGTTGAGTTTATTGATCCCTGAATAGGCGGTGACATGAAAAAAGTATACAGAAATATTTAATTTGTAAATGATCTACAAAGAAAAAGTGCTTTCAGATCTTATTTGGATCTTACCTTTCTATGAAATGGCTTCCCTTTCTGGGACTGTATACTATAGGGGTTATTTTAAGTTTGGGGGTGAAAGAAGCAGTGGAGGTAAAACTTCTTGCTTAGTTTCCCTACCTTGTTTAGTTTCCCTACTTAGCAGTTAGAGTACCTCTGTTAAGTAAGCAGGAGCTGTCTAATGACTCCTGTTACTCCTCTGTTTAGTCATAGAGTTCGTCCCCGTTAATGGAAGGTGGCAGTCATTCTGTCTTAACACATGCATCTATGTTTTGTTGTATTGTATGTAATTTTGTTGAATTGTTTATATTCAGGTTTTTTTTAATTCAGAGTACTATTTCAAAATTAATACTTGATTTTTTGAGTTCCTCAGTAATGTCAGCCCTCTTTATAAGAGAAACTTTTGCTAAGCATGTAATGCAGTAAAAAACACGGTGTTTTAAGAAAAGCAAATTGTGGCTTCAGTGTTTACATAATTTTTTTTTTAAAGATTTTATTTATTTATTTGAGAGAGAGAGAATGAGAGCTAGAAAGCACGAGAGGGAAGAGGGTCAGAGGGAGAAGCAGACTCCCTGCTGAGCAGGAAGCCCGATGTGGGACTCGATCCCGGGACTCCAGGATCATGACCTGAGCCGAAGGCAGTCGCTTAACCAACTGAGCCACCCAGGCGCCCGAGTGTTTACATAATTTTTTAAAAAAAATTATTATTTGAGAGAGAGAGTGTGAGTGAGAGCACGAGTGGGGTGGGGGGGCAGAGGGAGAGGGAGAAGCAGACTCCCCGTTGAGCAGGGAGCCTGACGCGGGGCTCCATCCCAGGACTCTGGGATGGTGACCTGAGCCAAAGGCAGACACTTAACCAACTGAGCCACCCAGGCGCCCCTACATACTTAAAAAAGAAAAAAAAATTTAGTTATTTCTTTTGAGAGAGAGAGCTCATGAGTGCGGAATCTCCAGCAGATTCTGGAGCCCCAGGAGTGGGGAGCTCAATGTGGGGCTTGATCCCACAACCCCAAGATCATGACCTGAGCTGAAGTCAGACGCTTAACTGAATGAGCCACGCAGGCGTCCCAGTATTTATATACTTTTAAAAAGTGCAAGTTAGGGCGCCTGGGTGGCTCAGTCGGTTAAGCGGCTGCCTTCGGCTCAGGTCATGTTCCCAGGGTCCTGGGATCGAGCCCCGCATCGGGCTCCCTGCTCTGCAGGAGCCTGCTTCTCCCCCTCCCACACCTCCTGCTTGTGTTCCCTCTCTCGCTGTGTCTCTCTCTGTCAAATAAATAAATAAAATCTTTAAAAAAAAAAAAAGTGCAAGTTAATATTACCTGTTCTTTTGGGGTCTTTCGTTTGTTTTTCCTGAGGGGGGGTTGCGGGGGTAGAGGGAGAGGAAGAGTGAGAATCTCAAGCAGGCTCCATGCTCAGCAAGGAGACTGATGTGGGGATCATGACCTGAGCCAAAATCAAGAGTTGGTCACTTAACCAACTGAGTCACCCAGGCACCCCAATATTACCTGTTTAATCAAGTTAAATATCTTAGTAAAATATTTGCCTAGCACTTTGGTTGATGTCATAGCAGACTATTTGTTATCCCTGTTATTTTATAAAAGTACACAAAACAGGATTTCAAAATTAGGAAATGAGGTTAGCTGGTGGCTAAAGGGAAACTAAAGATACAGAGAATAAAACTTCATTCAGGGGTCTGGTAGCAATAATATTTAGTTTTCTTACAGCAGCTTTTGTTCCTAGAGTATTCTTGTAGACTTTGCTGATTGCAGTTTGAATTCATTTTATTCTTGTGTGGAAATAGGAGAGATGTTAGCAGTTAGTGCAAGTTCATGACTTACACCTGTTAAAGCTGTATAGCACAAAATTTGTGGGGGTTCGTGGACTTTGGAATAAAAACGTTTATGAAGGCTGTGTATTTTACTAATACAAGAGACAAGAGTGTTTTTTAATTCAAGGCATTCGTGCAGCTTCCTAATTTTTCCTTTATTAAATACATTTCCTTGTATCCACCTAGGGAAAGCAGCCTAGTCTCGAGGGAATTAGACTTGAAGTCTACCCCTCCATCCCAGACCCACAAGCATTTCTGCCTTTCTCCCAGTAGATGGCAACAATTAGGCTGATTTTTTTAGAAGATTTCAGTAGTTTGTAGCTTTGTATGTAATCAGACTAGTTTCCTAATTATTTCTCAACTGTCATTAGGAACTTCAGTGTTAATTTACACATCTTGACCTCAAAATACTTTTCTCGGAAAACTAGACTGTTAATTGCAGAGTTCATTCTTTTTTTACTTTACTCTTCACCCGGTCTTTTTGAAAAGTTTGCCCTTCCAGTTGCTGCTATGAGGTAAGACTTGGGGAATTTCAGCCTTTGGTGTGGCACTGTAAGATAATCCGCTTCTGCCTCTTTGAACCATCTAGTATTACTTTTCAGCTGCCTGTATATTAGGCCATGCCATTTATCCTCCAGGTATCTTCTCATCACACAAACTAAGGATTCTGAAAGGAATTATGGAAGAGATAGTAAACCCCCATCATTTGGGGATCTCCGTTGTGGCACTGGTGTTAAATGACACTCAGTTCCTAGTTCTTTTTTTTTGACAGAGAGAGAGACAGCGAGAGCAGGAACACAAGCAGGGGGAGTAGGAGTGGGAGACGCAGGCTTCCTGCCAAGCAGGGAGCCCCATGCGGGGCTTGATCTCAGGATGTTGGGATCATGACCTGAGCCAAAGGCAAATGCTTAACCGCTGAGCCACCCAGGCGCCCCTCAGTTCCTAGTTCCTGATTCAGCTAAAGAATCTGTAAACTTCGTGTTTGCTGGAATACCAGCGTTTTCTTTTCTGTGGGATGGACCTTCAGCTTAACTCCTGCATTTACTTCCATTCAGCATGCGTTAATTCTTCCTTGTTACTAAAAAAGAAAAATAAGATGATTCATAATGCCCAATTAACTTTTCAGGGTTTACTATATTTAGAGATACTTAGAACTTTTTACAGGATGCCTGCTGAGTTTATTTAAATTTTTAATGCGATAGTAAAGGATTTGGGAAGTTTCCATATTAATTAAGAGTTTTAAAGTTAGGAATGGCTTAATCTTTTAAGGAACATACAGTCAGAGACTTAGTAAAACAGTGGTTCTAAAAAAACATTCTGCAATTAGGTCTGTCTTAGGGTCCAGTATTAGAGTCATGGTCCAGTGGAAGGAATTAGGCTGGTTTCAGCAACTGCTGCATTTATCTTTTAGAGGTGTTGCTTAAATTGCATTAGCAACACTCAGACCTAGAAAAATACGTAAGATGTCTGCTCTCAGCGTAGGTAGTCTGAAGTCAGTGGTGGACATAGAATTAATGTATATGAGTAATAAGCAAATGGTATGTATTATTACAGATCTTTTTGAATACTAAAGTCCTAAATCAAGATTTAGGATTAGGAAGATATGTAAGATGTGGTCCTTGGCCTTGAGTTTATAGTCTCATTAGGGAAGGAGATAAAGTTGGGAATAAAAGTAACTATAAAAACTCTTAAACTGAATTTTAAGACATTATTCAGATGTCTTATCAGGTGACTAGCTGTTAAGAACAGAGAATGTGGTAAAAATATCACTCACATACTTCTCAGAATAGTTATCTTCATCCATGTATACTTGATCACATTTAATTCCAAATTCAATTCCTTGTTATCTTTCTGTTGTGATTTTCACTATAAATATGTATAGTATAGTCTAACAGTGATGTAGACCAGTCTAGTGTGGGAGATGAATGGGTTCAGAATAACAAGAAAAGGCTCTATGAATAATAGCAACAGCAACCAACCTCTATTGAATCCTTCCCTTGGCTTACTGGTACTTAGGTCAGTCTCCACTGGAGGAGGGATGGGAAATGGGGAGGTAGGTGGGCTGGGGATGGGTAGGTAAGGGGGTAAATAGAAGAGAGTTGGACATTCTGCACAAGAAGTGTAATGAGGGTGGATGAGAGTCTGCTTCAGAAGAGGGTAGAATTTTTCGGTGGCCAAGGAGAGTTAATTGTACTGAGTAAATACATTCTACATGCTGTGTTTATTTTCTGTGTTTATTTAAGTGAGTTTTTTGCCCCACAACTTTACATAGGGAGAATGTACCATATATTCTTCCTGTGTTTTGAGTATCCCTGGGTTATTCATAAACCCAATTGGAATAACTGGAAATATATAAATAGGGTATAATGGAAAATAAGATGAAA
Source organism: Eumetopias jubatus (assembly GCF_037043125.1). Lineage (NCBI taxonomy): Eukaryota > Metazoa > Chordata > Mammalia > Carnivora > Otariidae > Eumetopias > Eumetopias jubatus. The sequence continues at coordinate 10,115,636 of NW_028274809.1, forward strand.
GTATGAGCCAATTAATATTTGTGCATACATTTACATGAACATTTTTCTTTTTAAAGTTGGTGTTTTTATCGTGAAACTTTAGTCAGTTTTCATAAACAATTTTGCTTTTTCATGGCTATACACATTTACATATTTTGAAGGCAGTGCCCTCCCTGTACAAAGGATATGGGCCTTGGTGCAAGGAACTCTAATTTAAACAAGTTCCTCCCTGTGCTAGCTAGGTGATCTTGGATAAGTCATTTAAACCCTCTGAGGCTTAGTTTTCTTTTGTATAAAATGGGTTGCCCTTAGGATCTTGCATAAGTAGTATATACTTCAGTGATAGCTGCTGCTGTTTTTATTTATAATGATGAAGAAAAAATGTATATTAATTTAGATGGTTTAGAGGAAGGCTTTTACACTGTCTTCCAGAACCGGGGTCAGCAAACTTTTTTTTATAAGGTGCCAGACAGCAAATATTTTTGGCTTTGTGGGTCATGTCTTCTCTGTTGTAATTACTCAGCTGTTGTGGGGCAAAAGCAGCCATTGCTTTTGTTTAAATAAAACTTTATTTACAAAAGGAAGCAGTGGTCCAGATTTAGATTTGGCCTGTGTGCCATAGTTTGCCAACCCCCTGCTCCAGAGTATTACTTGCTGCCTTTACTTGGTTCACAGGATTTGGAAATGACATCTGTATGTCTTAAAAGGTAATGTAGGGCGCCTGGGTTGGTTAAGCGACTCCCTTCGGCTCAGGTCATGATCCTGGAGTCCCGGGATTGAGTCGCACATTGGGCTCCCTGCTCAGCGGGGAGTCTGCTTCTCCCTCTGACCCTCTTCCCTCTCGTGCTCTCTGTCTCTCATTCTCTCTCTCTCTCAAATAGGTGAATAAAAATCTTTAAAAAAAAAGAGGTAACGTAATAATACGTAAGTGATAAAGGAATTTGGTGTAAGTGGCTAAGAGCAAAGACTGGGATTTAACTTAAACCCTGGCTCTGATACAATTAACTTTGTGACCTTGGGTCAGTCACCTTTTTTTTGGCTTCAGTTTTGCATCTGTAAAATGGGAATGATAGTAATACCTATTTTAGGTGTGTTGTGAGGATTAAATTGGTTACTATGTAAAACTTTGAAACAATGGCGGGTAAAGGATAAGTGCTCCATGCGTTATTATTGTTAATAACCATTCTTTTTGAGAGGAAGCTTTTCTTTCCTTTGTTGATAGACTATCTAAAAAGACAGGTTTGAGAAGATGGATTTCTCTGATAACATCTTGGAATTCCCTGAGTGTTAGAGTTTTAGGGTTGAAGGAGATCATTTGATAGTATGGGTGGACGCATCAGCAGGGTGAATTTGGGTTCTGGTTTCCTGGTTGTTTGATCTTGGGCAAGTTATTAAGGTATAAAGTATAGGAAAATCGTACTTTGTAGGATTCTTTTGAGTTTTTAGTGAGAGAGAAGTGCTTAGCACAGAGCCTTGTTCCCAGTGAGGTGATCAAATGATAGTTGCTGTATTACAATTTTTTTGATTAGGGTATTGGCTCCTGGAAGGAGTTTAATAGCTTTTTTCTATATAAAAGAACCATATAATAGTTCTTTTTAAATGACTTATTTTCGCAGTTTTTATAAATGTATGAAATTACAGTCAACAGTGTGAATTTACTATTTTTCAGATGTCATAATTTAGGTGTTAGTAAATTTAATAGGCAATTAAAATGACACTTTAATATATATTTTTTTAATTTTTGAAGACTATTTGTTTATTGGAGAGAAAGCAAAAGTATTCCTGAAGGATGCTGAGCATACTTCATCATACCTTTTATTTGGGGAGAGCTAGGGCATACCTCTGACAAAAATAAGAGTAATGGTGTAATTGTATGAATATAGGTTTAAACCACTGGCTTTTAAATTCTTTTGATCTTCAGTCCATGATAAGAAATGCCCTACTTTGCTTCACCAGTGTATGTGTAGAAATGTGTATGTAACTGAAGTAAATGTCAAACAGTACTTAAGCATTCGGCATGCTGCTATTCTCTATTTAATTTAAAACTTCTGGTTACGACCTTTTAAGTCCGAGAATTCTTAACCTTTTCTGTCGTGTGGACCATTTCACAGTCTTAAGCTGTGGACTCCTCAAAATAATTTTAAATTCCTAAAATAATTGCATAAGACAAAACCGCCAGTATATCAAATGTTGAAATCTAGTTCTTAAACTTAAATTAGTATGCTGTAAAATAGTAAGACATTTCTTTATTAGCATTTTCAATAACATGATCTAGCAGCTGTTGAAAGCGGTGACGGGTGTAAATGATATTTTGAGGTATCTGCAACAATTGTAATGTGATAGGATAATATCTGTGATTTCTCTTGGTGCAAAGCCAACACTACTGCCAATAATGCTGTGGTTTATTGCCTATTCAGGATGGAAGGAAATGTTAAATTTCAGTTAGAGGTTAGTGAAATTTTTTTCAATCCAAGTTCATGAACTCCTGATTATGAACCCCTGGTCTAAATTGATTTCAAGGCTCTAATCTTAGAGTTTGAGAAAAAATACTGGCTTTGGCCCAATCATGACTCATCCCTTAGGGGCCAGGGAGTAGCCTCCTTCCTCAGAGGTGAAGGGATTTTTACCCCCTATAAGGCAGGATTCTTTTAGCAGGGAAGAGTGTGGGATAGATGGAATTTGGGTAGGGAATGTTACCTTCTGCCTTCTCCTGTGTGTAGTCCCCCCTCCTTTATTCTCTCTACTGATTGCTTAATTTTCCTCCCAGTACTATCCAGTGTTACTGTTGTCTGCTTCCCCAATGGTAGGTAAATAACCATTGGGGAGAGATTAGCCCTTTCAGTAATTGAGTAGCTGAGTAAGACCTGGCACTCCCATATCCCAACTAGTAAGTCTTGGCCTTGGTGCCCCTCATTCTTCCCTCCCCTCCAAAAAACCGGTGTGACCATTGCAAAGGCTGAAATGTGAGGAAATGTAGGTAAAGGCACTGCTCCGAAGTGCTCTACATAGAGGAGGTGATTCTCCTGGTGTAAAATGACCTGTGTTCGTGTGGTTCCCCGCCCTTGGTTTTTAGATGTGTGGGTACATCTCATATAGTTAATAAACCAGGAGCAGAGATATCTTTTTTTTAATTTGTATATGAGGAATAAAAAAAGTACTCAGTAAAGAATTCTAGTCTAAGGACATTAATGTAAACCTCTCTGGAGTTGATAGTATGCCCTCCCCTCTTCCCCCACCCTACCTTCATTTTTAAATTTTTTTATTTTTCACTTCAGGGCAATCTGCTTTTCCTTCAGCAGGCATTCTTTCTTTTCCTTTTTTTAAAGTGGGTGGCCCCAAACCTGATCAATGAAAATTCTTGAAGAACTGGTTGCTATAGTTTTGGATTTTTTGTTTTAACTTAGGTGGTTAATTTTAAAGTTTAAAGCTTTAAAGTTTAAAGGTAATTTAAAAATTTTAAAGTTTCCTTAAAGCAATTATTTCTGACTTAAAAGACACATCAGTGCCTTTTGCACAGTTGGACTGCAAACATCTGTTGATTGAGTACATTTTTACGAGTCTACATATCTAGAATATCTGTCCCTCAGTCTTTAGGTTTGTTAAAGTTTTGATAGAAAGTAAACTAGTACTTCCATTTGGATCACTGGACTTTTTGAGTCCTAGAAGAACTTCTTTTGGAACAGGTAAGTGATAGTATCCATGTTGGATTTAATTATTCTTGTTTTGTTTGCTTTAGAAAAAATTAACAATTGCTTAAATTGATCCATTATTAGGTATTGTGGAATATAGTTGTCAGTTCCTATGTAAATACTTCTGGTTTTCATTTTATTTTTATATTTAATGACATTGTTGGGAAACAAGAAAAAGTTAATGACGTTCTAACCAGTGTAAGGACTATGAAGTAAAAAGCATCATTACTTTATTAGAATAGAGAATAGGAAAATGTATAAGTAGTGAAGAAATTGGATTATCAGTCAGGTTTAGTAAATGCATTAGAAAATATTCCATTCTACGTAGGAGCCTTTTCATTCTTAAATGATGATTATTTGTCTTTAAAATGTCAGTTGGTTTATAGTACCTTTCAATACCTGTTGGGAAGAGCCTGGCATGTTACATTTTGTTTGTTGACATATTTGAAGATCTAAAAGCAACAGCTTTAGAATTTTCCTTTTTATGCAGTACTTTGGAAGGCAGGAAACACTTTCAAAGCAAAACAGATTTTTTTTAAGCAGCTCTATCCAGATACATAATTCTTATGCCATACAATTCACCCATTTAAAATCTACAGTGTTTTTAATATATTCACAGAGTTGTGCAACCATCGCCATGGTCTAATTTCAGAACATTTCATTGCTCCAAAATAAACCCTGTACTCATTGGATTTTCTGTAAACTTTTAGGGTTAAGTTTTAGAATTGACGATTCAGATGTGATGTCTTTCTGTTAGTTAAAATCATACCAACTAAAAAAAGTAGCCTTGCCCATTTTGTAGTATGGGACTGCAGATGGAAACTACTTGGTACTTGGATTTATCCTCCAAGGAGGGTTCAAACCCCCTTTTGATAATTTTTCTACTTGAAATTATTATTTGAATTTAAACAGCCTGTTAGCTAGAAACTATGCTTATTTGTTGGCTGTAACAGTGTCACTTGGAGAAGGCTGGATAGGAAACTATTCTTGGAAGATGCCATATTTACTTCAGAACCAAACTCAAGAGTGCTGGTTCTACCTGGTAGGGAGCAGTTTGCCAGTTCTTTTTGATATTTCAAGGTAGAAGTCCAACATGTAAAAATTGAATTTTTGATTGGCTTCTACACACTTCCATTCATTTTCTTATTTTTTTTAGAAGTTTATACAGAATGTTTTGTTTTGAAAGACATATTAGCACTTTCTATGTTATTGTCTTTGATATGCAGTTAGGTTGGCAGAGTTTAGGTGTGCATTACTTCTTTGGAGTTTCTTTTGTCATTTCATTTGTTGAGGTGCTTTCAGACTTTTCCTCTTAAACTCCCCTCCGGCTATTTCCTGTTGATTCATTCGTTCATTTATCTACCTCCCCAGGCCTCCCCCCTCTCCCCCAGGCCTTTCTGAAGCTGTCTCTCTGTCTGAAATGCCCTCTTTCTTTGCCTTCTCACCCCACTCTCTTCTGGGCAGATACAGGAAGAGTTTTCATATTTCCACACCCTGAGAGATGTATCTCCTCCCCTAAGGAAGGCTTGGATTTTTCTTCTGAAATAAGTGCTTCTGGTAGTAGTCTGTCGGTTTTCACTCCACAGTTTTGCTCTTTCACTGGTCTGAGCTTCCCAGAGTTCCTTTGAGTCTTGCCTGCATCCTACCAGACATTCTAACGTCATCATTGCTCACCTTACTTTAAAAGAGGGCCAGGGCTAGCTGATGTCTCAGCACAAAACGAAATCGTCCTTAACCCTTTTGTCACTTCTGGTTTATGCTTCCTGGTGACTTTTTTTCCAGAACAGACGCAACTGTCCTCTTTTATGTTTTGGCACTGCTTCCTCTTTCTACCTCTCCTCTAGTTTGTTTTGGCTATTTTTTTATTTGTGGGTGAGAAATGACTGCACATAGAAATTCGGTGGCTGTGGTTTCGTTCAGTTCTCTTTCTCTTGCTTTTACTGCTACTACAAGTTGTATTAGATGTATTTCATCTTAATATTTTTCTCTTTTAAATTTTAATAAAGGATGGGAAAAGAATACTAAATTTTATGATTTCTTGATACTGATTTTAGTGTATTCAGCAATGCTATTGGTACAGTTTTTAGAGTGGTATCTTATTTTAGTGGAACTGTACGTGTTATCACTTACTGTTGAATTTTTTTCACTTAGGGTTACATATCGAAAGTTACAAACTGGATTTGATGCATATGAATTTATACTTTTTTAAAAAAGATTTATGTTTTTATCTTAGAGAGTGATCGAGAGAGCGGGGGTGGGATGGGGTAGAGGGAAAAAAATCCCAAGCAGACTCCCTGTGGAGCATGGAGCCCAATGTGGGGCTTGATCCCACGACCCTGAGACCACAACCCGAGCCAAAAATCAAGAGTCAGCTGCTCAACTGATTGAGCCATCCAGGCGCCCCTGAAATTATACTTTTAAAAAAGGCATCTTATAAGATTATTGGTCTGAGAGTCAGGAAACTGGAATAATAATCTGATTTCAATTTTAGATACTTAAGCATAGATGAATTTCCTTTGAATCTCTTCTGTTAGATATGAGTAATATTTGTTCTTGCTACAACTCTGGGATTGTTAGGATTAAAGAGAGAGACCTATGTTACAAGTATTCATATAGAAAAACAGTATACAAAAACTTTATAGTTTTGTCCTTGTTACTGCTATTGGAGAAAACAGTGAATCTCCATGACTGAGTTAGACTTGAAAGAACATCTGAATTTGGAGGCATAAAAAGGAAACTAGGACTTAAGGATTTTATTTGTCAGAGAGAGCGAGAGCGAGCACAAGCAGGGAGAGTGGCAGGCAGAGCAGGCAGAGGGAGAAGCAGGCTCCCTGCTGAGCGGGGAGCCCGATGCAAGGCTCAATCCCAGGACCCTGTGATCACGACCTAAGCCGAAGGCAGATGCTTAACCACTGAGCCACCCAGGTGTCCCCTCCCCTCCTTTTAAGATTTTATTTTAAAAGTAAACTAGGACTTAAAAAAACATTCAAGTGTTAATTGGATACTGGGTCACCTAGAGTTATTACTTGAGATCAACTACCCATGTTTGTCTAATGAAATCTTTTGAGGATGGAATCAGGAAGCTAAGCCTCAGGAGCAATTAACTGAAGCCATCAGTTCAGATATTCTTAACCTGTTGTCTCTACTGTGTGTGTGTGTCTGCTTTATCTCTCTCTCTCTCAAGACTCCTTCCTAATGTGCCTGTCTTAAACATAATGCCAGACTTTGCACTTGACAGTCTAGGTACCCAATCTGAAGTACCTTTGGGAAGGACTCTGAGTGATCTAGCATAGGTCATTTACAGAGTACTGAACCCTAGTTAACTTGTGGTGGGTGTTGTGGGATAGACTTGTCAGGTAGTATGTTACAGCTTCTATAAGAATCTGTGAGACTATATTGAATAGAGAGAAATAGATGAAACATGGTTGTCTAGTACATGTGTCCCCTTGTATTTAATGACATAACTAAATTTGCAAAATGCTGTGGAGCTCTTCAGAGTTGTAATATGCAGAAACAGAGATTTAAGGCAAGATTTTTAAAAACTTGAATATACAATATTTCGGGTGAACTTTAGTGGGGCAATCAGAGAAAAAGCGATCTAAACCTTGCCAGTGGATAATGAACTTAGAGTTAATTGCCATTTGACTGTAAAAGTATGTATGTATGTATTTAAGATTTTATTTATGTATTTGACAGAGAGAAAGACACAGAGAGGGAACAGAAGCAGGGGCAGAGGGAGAGGGAGAAGGCGGCTTCCCACGGAGCAGGGAGCCCCATGTGGGGCTCGATCCCAGGACCCTGGGATCATGACCTGAGCCAAAGGCAGACACTTAACAACTGAGCCACGCAGGCGCCCTGGTAAAAGTATTTAGATACTGCTCTGGAAGTGTGCTTACTTTCCCACTGTGGGATATTCTAGTCCTGTTTTTGCTATTGATTTCTGTTCATTTGTATTCATTGTGGTCAGAGAATATGCTCTGTGTGATTTCATTTCTTTGAATTTGTTGGTTTACTTTATGAGGCCTAGTGTACGGATAGTTTCTGACAGCATTCTATGTGTGCTTGAAAAGAATGTGTATTTGCAGTATTATATTTGTCCCCATTAGGTCTATAAAGAATATTGTTCACATCTGTATCCAAACTAATTTATTTTTTGGTTGTCTAGTTAATATCAGTTACTGAGAGAGGAGTTTTAAAATTCTGGATTTGTGTATTTTTCAGTTTTTGTTTTAAGGTTTTAAAGCTGATGAAGAATTGCTGTCTTCCCGGGGGTGCCTGGGTGGTTCAGTTGGTTGAGCATCTGACTCTTGTTTTGCTCAGGTCATGATCTCAGGTCTTGGGATCTAGCCCCGAGTTGGGCTCTGTGCTCAACAGGGAGTCTGCTTGAGATTCTCTCCTTCTCCCTCTGCCCCTCCCCTGCTCATTCTCTCCCCCCGCCAAATAAATTTAAAAAAAAATTCTTTTTATTTATTTTTTTTAAGATTTTATTTATTCATTCATGAGAGACAGAGGGATAGAGAGAGAGAGAAGCAGAGGGAGAAGCAGGCTCCCAAGGAGCAGGGAGCCCGATGCGGGACTCGATCCCAGGACCCTGGGATCATGACCTGAGCCAAAGGCAGACGCTTAACCATCTGAGCCACCCAGGAGCCCCAAAAAAAATTCTTTTTAAAAAAAGGGAATTGCTATCTTCCTGAATTGAATCTTTTATTATCATGAAGGAACTATTTTTTAAAAATTATTTAGTTTTAATTTTTTAATTTTTTTAAAGTAAGCTCTATGTCCTTTGTGGGGCTTGAACTCATGAGATCAAGAGTCGCATGCACTGATTGAGCCAGCCAGGCATGACTGAAGAAACCATTTTTATCTCTAGTAATGTCTTTTTAAAAACTTGTAATGTCAGTTTTTTAATGCTAATAAACTACACCAGCTTTTTTTGTCCAGTGTTTGCATGGTATTTTTCTAACTTAGATCTGTTGCTTCTGGTTGAAGTGTTTTGAAAATCCAACTAGACATTGAGTTTTACCATTTTATTTTCTAATTTGGTGCCCTCATTTGAATTTATTGTTTTTCATAGGTGTATGATTCTAGTCTTTGGTTACTTTAAAAACTAAAATAGTATATCTAACAAGGTCTGTAATTAATTGGTACCTTTACTTGCAGAAAACACAAAGACCTTAGAATAGTAACTCAGTTTACCAAGCTCCTCTTGGCTTTAAGATATTGTTGTCATTTTACTTTAATCAGTTCTTAAAACCTTAAGTAAATAGTATAATTTCATAGCATTAACATTCATTTACATTTATCTGTTTGTCACCTTTATTTTCTTGAATCTCAGTACTATATCAAGGTCATTTTCTCTGTATTGCTGGTGGAAAAAACTCAGTTTTTAGTCTGACAAAAGCTTAATTTTTTTTTTAACACTTTATTTATTTGAGAGGAGGGGGGGAAGAGGGGCAGAGGGAGAAGGAGAATCATAAGCAGGCTCCACGCCCAGGGTGGAGTCCAACGTGGGGCTTGGTGCATGACCCTGAAATCATGACCTGAGTGGAAACGAAGAATTGTATGCTTAACTGAGTCACCCTGGGGACCCAAAAGCTTGATTCTTTAAAGATAATTTCATTTGGTATAGAATTCTTAACTGGCATGTATCTTAAGTGTCCTGAAGAAAATAAGAATTCTTCTGTCTTCTGGCTTCCATTGTTGCTTTCAAGAAGTCAGCTGATAGTCTGTAAAAAATTTCCCTCCTTTCCCTTTTGCTGAATATTTTCTCTGTCTTTGGTACTTAGTTTCATTATGACATGTCTAGGTAAATATCTTTTTATTTATCTTGTTTAAATAATCATTTGGGCTTCTTGAATTTAAGGATTGGTATCTTTCACCAGTGCCAGAAAATTCCAAGCCAATAAATGTTTAGATATGCCTCACCGTGTCTTCGTTCTTGTACTTCTGAAATTGTGACTAGACATATGTTTGAACGTCTTTTATCCTCATTATTTCTTCTTTATTTTTAATCTTTTGGCTTCTATGCTGCATTCTGTGCAATTTATATCTTAATGCTTTGCCTAACTTTGTCTAATATGCTGCCAGACCTGTCTATTGAGTTTTATTTTTATTCACATATTAGAAATTCTCTTTGGCTCTCTTTCAAATCTTTCCCTTTGAATAGTTTTTTTGTTACCTTTATTACTTTTTTCAGTTTTGGCCTTTGTATTTTAAACATAGAGACTGCTTTGCTTAAGATTTGTCTGATAACTCTTAATATCTGAAATCTGTGTGATTGTTTCTGTTGTTTGTTTTTGCAAATCCTTGTTCACGGTGCCTTGTTTATTTATGTGTACTCTATGTGGTGTTCACTGTCTATAGTTTATTTGTAGATGTTTCCTGAAGCCTGGAATAGAGAAGATGTGCTTTGCTTCTGGCAGGTATTTAGGGGCACCAAGACTTTCCTACCCAAAGTGTAGCCCTTGGGCTGGCATGGGAGCTTGTTAGAAATACAGCATTTCAGGCCCATACCTGTATTTTAATAAGAATCTGCATTTTAATGAGATCCCTAGGGCATTCTCAGGCAGGCTAAATATTAAGCAGCCCTGCACTAAAAAATTGACAAGATTTGGAAAACTCTGGTTTAAAGTATTTTAGATTATTCAGATTATTGAAATTTCAGATTATGACTAGAAATCTTGGCCATACATGTAGAGATTTTCAGATACAGTTTTTTTTTATTCTCTCTTTCTCTCCCTCGATGAGTCCCTCTGTCCTCACCGCTTAGCAGCAAGGTGATTTAGCAGTTGGGTGCATTGGGGATTAGGCATATATCTGGTCATCTCAGTCCTCACAGTATAGCCCAGAGTGGTAGTTTGTTTGTTTTGTTTTGTTTTAATGATAAAGACTAAAATTTGAAATAAGATTAGATTCTTGAAGTTTGGGTTTGGAGAGGCAAGTGGGAAAATCTTTTTAAGGAAGTGATCAACATCATTAGAAAGGAAGTATAAATTCAAACAGTGAGATACCACTACCCCTCCATGAGAATAGCTAACTTTCTAAAAGACTGATAACACCATATGTTGACAAGGTCATGGAGCAACTGGAAATTCTATTCTTATTGGTAGGATTGTAAAATATAGCTGCTTTGGGAAACGTCTTATGGTTCCCTTAGAAGTTAATCATAACCTTCACGATGATCTAGGGATTCTACCCTTAGTATTTACTTAAGAGAAATGAAAGCATATGTCCTTTGAAAGACTTGTAGAAGAATGTTTGTAGCCCCTTATTCTTAATGGCCGAAATCTAGAAATAGTCCATGTGCCCGTCAACAGAAGAATGGATAAACCAAATGATAATCACACAGTGGAATACTACTCAGCAGTACGTACTCATGCACTCAGCCACATGAATGAATCTCAGGATATACTGAGTCAAAGAAGCTTTGTGCAAAAGAGTACACGTTCTTTGGTTCAATTTACAGGAAATTGTGGAAGAGGTAAAACTAATCTCTGGTGAGAAAAATTAGCATGATGGTTTTTAGAGTTGGGAGAAATGCAGGATTGACTGGCTAGGAGCACAAAAAAACTCTTGGGTGATACTCTAGCTTGATAAGGGTTTAGGTTACACATTTATTTAGGATTTAGGTGTATAAGCTTGACAAAATTCATTAAGCTTTATACTTAAGATTTGTGCATTTCACTGTATGTAAATTTAACTGAAAACTTGAAACAAAATTTGCACCCTAGTTAATGATACAAAGTATAATGATGTCTGCAGCTTAATTTGAAATGCTTCAAAAATAGGATGGGTATTTGGCCAGACAGACAGGGATGAATAGGTAAATAAATAGGGATACATCTGTGATAAAGATTAGCGTACTGCTACTTGTAAAAGCGTAGGTGATGGAATTATGGGTATTTATGGAACAATTCTCAAGTTTCTGTATTTTGAAAATTTTCATAATTGTTGGGGAGAAGTTGTGAGTGAGAAGTAAAAAAGATTACAATGAGTTCAGGAAGGGAATTGGATTTGTACAACTAGCCTGTTTTCACACATTTTGTTCAATTTGTATTTGTGCTATTTTAAGAGTGGTAAATATTCTTTTGGGTGGCTCAGATGGTTAAGCGTCTGCCTTCGGCTCAGGTCATGATCCCAGGGTCCTGGGATCGAGTCCCGCATTGGGCTCCCTGCTAGGCAGGAAGCCTGCCTGCTTCTCCCTCTGCTTCGCTCTCTCTCTCTCTCTCTCTCTGACTCTCATGAATTAAAAAAAAAAAATTTTTTTTTTAAATGGCTTTTAATTTTTTGATCATTTTATTTCAGCTGAGAAAATTTTGTTTAGGCTAGAAATGAGATCCGCTGGTCCATAACTACTCAATGTGCCAAAGATTGTTGGAACTCACCATCATTGCTGTTTGTATCCACTTACATATGTGTAAAAGATCCAGTGCTCAGTTGAGAAGGGCTGTTGTTAATATACTTTATTGGTCCACATGGGCCAGTTTACTTTGTTTTCATTGTATTCCATGTTTACATGTTATTTACATGTTCTTGCTAAAGGTGCTGTTAGTCAGTACTTGAGACTTAGCAGGACGCTGACGTGCAGACTCCCTGAAGTGGAGGTGTTTGTCTTTTCGTATGGAGAACTGTTTAGCTCCACCGAAAATAATTGGGTGAAGGGTTGAACTGATTCTGCATCCTCTGGAGTTTGCTGTTAGGCAGTTGGATCTTACAGTATCAGAAGACTTGTGCTCAGCTTCTATAAGGAAGGAGTACTTCCATACTTAGAAACTATGGAAAACAGGGCTGTAGCACGATGTATAGGGTCATTGTGGCCATTTCTCAAATGATGGGGGACAGGGTTTGTTTTCTTTTGTGTCTACCTCTGAAAGGCACGTCTTCTTTGATAATCTTCCAGTGTGTTAAGAGTTGGGAGGCAAGGATTTAAAGGATGAATGAATGAAATGTAGGTTGACACATTTAGGTCAGGGATGATTTGTTCTGTATCCAGAAGCTTAATTTTTCTCATTTCTGATAAAAGTGAAATCTCTATGGACATATTTTTTAAAAAAGCAAGTGGTAATGACTCTGAAAACAAAAGCAAGTCTCCTTTCCCTTCCAAAGTTCCTAACAACATATATTTGGGTGCTTACTCTTTCTGTGAGAGACTTATTCTGGAGGATTTCGAACATACACAGAAATAGAACTGTCTAATGAACCTCCGTGCACCCAAGACCCAGATCCTACACTGTCAACTCCTGGCCAGTTTTTTCACCCATACTCTTAGCCCCGCCTCAATTATTCTGAAGCAAACTTTGGTTGTTACTTGATCTGTATATATTTCAGTCCGTTTCTTTGAAAGATGAGAACTCTTTTTAAAGACATAAGCTTAATCCCATGACTGTACAATAAAAAATAGTTCCTTACGATCTGTAAATATCGTGTTCACAGTTTGCATACTGCATTTTGTTTCTGTGTTTCTTAAAACTTAATATGTACATGCTCTCTTTTTCCCCCTTCTTTGCAGTTTGCTTGCCTTTTTTTTTTTTTTTTGAGAGTGCAAGACAGCACACGTGTGTGTGAGACTGGAGAGGGCACGCGGGGCGGGGGGGGGGGGCGGTGGTCTTAAGCAGGCTCCTTGCGCAGCGCATAGCCCAGTGCAGGGCTTGGTCTCACGACCCTGAGATCATGACCTGTGCCGAAGTCGAGACAGATGCTTAACTGACTGAGCCACCCAGGTGCCCCTGCTTACTGTATCTTCTAAATGTTATACTTTTAGTTATTTTTATTAACCTGATGAGATCTACGTATCTTCATTTTATAGATGAGGAAACTAAGCCTTTGATAAGTAATAAATCTCTCCCAGGTAACATGGTTTATGGTAGAGCCAGAATTCAAACTGATTAAAGCAATAGGTGCTTTTTACAAGCTTCCCTCTCTTCTTTACTGTTGACATTTAGGTATATTTTTCTGGATTTTCTTCCCCTTACATAGGTACAGACAAATACATAGAATCTTTCCCCCTGTTTCGTTCTTGTCCTCTGGTCTCAGCTTAAAAATCTCTCTTCAGACAGGTATTACCTGATGAGTCAACCTAAAGTAGCTTTTTCCTTCCCACTTCCTGTTGTTCTTTGCTTTGTCCTCTCTTTCTCCTATTCCATCTTCCACGGTACTTAGCACAAGGTGCAGATAACTTGATTAGTTTTTGTCTTCCCAACTGAGCATGAGCTCCATCCAGGCAAAGATTATGTTTGTTGATGCCTGTCAAGGCTCGCAAATATTTGTTGCAGGAATTAAGTAAGTTCTGCCCTTCATAGGAGTGCAGTATGTACAAATCTGCCTCTTTGTTTTTAGAACCTCTAAGCATGCTGTAGACTTGCTACAGTGCGCTTATTTAACCGTTCCCTACTGAGAACATTTGGATTCTCTTCGGTTATCCTCTCTGGTGTACAGCAGCTAGCATCTTGATTACATACATCCTTGCATACTTGTGCAAGCGTTTCCAGAGGTTAGATTCCCAGAAGATTCCTAGAAGTGGAATTGCTGGATTCTAAGAAGATGAGTGGCAGTTTTTAATTATGGGAAGGAGGAGATTCCTGTAAAGGTTGCACAGGATTAGGTGATACGTAATGATAGCAAAAAAATGATGGAACCTGTGTCAGTTCTGAAACCTAGCTGATACTAGAATAATGTAAGGAGCTTTAAAAAAAAAATCAGCTTGATTTCCCTTTACCCTCATTCTGATAGGGCCCAGGGATCGATATGGAAAAAAAAAAAAACCCTTTAGGTTTGGGAGCAATAGCTTTAATATTTTCCTTCATTATAGGTTTGTTACTTGTTCTGGCTCATTGTAGATACAGTCATTATACTTATTTTTGGTAAAAATGCTACTATTTATAGAAATGTGGGGCACTGCTCTGTAGAGTATGTAACATTCTAAATATGAGGTTTTTTTTTAACTTTTGAAAAATATTTCTGAGACTGTTTCCAAATTTAGATACATTTCCTATGACATGATTTTAAACAAAAATTTGGCACTATGCACTGTTCTACCTTGTTACAGTCCATATCTTGTCTCTTCAACTTTGAGTTACATTTTTTAGTTTACTTTGCCTTGAGCCTAACCACAAATTTAGTAATATTTGTTCCTGAAAATTCTCCAGGATCTAACACTGTTGATTACAGGTTACATATTGTTGCTTCAAGAAGTTGGTACCAATCCATGATTATCACAGTGTTGAAATAGTTTTTGTTGTTGCAAGGAAGGCTAGGTAGACTTTCTAATACAAGCAGTGTTAAAGAAATTAACCTCTTTGATTTCATTATTATGGTGGAGTTTGCAGCAGTGACAACATGTATTGAAAAAAATATTTTGAAAGTAATTTGCCTTATTATGTGTGTCCCTGTGGTCTAACGGTCATTTACCAAACATAAAATTATTTTTGTCCACCGGGAGCACCTTGCTGTAAACTACAGGATACTTTGTGTTTTACTTTAAATAACTGATTCTTACGCAGCAGGCAT
Source organism: Eumetopias jubatus (assembly GCF_037043125.1). Lineage (NCBI taxonomy): Eukaryota > Metazoa > Chordata > Mammalia > Carnivora > Otariidae > Eumetopias > Eumetopias jubatus. Next base: position 10,130,809 of record NW_028274809.1, read on the forward strand.
CATTCTGTCCCTGGGTGGAGAGAGGCATTTCCCTAATTACTCCTTCCTCCCTCTCTCAGTAGCTCTTCTCTTTTGATTATCCCTCTGTGTGATCATGGTGTTACTAGGTCTTTATAAGGAAGAATTTACACAATATACTCCATTTAAGAAAAGCTAAAATAAATGTTAGGTTAGAGTGTTAGAAAATTTAGAGCAGAATCAGATTTTAGAGATTATCTAGTACGTAACCTTTCCCTTTTGTCTCTTCATTCCTGGGTAGGTGGAAAAGAACATCTTTAAGAGGATGCACTAGCCAGCAGGATTGCGACCTCTTAAAACTGGGTCTATGAGCCATCTTTGGCACATGGGCTTAAACTTGCTGACTCTAGTCTGTAATCCCTGAGACCTTAACAACTAGAAGGAAACACTCTATTAAATGCAGTTAGTATTTTGAAGGATTATGCAAGTGATAGGAGCTAGGACAGGACCCATATTAGGGAATGAGGTGCTATTTTAGAAGTAGCTGGGCTAGATTGTATCTGTTTCTGATAAATCGATCATAGTACAGTGTTCCACAAAACAGACTTTGGTGCAGTGATGGATACGAGATCTCTGGCTCTTTCAGAGTGTCATTCTCTGTGGTCTGTGTTTTTAGGCAGTTAAAACTCCATTTTCTTGGAAACAGGATTTGGATTATGAAATTACTTTCTTTTTTTAATAAACCTGTATCTGGGGTATAGAAACCTTTGAAAATAATCAGATTTTGAATTTTTCTGCAGTTTCTACTAAAGAGACCACGATTTAAAAAAAGAAAATGAGAAAATAATCTGCTAAAAATGGGTAGTTTTTCATGTATTTTTTTTTGTTATTTTTACCCACTGTCATCTTCTGTAGAGTTAAAATTACAACATACGTAATTGTGTAGAGAATTTTTTGAGTAGGGAAATAGGTACATGATTCAAAATATAAAAGGTCTCAATGGGTCCTGTTCTAAAAAGGTAGATGATTTAAAAAATTTTTTAAATGTATTCTCTATAGGTAATATTTAAGCCAGTGATTACTTATTTATACAAAGTTATATATGTAGATGTATTCCGTGCCCAGCATTCTGTACATGCTTTTTCGCTTAACAAAATCTTGACAGTAGTTCCACTTGAAATGCGTAGAGCATTTTCCGTCTCAAAATCTGAAGGTTGTCTTCCTGTTTGATAATCAGTTTTTTAAAATTGTGCAATAGTATTATTTTTTCCTCTTGTTTCTTTTATTAATCATGTCCTTCCTTTTTGTCTCCTTCATTTGTTTCACCAATTCGAATTTCTTCTTTGCCCTGCAGTTAATTTTCAGTTTTGCTTTTGGTTGTTCTCCCTTTGAGCAGAGTGGATCATCTCGGTGCAAAGCCGTTGTGCTACCTTTGGCCTGGTGGTTTAGTGATCGTTTGCCCAGCTGATCTTAATTTTGGAGTTGGCTGTTTCCCTTACCTGCTTCTTTCCTGGTTCTAGCCCGTTTTTTGTCTCGGTTAATCAGGGTGCTGTTAAATACAAGTGGTGCACCTGCCTCCTTTTTAGTAGCCACACCTTCCTTGCTACTCTGGCTTGTGAAACTGGCCCCTAAGGAGGAGGTGCTTTGATCTTTTGTTGCCCTTGCTCTATAGTTCTTAGTTTTTTCAAGGAAAAGGTCATTGATAGGAAGGAACCCTTAAGATATTCTTCTTACCTTTTTCTTCTTAAAAAAAACAAAACAAAACAAAAACTCTGGGATCTTTACCTCTTTCCTGTTTTTGTTATAGGGTTTTTTTTATAGATTTTATTGTATCTGGCAAATGGTCTTGCATGATTTAGGGTATAGTCCGTTTTTCCTCTAGTTTCATTACAAATGGGATTTTCTTATGCATCTTTTTTAAGATTTTATTTATTTATTTGACAGAGAGCTAGAGCAGGAACACAAGCAGGGGGAGTGGGAGTGGGAGAGGGAGAAGCAGGCTTCCCGCCAAGCAGGGAGCCCAGTGTGGGGCTCCATCCCAGGACCCTGGGATCATGACCTGAGCCGAAGGCAGCCTCTTAACCAGCTGAGCCATCCAGGCGCCCCAAGATGAAGTGTTTGTTGTAGGCACTTTAGTTTCTAATTTGTACTTTGTAAATGAAAGTATAGTATAGAAATTATTCAGAGTTCAGACGCTGGTGGTTCAGGTGTATTCTGTTTCCCCTCTGTAAATGGATCAGCTGTCAACAAATCAGACAGAAAGTGGTTGAATTGGTGTTTTGGAGTAGAATGGCGTAACAGAAAATGTACTTTTCACTGGCATTCTGGAGAGCTGGATTCCACTGTTAGGTGTGTCCCTAAATAGATGTACGCTCTTGAGCGGTTGACTCTTTGGATGAGGATTTCCTCTTGCATAAATGAGATAATCACATCAGGTGTGGATTGACACTTAGGTTTATGGATCTTCTTACGTAGGTTCTTAGTGCTGCTGGGCGGTCTTCCTTGCTCATAGTCCGCCCAATTCCCGGTCCTTCATCAGGGAAACTCGTTGAACTCTCCATTTCTCTTATTTTTCTCATACATGTTAGTCACAGATTCAGTCCAGCTAGGCATGCGCTTCCTTGCCTTCATTTATCTTATCTTGCCTTGGAGATTGATGTGCCTTTCTAATTGTCTGAGGCTTATACTCTTTTTTTTTTTTTTCTCTTTTTAAGATGTTATTTATTTGACGGAGAGACACAGTGAGAGAGGGAGCACAAGCAGGGGGAGTGGGAGAGGGAGAAGCGGGCCCCCCCGCCGAGCAGGGAGCCTGATGCGGGACTCGATCCCAGGACCCCGGGATCATGACCCGAGCCAAAGGCAGACGCTCAAGGACGGAGCCGCCCAGGCGCCCCTGAGGCTTATGCTCTTAGTTCTCTTTTTCTTCCTGTAGCAGACTATACCCGATTTCCAGCCCTTTCAGTAAGATTTTCCCTTAAATACATAAACGTGTTCAAGACTTACTTTTTTTTTTTTAAAGATTTTATATATTTATTTGAGAGAGAATGAGATAGAGAGAGCATGAGAGGGAGGGGGGAGGGTCCAAGGGAGAAGCAGACTCACTGCTGAGCAGGGAGCCCGATGTGGGACTCGATCCCAGGGACTCCAGGATCATGACCTGAGCCGAAGGCAGTCGCTTAACCAACTGAGCCACCCAGGTGCCCAAGACTTACTTTTTTAGAAAGGAAAATCACACACATTCCTGCCCATGTGTCCTTTGTCAAACCTGCCTGCCCCTCCTTCGTTGGCTGTCTCTTCTGTCCTCTTTATAGTCCAGCATTTAGTATTTACTGCCCATTGAACGTAACCATACGTTCTCCTCCTCAAATCTGATGGACACTTCAGTCTTGTGTGTCCTTTCTGTGACCTTTGAACTCTGCTTGTCTTATTCCTCTCGGTGTCTGCAATACCACCTTCCTGATTTTTCCACCATACTTTTTGTTTTGTTTTATACCTTCAATGTTTATTCCTCATACTTCAGATGAGTCTTTGATTCTGCTCAACTGGATTCTTCCTTTTCTGTTTTCCTTTGATTTTAGTGTTTCCTAAGGTTTCATCCTGGGCCTGTTCTTCTCTTACTCTGCATACGTTTCATCGAGGAGGTGAAATCTCCTTATTTTGGTTTCAGCCTACCTTCTGCACATTGATAATTTTTCTCGTCTACACATTCACTTAACTACTTAATTCCAGATCCTTATTTCCATCTGTATACTGGAACTCTTTACCTAGATATCCTACATAATAAGTCAAACTGGACACGTTTGGCATTAGACTTCATTTTTCTGCCCTATATGTTTCATTTGGTAATGTTACTACCATCTCTTGTATGATTTTCTGGAGTTAAAAGCATAACTTAAAACAATAGAATGAACACATAGTAAAGACTTTATTCATCTCACTAATTAATGAAGGGGGGGACCTCTTAGGGTGAGGCTGGTTTAAAAGTATTTGGGGAATTGGATATTTATAGGATATTTAATAAAGAATTGTAGAATAATGGGGCGCCTGGGTGGCTTAGTCGTTAAGCGTGTGCCTTCGGCTCAGGTCATGACCCGGGGTCCTGGGATCGAGCCCCGCACCAGGCTCCCTTGCTCCGCGGGAAGCCTGCTTCTCCCTCTCCCACTCCCCCTGCTTGTGTCCCCTCTCTCGCTGTGTCTCTCTCTGTCAAATAAATAAATAAAATCTTCAAAAAAAAAAAAATTGTAGAAAAAGATTACTGATGCCGCCCAGGGTAGCAAACTGCAGTCTTTGGGGTTATCTTGTCAGCTGTTGTAGAAGTTATTTCTATTTCCACCAGACACAGATCTGCAAGGCAACATGTGAATTCACTGTCCGAACCCCTCAGTGATAGTATATAGCAAAGTTAATGCTCTTCTTTCCTAGAAAATTAATTCCTGTTAAGTACTCTTTCCTTTGACATTGAAAGGATATGCTATCTTTACATGGCTTAGATCACTTTCCTTAACCCTTGTCACCAGAGCAAGAAACTTGAGTGGCATTCCTATTCCTGTGCACGCTGAAGTCTGATAACCACAGACCTGTATTCTCTTTTCTGATTGTGTAGATTTTATAGTTTCAGTGTTTGACTGCCATCTCTTCATTCTGTCTTCCATTATCAGACCCTCATTTATCCTTAGATTTATGTGGTAGCTTTATAGTTGATCTGCCTCCATATCTGTAGATCTCAAATGCAAAATTTTGAGTTTTAGGCCCTTCATGATACAGATTGGGCTTGTTTCCAGGTCCAAGTTCTTCCCAGATCTCGTGTTTGAGCACTGTTAACCTACTCAGCGTTCCTCCATTGTGACTTCCTCATTCCTCTGCCCTTCTCATGTCTCTGTCTTTTTAAGCTGGCCCCTCAACCTGGTGAGGGCAAAGTTGAGTCACCTTTTCTTCTCTGTTTACAGTGTCACTTTTGATACTGCTTCTCAGATCATTTAGTGCATTTTCTGACAATTCATTTACAGAATGGTCAGTTAAACTGATTTTTTTTCAAAGAACTATGAAAGGATTAGAATCTTCAGGATATGCTCCAGACTTGGAATGTCATGGTTCTCTAATGTTTGACTCTTTAAAAAAGGTAAATGTAGAATTCATTTTTGTTTGTTCGGCCATATTGATATAATCCTAAAGGGCATGGACTTTAGGTCAAGTCTGTGTTTGAATGTGGCCTGGTTACTCGTTGGCCTCATGGTGTTAGGATTTAACTAAGTTCCACCGTTTCTCGGAAGGAAGGTAATTTCCAGTACCTATTTTTTGTAAGGTTGTTGTAGAAATTAGATGAAAAGGTACTTAGCCTGGTACATGGTAAGCACAGAGTAAACTTTATCTATAGTTTTTATTTTAGTTTTCACTTTAAACCCTGCATCTTTCCACTAAATATTGTTTTCTAGTGTTAAAATATATAATTTGAAAATACTACTTTTATGTGTTGTACAACATTCAGTATTCCATCATGACGTTGGATTGGTTTTGATGCCCCTAAATTGAAATAAATGCCTAGCTGACATTCTCACGTCACTTGGCCTTTTTCTCTGTACCCAGTGGCTCTTACTCCCCCCTTTCTGCTCCTTGGTGGTTGGGGATTGTTTCCTGTCTCTCAGCACCTCTCAGCCCCTTGCTCTTAGGAAAGCTGAAAGGTTTTTCATTCCTGTTTTAAAGATAGTCTTGTTTGAAGTCCTTGGCATTTTTATTTATGCAAAAATGACTTCTTATGTAAACAAGGGTGACTTCTATACTATTTTATTGTGGCGTTGTTTAATACTACCACTGGGGTGTTTAACTTACCATACTTGCTCCTAAGTCTTAGACTTTTTTTTTTGGATCTAGTATATGGAGTTTTTCACATTTGCAGTTCTGGATGCCATTGCTTGCAGTCTGAAAGTCCATATGCCGTATCTTGTTGCATGCAGGCTACTTAATTTTGTAATACTTCCCTTACCTTATTTATAAAGTAGGAATAGTAAAATGGTTTGTAAGGCTCATTGGCACCTTTATATTTTGCTTAATAGAATCGGAGGAATAAACGTGTTATGCAGTTGTGTTTATTACTGTTGTGATTAAACTCCAGTTTCAGAATCTGAAGCCAAAGCAAGTCTTGTTTGGAGGACCATATCTAAATAGAGGGCATTAGAAATGAGGGTGGCAGAGACAGTGGATAAATTCACTTTCAGTGTCAGTTCTGGAAGCTGGAAACTTTTCTGCAGACACCCTGTGTGGATATAAATGTTAGCTTTTTTAATGTTACTGTCTTTACTGTGAAATAATGCAGTTTTTTTTTTTCGGTTTTCAGTGTTGTCACTCAAATAGGTAATAGGTAGTGATTACATGAATAAACACATTAGGTTCGCTTTGGGGCTATTCATGACTCCGTTTTGCATTACTAAATTGGAGATTTGCTTTCCAGTCTATCAAATGCCCTTCATGTGATAAAAATTCTGCATAAATACTAACCTCTGTGGTATTCCTTTCATACTTGACCATTTGATTAGGAAGAAATAGCACATCCTAAAGTTAATTTTTGCAGTCTGTTTCTCTTGGTGTTCTGAGTTTTACACTAAATGAATGGTTGAATTTTTTTTAAGTTTTTTTCCCCTAACCTTAACCTCTCTTCTGTGATTTTTGAAATACAGAATTAGAAGGAAAATCACTTTCCAAAATGACTGCAGTTGAAGTTTCTTTGAAAGAATACCCTTTTTATAAAATTTTAAGGATGAATTTTTAAATGTAGGTTAATAACGCAGTTCTGTTTTTCTTGAAAAGGTTCTGTTTGCCTGAAGAACTAAGCACTTACTTGTTTTATCTACCTACCTATCTATCTGAGAAAGCACAAGCACGGGGAGTGACAGGCAGAGCTACAGTAATAGGCTCCCGGCTAAGCAGGGAGCTTGGTGTCGAGCAAGGAGCTTGGTGTCGAGCAAGGAGCTTGGTGTCGTCCAGGACCTTGGGATGATGACTTGAGCCGAAGGCAGACTCTTAGCCGACTGAGCCACCCAGGTGTCCCAGAACTAAATACTTTTTCACATAAAATTCAAATGCTGTTTCACCTGAACAGTGAGTAAGTTTGTTGGACACTTAGCTGTGAACAAAGTCACAAGATTTAGTCTTGAACATACCCATTAGTATTTTTATGCTTCTCCTATTGAGTTCAAAGTCCTATATGTCATCTATTTTATTTTAGTTCTCTAGGAATTAATATCAGAAGTTTTCTGTGACAAAAGCTTGGTGATTATTTTCACAGAAATGAAGGTAATAGAAGAGTAGTATGTTTATAGGACTTGATAGTTAGGGTTACTGATAGGCTGGACTTAAAACTTCTAGTTTCAACATGATGATGGAATCTTTTGAGTTCATATTCATTTCAGGTTATTAAAACATTCCAGCAATATAATTTTTATATTGATGTAACTCGTGTGTGTTTTAAAATTTAATTAGTAAAATACATTAGGCATAAGTAATTGGTTAAGACAGTACTGAATATTCATATAATAAGGAAAAATCATTGCTTGGTAAAAACTTTTGGGCTCTTACCTGGAGCCAGAGAGGAATTAAATTTGATTGAAGTTGAGGTGGTGGTGATCTCCAGAAGGGTTAGATCTCAGTATCAGGATTCAGAGACTTGAACTTTTTTGGTTTTGTCTGTAATGTGAAGAGTTGAACTTGCTTTTTCTGGAGGGTCCCTTCCAGCTTTGGATTTATTGGTAACCTGGCAGAGGGGGTGGTCCTGTATGTATTCTATGTTAATCTTATATTTACTTTCTGGGATTTAAACTCCACAAAGTTTAATAGAACCTGTCCTCCTTCCTTAGAGATCAATTTAGGCCGTACCTGGCTAGCTCAGTCAGTGGAGCATACAACTCCTGATCTTGTGGGTTGTGAGTTCAAGTCCCATGTTGGGTGTAGAGATTACTTAAAAATAAAATCCAAAAAAAAAAGATCAACTTATGCTTTAAAAACTAAAAGCATAAAAAATGCTAAAAAAATTTATCGGTAAATAAGTGTCTTGTTACTTGCCACCCTTTCTCTTGTAAATCTCAAGAATTACCCATGAGCAGGCCATGGTCTGATAATGGTACTGGTGGACAAGCTCTGAAGATGTTGAGGGTGTTATTTAGATTACTTTGGTAACTATAGGTCAGAATAACCAGTGTGACTTAGACTCCTTTGAATGACTTAATACCCCGTGACAGGCAGTATGCATTTAGTAGCAGGAAATAGGCAGGTGAGATCTACCAAACTTGTTTAATAATAGTCTTTGCGTTTCAAAGTGAAAGCAGCAGTATCACCCTGTTTCCTGTGTATCCATGCTGTTTAGGGTCTAAGTGAAATGGCATCGTGATGTTTGAATTGGTGAAGCTTCTTGGGTGAATTCTGAGTAGAACGGCTTTTACTTAATTCTCTAATAGGGAGTTGTTCTCTGGTGCAGTCCGGTAGGAGAGCTCTTTTAAAATGTCTCCAGTTTCTGCACCCACAGAATCGGAATCTCTGAGGGCAGAAGCCAGGCATTCATATTTTCACAAAGCTTCCCAGGTTATATTGTGAAGTTCATCCATAATTAAAAAACTATTTATTGTGTTTATAGCAAAATTCACTTTGAAACTATATTGCCAGAAATGTAAGACTCAACTGGACAGTGGTTTTTATGGTGAAGTCTCCCTCAATATGTTGTTTTGCCACCAGTATTTTTATTCTGAATAAGCATTGATAGTAATAACAGTAATAATTAACATGTACTGCACCTTTGCAATACCAGAGGCACTGTGTTACATGGTTTGCGTGGATTTCTCATTTAATCCTTCCATCTGCTCTAGGAGGTAAGTTCTTTATCCCCATTTGGTAGACGGAAGCACAGAGAACGAGTTGTGTGGAGTCAGAATTCAGACTCAGCCAGAGGCAGTGTAACTCCAGAGCCCTGCATTTCTAACTCCATTGCTAGAGTGACCTACCTTTATGGCTTGCAAAAGGTAAATAATAACAATGACTCCTTTCATCGCAGACTTCAGACCCCAGGTCCTCTTTCCCAACAGCAGGCAGTGTTTCGTTTTTTGTTTTTTTTGTTTTTTGTTTATTGTTTTTTTTAAAGATTTTATTTATTTATTTATTTGACAGAGCACAAGTTGGGGATGGTGGGGGGGAGCGGCAGGCAGAGGGAGAGGGAGAAGCAGGCTCCCTGCTGAGCAGGAAGCCCAATATGGGACTCTGTCCCAGGACCGAGATCATGACCTGAGCCCAAGGCAGACGCTTAACTGAGCCATCCAGGCGCCCTCAACGGCAGGCAGTATTAACAGAGTGTTTTATGATTCCTTCCATCAGTTTGCAATGTGTAGACAATATATAAGGATACATACTTGACCTTTTAAATATACATACACAGCTCGGAGTTTTATAGTGTTTACCCTCTAACATATCTTGGGGGGAGATCTTTCCATATTGGTACATGTAAATTTAATTTTTCTCTTTCTCAGTGTTTTCATACTGTCTCCCCTTTTTTCTTTCTAAAATTGGTGGTAATTACATTAGTATGAACTTTCTCACCAGAGTTTTTTAGTATATTAATTGATGATGTGGGCACATGTGACAGAAACAGTCCTTTTCTACTGATTTGGGTCAACTTGTAACTCAAAAGAAAACTCACTTCCTGTTACAGGCAAGCCATGGAATCTCTTAAAACAAAATCTAGTAATAGATTTAGTCATGATTGATTTGCATTCTCTTTAGCACCAGTTCCTGTAATGTCACATTTGTTCTCTTCCCTCCCAATAAATAGAATTAAAGAACTCTACTTGGCATTTGACTCAAGGCTTAAAAAAAATTGTGAAGATTTGATTTATACAAATTGTGATTATTTCTATGATAGTTATATTGGCCTCTTTATCAGTTGAACAGATTTTCTTTGAGTATCAGCATTTTTTCCTGCATAATAATTAAATTTCTTACAGAAAGTTCACATTTATGATTAAAAACCGTGTTTTGAGCTAAATTGTTATACTTAGGAATTATTCTCTCAATTTCTAGCAATTTTTTGAGATAGGTGATAACACTGATTTCACAGAAGAGGTCAATGAAATCTAGAGATTAAGTGTCTTGTCCAAGGTCACAGCCAGCATAGCTGATGTTGAAATTTGGGATATCTGGGACCATTTCTCAGTTCACTGTACTTGAGCCGCTTTCTCCTCATTTCTCCATAGTTTTAAGGTTTCTTTTGTATTTATGATGGCATTTGTTATTGACAGCAATACTGTGAAGTAGGCATGACGTGTTGTTTTTTATTCTGTGGCTGAGGAGTTGGAGGCTAGAGGCTCTGGTTAGTACAAAGGCAGACTCCTTTAATACCTGTTCTATCACAGGACTTGAGCCATGCTATTCTGATGTTAGGCGTAGTGCCCTTTGCTGCACACCACAGGAAATGGAGAAGCAAAGATAAATTTCTGCTTGTGCTCTGTTTTCTTTGAGAATTTCCTGGGTGTTCCATGCGAAATCTATGTTAATTTTATGTCCTGGGTTTTGGACCACCTGCCTTGAATTTGGTATGTTGCTGACATCTTACAATATACTAATCAGATTTCAAATAAGACAATGTAGCATCGGTGAAGGCTGTACAGATTATTTACATAAAATTTCCCCTTCATCTTTGGTTCCCTTCATTTGGTTTCTGTGTTGTACCACATATAGCTGATATTTTTTTCTCATTTTTTCCCCTTTTAGTGAATGGTAGTGTCTAGAAAGGGTATGTCCCTTCAAGAGAGAGGTGCCAATGTCCAACCGGCCTAATAACAATCCAGGGGGGTCACTGCGACGTTCACAGAGGAACACTGCCGGGGCCCAACCACAAGACGACTCGATAGGAGGAAGGTATGTATTTGATGGTAATTTGAAAAGTAATTGGTGAATAAAAGCGTTTTTAGAAACCTCATTATGAGGACAAAAACTTAAATGGTTCACTACAAATGGGTAATTTTTTCCTTATTTTTGAGCCAAGTAACACAAATAAAACTGGAATTCAAAGCAGTTCTTTCATCATTTCCCAAATGTGCTAGGATCAAAAAATAGTTGTCAGTCATTGACATTGTCAAAAATCTAACTTAAGGGTCACGAACATAATGATATGTCGTATTTGGTTTGCCCGTTCTCTTCACTCTCTTACACACGTGCTGTAGCACGGCTTTCGATTGATGGTTTGTGGTGCCTTTCTTTATGTCTTTATTTTACTGTGAAAGGAAGCTTCATTTGTTTTAAGATCTTGAGTTCTGATGTTTAGCTTTTGAGTCCCCCCCCCCCATCTTATTGTTTGACAGTATATGGATGCTGACAGGCTGGTGAGGCAGTCTGACTTTGTGGGCATATCACTTCCTCATCATTTTCTTAGTGGTCTGCTGTTCAGCAGGTTTTTAGTCGGACTACTTGTATAGGAGGCACTGTGAAGAATCAGATGCATTCTCTGGAATGGAAAATTCCTTGTCTCATTTAGCCAAGGACTGTCATTTTATGTATAAAATACTCCAAACTTTACTTGCAAGGCGTCATTCTCCGACCCATGTTTAGCTTGCAGTCAATAATGGCAAGATCCTAATACAGTTACCTGATACAACATTTGGAGGCATTACCGTGTATATATTGTCTAGTAAATTATATTAAAAAAACTAAATGTCAAATGTAAAGAATATATCATCCCCCCCTATTGATGTCAGGCTATTTTGGTAGTTGAGCATATGGACTTTGGACTAAGACAGCCTTCTGTGCAGTGACTGTCACTGCTGTTAAATAGCCGTGTGTCCTTTGTTCTATCTTTTGGAAACCTCAAGTTCTTAGTCCACACAGTGGGGGGATATCTGTGTCGTAAGACTGTCAGTTAACTTCAGCAATGTGTGCTACCCTGGTAGCACAGTGCTTAGTACAGAGTTCTGTTCTGAACTTGTTTTTTTTGCTTTTTTACATTCAGATTCTTTGTAGCAGCCACACTTTATCTGTTGATTAAAAAATATTCCTCTTCTATTATAAAAACAATCCATGTTTATTTTAGAGAATTTGGAAAACACAGAAGAGTGTAAAGGAAAACATCCAAACAATTCAAATATTACCACTGTTAACATTGGCATAGTTTCCTTAGTTGTCTTTATCACGTGAATATGTGTGCCTATATGTGCATGTGTTTACACATAAGTACTTGTACCATTTTGGGGGTGCCTGGCTGGCTCAACCAGTAGAGCATGTGACTCTTGATCTCCGTGGCATGAGTTTGAGCCCCATGTTGGACATAGAGATTACTTTAAAAAAAACTTTAAAAAATCACTAAGCAACTTGAACCTTTTGCACAACTGCAGTTTTCCATAGTAATACTCAGGTTCTATTTGAATTCTTGGACATGACTGACAAAGATTTTGGTCTTTATACAGTACCCTGGTTCTAAAATCCACAGTGATGTTTCAGCAGCATTGTCTTTTTCTATATGTTGGTGTTAAATATTTTATTGTATTATGCATTTTAACAATATGAGCGGGAAATAGAAATGGGAGTGGTTGATATTAGTTATTAAGATGCATTAGTTTAAATAACTAATAAAGTTGTAATCAAGATGGAACTGTAATTTGATTTGTAGATTGGCACACTTTTGCCATAGTTTATTTGCTTTAAGTCTGTCAGTCATATGTTCAGTTGGTGCGGTGACTGTGGAAAACAGTATGTAGGTTCCTCAAAAAATTAAAAAATAGAAATACCATGCAATTCAGTAATTCTGCTGGGTATTTACCCAAAGAAAACAAGAACACTAATTCCAAAAGATATATGCACTCCTCTGTTCATTTCAGCATTATTTATAATAGCCAAGTTATGCAAGCAACCTAAGCATCCATCGTTAAAATGATGGATCAAAAAGATGTGGTATATGTGTACAATGGAATATTACTGAGCCATTTAAAAAAGAATGAAATCTTGCCATTTGCAACAACATGGATGGAGCTGGAGGGAGTTGTGCTCTTTTTTTTTTTTTAAGATTTTATTTATTTATTTGAGAGAGAGAGAATGAGAGAGAGAGCACGAGAGGGAAGAGGGTCAGAGGGAGAAGCAGACTCCCTGCTGAGCAGGGAGCCCGATGCGGGACTCGATCCCAGAACTCCAGGATCATGACCTGAGCCGAAGGCAGTCGCTTAACCAACTGAGCCACCCAGGCGCCCAGAGGGAGTTGTGCTAATTGAATTAAGTCAGTCAGAGAAAGACAAGTACCGGATGATTTCACTTATATATGTAATCTAAAAAGAAAATGAACAAACTAAAAACAGAAACAGATTCATACAGAGAACAAATTGGTAGTTGCCAGAGGGAAGGGGGGGTGGGTGGCAGGATGGGTGAAGTAGGTGAAGGGGATTAAAAGTTCAAACTTTCGGTATTAAAATAAGTCACAGATGTGAAAAGTACAGCCTAGGGAATATAATCAGTAATGTTGCAGTAATGTGTGTTGACAGATGGTGACTACACTTAGTGTGGTGAGCACTGAGTGACGTGTAGACTAGTCAGGTCACTGTGGTGTTCACCTGAAACTACTAGGACATTGCCAACCATACTTCAGTAATAACAGTTTGAAAAAAAAATTGTACGCTCGTTTGTGAAGGATAAGTATAAAATTTAAAAATGTGTTTGAATGGCAGAAAACATGCCAAAGAATATAAAGCAGAGTATAATGAGGGGTTTTGTACTTTATTCCCTTCTCCCTTTCAGTAATGTAGCCTATTTCATTTCTTACAGTTTCAACTTTTGCATGTTTTCAAAAAACATTTCCTGGCAAAACTGTCACACACAAGAGGGCCAAGTCCTACCCCTCCTCTCCCTTAAAACCCAGTATCATTTGTGTCATTTCCCATGTCCCTAAAATTGTTTAAAAGACATGACTTTTAAAATTTTATGTTCCAGTGTGTGGCTGTACCATAATTTAGTAATAACTTTGAATATATATATTTTTCCTCCTTTTATGTGGATAAGTATGATTATGATCAGGACATTCAAATTTAGAATATTAGCCCCCAAAATTTACCAGTTTGACTAAGAATGCAAATTAGGAGATATTAGTTCGTTCGAATTTTATTTTCTCTTCTTAGCTTGATTCTTTTTTTTTTTTTAAGATTTTATTTATTTATTTGAGAGAGAGAGAATGAGAGACAGAGCATGAAAGGGAGGAGAGTCAGAGGGAGAAGCAGACTCCCTGCTGAGCAGGGAGCCGGATGCGGGACTCGATCCCGGGACTCCAGGATCATGACCTGAGCCGAAGGCAGTCGCTTAACCAACTGAGCCACCCAGGCACCCCTTAGCTTGATTCTTTGCTCATGATAGAATCTTGAACCTGGAAAGGGACCTTTTTATCAAAGCCCAGGCTGACATTGAAACCCCCTGTAGAGTGTGCTATACTAGAAGTGATCTAACCTATAGAAACCTTTCTGGTGATTTTGGGGGTAAGAGAGAGGACTGGGTAAGTGGGGAGGGCGCAGTTAACAACTGTATTTTTGTTCTCTTTATCTGATTCCTATTGATTAGCTTTCCTAAGTAAAATGCTGTTATTGTCAGCTTTTGATTCAAAAGTAGACCTGATCCTGAAAATGTACTCATAGTGGGGTGGTTAAGCATCTACCTTCGGCTCAGGTCATGATCTCAGGGTCTGGGATGGAGCCCCGTGTCCATCCTGCTCTGCTCAGCGGGGAGCCTGCTTCTCCCTCTGCCTGCCATTCCCCCTGCTTGTGCTCTCTCTCTCTCTCTCTCTCTCTCTCTGTCAAATAAATAAATAAAATCTTAAAAAAAAGAAGAAAAGAAAATGTTCTCATAAGTGATACAGTGATTCAACTCATGGTAATAACAACATCCACAACAACAACAGTGCACTGTTGGCGTGTTTTAAGTTAAAAATTTTTTTATACATGTTCTTCCAGTAAAGACTCACAGAAACTCTGTGTACTAATACGTATGTAACTCCTGTTCTCCAGATGTGGTAGTTTGCTCAACATTATACAGCTAGTGTGTAGAGTCAGGACCTGATTTCCAACCACTTGACTCTAAAGTCGGTGATTATTTTCATTATGCTCAACTGTTTTTATTGCACAAACCACTTAATCCATATGATAAAGGACTTGGAAGAGGGTATGAAGTATGTATAATGGAAGAATATTAGCTCATTCAGTTGAGGACTTAAGTAGCAGTTTTTCCTTCCTAGAATTTTTAAATTCATTTTTTTATTCACTTTTTTTTTTTAAACTTGCATCAGGCTGTCTTTGCATAGCTTTCTTCCTGTGACCATTCCTTCCCTTCCCCCAAATCAAGGTCACTTACCTTTTCTTTTCTTTTTAGAATAGTTTTCATTCATCCTCAAGCTAATAGAAATTAGGATCTTTGGTATATATTTAATCTCCCCTCATTATTTTCTCTGTTTTCCCCTATCCTTGTTCTTTATCCATAAATGAACTAGATTTCTTCTTTGATTTCTCTCTTTCCCTTCTATAGTTTTTTGGGCTGTAGCTGATCTGTTCTTCTCTTTTCTGGTCTCTGTCAGATTTTTTTTTAAGAGAGAGAGAGCTGGGGGCAGGGCAGGGAGAGGGGGAGAGAGAATCTTAAGCAGGCTCCACATCCAGCACGGAGCCGGACACAGTCCTCTCAGTACCCTGCGATCACGACCTGAGCCAAAATCGAGAGTGAGATGCTTAACCCGACTGAGCCACCGCCCCCTCTGTCAGATTTTTTGATGGAGTGAGGAAATGCTTGAATCCAGTCCACTCCACCTCCCCAGCCCCATTAAAAAAATTTGTATGCAAAGTTTAAATTATTTATTATGAAGTAAAAACTCAGTTATGAGACCTGTAGGTAATAACTTTTTGTTAACATTGTCAGAATAGGGACTTTTTAAAATTTTTTAGCCGGTGTTAATTGTACAGAAAGTAAATAGATTGGGGTTTTGCTTTAAAATCTGTTTCAGTTGGATGAGATACAGAAAAGTACAAAAAGAACATGAATATCCAGAGATAAAGTTTGTGTTAACATTTTTATTTTTATCTGTCTTGAAAGTACAATTTAGCATGTAGCTGGTTACATTGTAAATACAGTTTTGGATCCTGTTTTTATTTTATTTCTTTTTAAATATTTTATTTATTTGACAGGGAGAGAGCTAGAGTAGGAACACAAGTAGGGAGAGTGGGAGAGGGAGAAGCAGGCTTCCTGCGGAGCAGGGAGCCCGATGTGGGGCTCAATCCCAGGACCCTGGGACCATAACCTGAGCCGAAGGCAGACGCTTAATGACTGAGCCACCCAGGTGCCCCTGGATCCTGGGTTTTTTTTTTTTTTTGGTAATTGTTTACAAATGGCCACTTGACTTACAGAATCAATATATAACATTTTCCAAAATTACTTTTTAGTTTTTGGATAGTTAAATGGTTGCAATGGGAAAGTTGTTGCTCATGCATAAATGTATTTAGGTGTCTCTTAAGGATAGGTTCCTGGAAGTGAAATCACTTGGTCAAAGGGAGTTCTTTTTATGGTCAACTTGTTTCACATATGGTCAACTTTTTTCACCCATTTACTTATTTGTCACCATCAGGAAAAAGAGTGATTTTTCCTCACCATTCTGTTCATGTTATTTTCACCTTGTTATTGTTAATTTGATAAGGGAAAAAATCACATAAACTTTATTTTATTGGTGTTTCTATAGTAATAAAGTTAAACAGTGGAAAAAATAGGTTTAAAGAATGAGATCTGAGAATATTTTTCGACATAAGCATATACCAGTAAGTTTGTATATATTGTGAGTCTTCCCTTCATACCACTGTATAGTAGAACTGACCTTTAAAGTCACTCAGCCGATGTGAGCCCCTCTGTAACAGTAACCCTCTTCTGTCGAATTATCTTCCTCAGTTCTTCACCTCTGCGGTTTGAATGGTAGTTACTCTTTTCCAACATGATCATACTCTGCTTTTGGCTGCCCATTGCCTAGTCTTTTGCCAAAGCTGGGAGAATATGCAGTCTTCCATTTTTCTGAGGTCATTGGTGGGACTGGGGTGGTCACATGATTCAAACTGGAAACTTTCTCCTTCCTGGTAGCAAAGAGAAGATGTGAATCTGAAGTTGCCAGCTGCACATCTCCTGCCTTAGGGAAGAAGATGGACAGGCAGAGAAAAGCAAATACATCAGTTCTGGCTAGTTTGAGTTCTTAGTTCTTTAGAACTATGTTGACTCTTGTTTTCTCTAGGTTTGGTTGTTTAGCTGTTTTGAATCTGGAGATATGTGTGTATTATTTTAAAGATTTTACTTATTAGAGAGAGAGAGAGAGAGAAAGAGACTGTGCACAAGTATGGGGAGGGGCAGAGGGAGAGAGAACCACAAGTGGACTCTGCCCTGGGCTTGGAGCCCAACGTGGGGCTCAATCCGACAGCCCTGAGATTACCACCTGAGCTGAAATCAAGAGTCAGATGCCCAACCAACTGAGCCGCCCAGGTGCCCCACATGTATATTATTTTAATAAAGCTTCTTTTGGCTTTAAAGAGCCCTATCCTTTCTTAATGTACTTGTAATCCAAACTCCATATAAGATTGTATTCATCCATTTGTAGAACACCATGCTAGTAAGCACCACGCTGAAGGGTAGTTATAAAAATGAGAGTAGAAAGCCTTTATTACAAGCTGTTACAACTCAGTAGGGGAAATGGGCATGTAGGTGATTATTAGGGTCAGGTGAGAAACATTTCTAGCGATGACCTCATTGATTTGGGCTCTGAAGGCTGAAGAAGCAGTTGCAAAGCAGGTGGTACATGTCAGCTATATTTGTCTCTACTTGACATGTGGTGTCATTAGAGGGTGCGGATTTTATTTCTAATTTTTTGTGCCACTTGCTACTTTGCTCTAAAGTGGTAGGTGTTCAGCAGATACTACTGTGGGCTCGAAATAAGAAGGTTGACTTCCTTGGCATTTCTCGGCACAGAAATGTGACCATCTCTTATGGAAATGATCATGAAAAGATGATTGGAGTGAAGGCAGAGTTGAAATAGGGCAGGGTCGAAGTGGGCTGCATAACAGGGTGGGTGAGTATGATGCAGGAACAAACAACTAAATCATTCTTGTATTTGATGACAATCTAGCCACCAGAACATGTGTCCATCCTTGGTCAGCTGCCGGCTCTGCTCTCTGTCTGCACATTCATGGATTCACGTAGATTGCTCTGGCAAGGGAGTGTGGGGAATTGCCCTCTGGCTTTCCAAGGCTTCCCCCAGAAGGGATTCATTTCCGCTCACATTCCCTTGACAGAACAAGGTGTGTGGCTGCACATAACTTCCAGGTACTTTGGCAAGTGCCACCCTACCATGTGTTCTGGTCAGAGGAGAAATAGAATATTTGTAAACTGAACATCATAACTGTTAAAGGCCATTGAAACATTTTTTTCTTACTCCCATGTCTACAACAGACCATTTGTTTCCTTCCCGAAATTCTACTTGGTGCCCCATAGCCATGTGTACAGTGTATTTTCTTCAATCTCCTGCTTAATTCACCAGTATGGATCCCTTTTTTATATTCTTTTTTTGTGTGTGTACCTTCTGTCTCTTTTTTTCATCCTGACCTTTGCAGGTGGAAGTTCAAGCTTTATCCTCTTTGGGAGGACAAGAATGTTAATGGGAGACACGGTTTGTGTGGTGTGAAAATGACCTCATTGTATCTTAGGACTAAATTGAAGCCACTTTTATAAAAACGTATACTAGAGTTAGCCAGATAACTGGTTCAGGAATGGTGAATCTTATTGCTCTAATTAGGTGCTCTGAGTTTTAGCCACCCAACCATGTATGCACATACTCTTTCACTTCTAGCATTGTTTTGGTAATACTGAGAAGGCTGGTCTGTCCCACCAGGCCATTGGGCTGGGAGGCATGATTTACAGTGTTGTGTTAAAACAGTGGCATGGTTGCACTTGGTCTAAGGACAAACAGAGTCTACTTTTTTGTAGTTGGAGGTTTCGCACATAGGGTTCTTCATAGTTAACCGTGTGAAGTTCTTTCTTGGACCAACAAAATAATATCTTAAACGTGTTTTGTAAATTTCTTCGCAGTATAGATTTCTTGCTTTAACCACTAAGTGTGAGATTGTGTTTAAAAGTCACATGATACACAGATTGGAAACCTGTAAGATGTCAGCTGCCATAGATTATTTCATATCCTTAACTGAGGCTTTGCTTTGATTCTTCTGTCCCTCCATATTGAGGGAATCTGATGTTCCACACACCAGTTTTTACAAGTGCTTTCTCAGTATCGGAATGTTTTCCTAGAAGAGTATGGGTGTGAATGAAAAAAGGAATATATACAAATGCTCCTTCCATAGTTGAACACCAAGTTTAGCATCACACATGGAAGGCTGTTTCTTGGTAATGTGGAAAGCAAAAGAAAGCAGGAGGGCTCCTTTTTTGACATACTTTCTTCCATTTTTCTCGTATTATTTGCAAAGCCTTAAGCCATTTAATTTGACATGTATACAATTAGGGACAGAAATACCAAAAGGGATAGGAAAAATTTCATAACTGTAGATGCAGGCCTTTTCCTTTGACCCCGAGTCCCTAGGTATGGCTGTGGGGTTTCAGATTTACAGAGTCAGAATGCCTGGACTCAGTCTTACCTTTCCTGCCTAGGGGCCGGGTGATTTTGTGCCAGCCTCATTTCCTGCATCTTTAAAATGGAAATAGACCTGCCTTGGGTGTCTTTTGAGGATTAAGTTGGATAATGCATCTAAAAAATAAATGTAATGTTATCACATAATCACACCTATAAAAGTATGTGTTCTGGGGTCATCTTAAAAGTTTTTACTCAGGTAGTTAGTTCTAAAAGCCAATCTACCCCATGAAATACTTTTAACACCGCATCACTAACCTGTCACTAATCACTAATTTACTTTGGATTACCTTGGTGTTTATACTCCTTTCCCAACTCCTTTGTGAAATGTGGGAGGTGAAAGTATATTGAGCTGTATGGTTCCCTTTTGGGGCCATCTTTTTCCACAGATTTGATTCTATTCAATCCCTCTGCCTTGTTTCCATTACACAGTAAAGTACATACTGTAGTTTATTCATCCTCAGTATTACTTGGGTTGTTGAACATACAGAATTTTTTGCTTTTGCCTAACTGTTTGTAATGCTGTCAATCTCCTACTGCAGCCTGTTATCAAAGGACAAAATCTAGATCCTTTGACAAGGCATTTAAGCCCTAGCCTGTCCTTTCAACCTTGTTTCCTAATGTAGCTCTGTGCTCAGGGAAATTCATTTGCCACGTGCCATGTGGGTTTCATATTTTCCTGCCTCTTCTGCCTTTGCCTATGCTCTGCTTTTGACTCGAATGTTCTTTTTCTTCAGCTTTTCATTCTTCAGGGTGTGGTTTAAATCCATGTAGTGTATAAAAGCCTATGTTCTGCTAGTAGTAATTTATCCCTTTGTTGGGAACTTTATGGCACCTGGTAGATCACTTTGTTTTATGAGGCACTGACCTGTTTGAGGACAGGAACTCAACTGTGTTATCCATATTTATATGCCTTGTCATGACTTGCATATATTTGAGTTGGCAAACCTAACAAATCTGTTGAAATGAGTAGCTTGTTACAGTAGTTCTCAACTCTGTTCTATTGATCTAATGCTCCCACTCTATAATGTGTATCATATAATGTAAACATCTTTATTATGATGCCCCTTTGTTAGCTTGAAATGAATTAAGAAATACAACATACCTGCCTAAACAGTTTAGAAACAGGATGTTTCTAAATATATATAATGTACAAGCATTTTATAAGGGTAAAAATAAGTAAAAGGAAAACAGTAACAAAATAAGATTATTTCAGTAGGTAAATGCTTGGGTGCATTGACACAAGATGACAGTGTATTCAGATGCTTGCCTCTATATTTGAACTTACTGGATGTGGCAGGTACAGCAACATACTTAAATGCCATAAGCAGCATTTTCATCGTAGACTTTTCCTGAATGTTACATGAGCCTTGGTAAAGCTGCAAAAATGTAATCTTTTGTTGGTTCCCATGGAGTGCTGGAGAAATTAATGTATATAAAAACCATGCAAAACAAATATAAGCTGAGAAATTATGAGCATGTATTTTACCTATTATCATGGCCAGATTTCAAGTTTTTTCATAAGGTTTTCATATATTACCAAGGCTACTTGAAATCTATGGGTCATGGGACAATTTTTCATTTTGTCTGACATTTTTTATCTCTAGTCCACATCTGCTAAATGGCAGTAGCACCCAGTTCCCTAACATGTTTTCAAAATGTTCCCTAGAGGGAGAGCCACTGATATTTAAAACATTGCTTTATAAAAAAGGAGTTTTTACTATAAATTACAGAATCCATTGGGCTAGCATTTTGCCATGACTAAACATAGGAACATTGGTCAGACTAATCAGTTTTTGTTTTGTGATTGAAAATAGGAAAACAGTACATTTTGCTGAGAACATTAGTGAGTTTTTTGTTTAATTTAAATGAATTTTCCACCCTGATTATTGACAATCAGTATTTAAAAATCAATTTAAAACATGCATTTAATTTATGAACCTTATAAACAAAGCATTTAATTTTTAGAAGACAAAATTATACTGTTAATTTCATGTATAAAATATAAAAGCATAAAAATGCATGCACATCTGTATACACATACAAAAAAACAAATTTGGAGATTTAATTAAGCCCCAAATCATTTATGTTTGGTAGTATGTACATGTATTTGAACTGTGAATACGTCTGGCACAAAAATTAGTTTCAAACAAAATTTAAGACCTATGATGTAAAGTATTAACTGGTTACTTATATAACTAGACACTCATTTTTCCTACCATTAAGACAAGAATGAGTTCTTTGATACAAGATTTTATCCTGTCTTAGATGTCCCCTGGATTAGAGATGGTTTTTAACCCTTTGGACTACCAAGTATTTTATTAAATAGTAGTAAAAGTAGATTGAAGTATCTAGAAGGGGCAGTCAACTGTGATTTGCCTAAAAGTCAACAAGAAGCATGGGAGTCTTAAAATAAGCACATAACCCAGAGTTGATTAGTTTGTTCTGTTGTAACCTGGGTTTCTTTAATATGAGTTGGCCCACATACACTTGCTAAATAGGGAAATGATATCAGTATAACATGGAAGTAGTATTGATTCATAATGAAGGCAGTATTTCCTACAGTGTTAATATATGAACTGAAATTGAATAGATGTTCAGTTAGCATGGAAGATTTGGTAAGCTATGAAAATCTTATGAAAAAGCTTGAAAATCTTACAGAAATGATTTACAGAAATCACTTAGTGTAAGAAGTAGCCAGTTCAGTGACTTCCAGAACCACTACATTTTGCACTGTTGAACACTCGAAGGAATCTCAAAACCATTTACTTCTGTATTTATAACAAAAGAAAATGAGAAAAAGGAAAGCATCCCCCAGAATTATATTTTTAATTTTGTTGAAGCTGGTCTTAAATGTCTCTAAAAATTCACACTTAAAAGGAGAAAGTACAAAAATAAGGTTCCAAAGAGTCGGCCAAGTGTGATTATTGGTGCAAATGTTAGTGGAGATTTAATCTTTAAAATTGGTGATGTTTTTGTTAAGAACATGATTATAAAATAACATAGGTTCGATTGCTCTGTGCCCAATCTTAATTTTTACCTGGTTATTTTTAGTGAGTGATTTTGCAGAAAGTGAGATTTTTTCCCCCCCCAGGAATACACATAGGATGATATAAAAGCTTCTGAATATACACCCACCCACTTATCCACCTATCCTTGGGCTGTAATTTACTAAATGGGCTCATTCTGGAGCTATCTAAAAGAGTTTGTCATGAATTTTACTGTGTTATTTTTGCAAATTTGATTTGTAGTGGCTATAAATTTTACTGGGTCTTAGATTATGCTTTTTAAAAAATTTTTAATAAAAATTAATATTGAGCATTAAGTTCTGATAAATGAGGGAATTGGTGAAATATCTAAAAGGCAACAAGGCTTATTGAGTGTTGAATCCTGTGATACTCTAATTGGCTATTCTAGATTGGGTGCTATTATTTTATGGAGATTTACTTTACAGTATTCTAACCATTAATAATTTATAAATGGGCATAATAAAACAGAGCCCCACTTTGGGAGGCCCCATATTGTTTCTTTATGGTACCATCTGGTTGCCTACTGTCTTGTGGTAAGCCGAGGGTTGGAAAACTAACATATGACCCATGGGATAGATCCAGCTTCCTGCCTGTTTTTGTAAATAAAAATTTGATTGGAACATAGCCATGCCCATATGTTTACATATTTTATACCTGCTAATGTGACACCTAGTATTGCCCACAAAGCCAAAAGTATTTATTACCCTTGACAGAAAATATATACAATAGGTGGAAGGACAATAATGATCAGTATTTATCTGTCCATCCATCCATCCGTCCATCCATTTATTTATTTATTTATTTTTAAAAGATTTTATTTATTTGACAGAGACACAGCGCGAGAGGGGAGGGAGTGGGAGAGGGAGAGGGAGAAGCAGGCTTCCCACTGAGCTGGAAGCCCGGCCCAGGACCCTGAGACCATGACCTGAACCGAAGGCTGATGCCCAACGACTGAGCCACCCAGGCGCCCCATGATCAGTATTTAATATTTTGAAATGTTTTTAACCAGTGTTCAGTGAGAATGTTACACTTAATTTTAGGAAAGGTGCAATCAGGTCAATGTGGGCATTGTTGGTTTTAAGCTAGTTTTGTGAGTTTCAGTTTCCAAGATGGGCGAATTTTTTTTTTCTTTCGTAATCAAATATTGAGTATTTAGAGTATTTACCTGCTAAATCCTTTAGGTCATTGAAGGTGTAAGGACGATAGAAATTCAGGAGTTGATTTAAGTGGCTCTAAAGTTAGATGTGTTGAAGAGCCAGGAACAATTTGTTTGCGGTAAAAAGAGGAGGGCTTCTGCCTCTGCAGCGCTGTCAGCATTGCGTTGATGTTGGTCAGATTCTTTTGACAAAGAGAATGAATTCCCTCTCCCATCCCCTAGTTATTAACAAGGAATATATTACGATAAACATTTTTTAAGATTGTCATTTGAATATTTAATTGAACGTTACTGCAAAGTAGTCTAACTCTGGATAAAGTTTTCTTTTTAAACGATTTTAAAATTACAATCCAGGAATGGGGCGCCTGGGTGGCTCAGTTGTTAAGCATCTGCCTTCTTCTCAGGTCATGATCCCAGGGTCCTGGGATCGAGCCCCACATTGGGCTCCCTGCTCCACGGGAAGCCTGCTTCTCCCTCTCACTCCCCCTGCTTGTGTTCCCTCTCTCGTGGTGTCTCTCTCTGTCAAATAAATAAATAAAATCTTTAAAAAAAAACTGCAATCAAGGAATGCAGCAAGGGATATTTTAAATTTTATAATGAAGTAGAAATTGTGATTCAAAAATCAATCCTTAGCAAACTTGACTAAAATAAGAATATGGAGAACCTGAATGACATAATTTATAGATATTGTTCTATGGATATTAAATTGTATACCCTGAAAACAGAACATTGTACCTTTTAAAAACTAATTAGGATGACTTGAAAATATACTCAATTTCATTTCTTTTTTTTAAATGGAACTCTCAGATCTGTTAGTAAAAATGCAACAAAAACAAAAGCAACTTCTAGAAATTAAATCTCTTAATAGGAAACTCATGAGTTACCATAATTTCAGTCTGGAAAAATGCAAACTAAATCACATTGGATAAATCTTACAAGGTTCAGCTTGGAGACACTCAGAAAAACTATGTATCTTGAAAAATGCTTACATTCATTACTACAGTCAAGACTAAGACTTGAAAAGACTAACGTAGAGTTTTTAAGTAGTTGATCTATTCTAGTAAGTCTTTAGAAAGTGCTAGCCTGTCATATATTGAAATCTTAAAAATGAAAATGATATTACGGATCCAAAAATATTTCTTTTTATTGAGAAGCTAATTTCATATCTTCTTTCAAGAATCCAGTAATGAACTCTTCTGGAAAAATGGAAGAAAAAAATAAGAGACGAGAAACCTTAGAGCATCTTTTTGAAGAAATGGTGGAACTTGTATGATATGTTAAGAACTGTATGGCATCCTTACAGATTCAATTAGAATCGTCATGTGAGGTTTCAGTGACTTATTTCTAAGTTCCTTTGAGATGATGTTCAGAATGAAATCCTTTAAATAATTTTTTTTAACAAAGTAAACAACTTTGGTATTAATGAAACTTTGTTATTCTTACCAGAAAATGCTCTTTTAATGTTACTTACATGAAGGATGGATGTTGTCTGTGAATTAAAATAGTTGCATCTGTTAACCTTAATATCTCACCTCTGTAACACCAGCTTTTCTGGGTATATATTAATGCATGCTCTTTTTATATTGCTTATGTAACTCTAACTTAATCATTGAGGTTAAAAAAAAAATCTAACAACTGAAAAACAATTGATTCGTGTCCTGCAGACTTGCTCTTAGAACAATGCTGGCACAGGATTTGTTTTATTACAAATATAACCCAACCGTACATCAATGATGGACTCTCTTAAATGTTTTGTAATATTTTGTGGTCAGTTCTTTATCTCTTTCTCTAGGACTTGGTTTTTGGTGTACATTCTTTTGATTAGTGCGTTCTATTCTTAGCGAATATCATTCTGTTGATTTCATGTAAGTTTATTTACTGTTTAGGGCTCTAATGATTTTCTATGTAAAATCAGTTTGGGAATTGATTTCATCTGCCTCTGCATTTACTGTGCTAACCTGAATTATAATCTACAAATTGGGAATCAGTATCATTGTGGGATTACAGACTGCCTCTTCCATAAAGCTTTTAAGCTGTTACACTCACATTATCTATTAAAAGTAGTGTTTAGATTTCTAAAGGCCAGATTTGCTTTTTGCAAACATTTAGCATATGTGGGTTTGCAGTACAATTGTTAAAAATTTCTTTATTGTGTAACTATAATATTGCTGTTCAGTCATGAAACTTGGTAATAAAAGACCTGCACTCTTGGGTATTTAGGTATTGGTTCTAAGGCAAATTTTTTGGCAAGATTATTTGGTAGAACAAAAATTTAATTATGGAAATAATTGGGGAAAGGGTAGGATCAATAATGAACTGGGAGACTTTAAAAAAAATGAAAACATAATTCACTTTTCAGTACTGTATTTGCATCTCAGTTTCCTGATAGATTTCTGTTTTGATTTTCTGCTGACAGGTCACATTTAGGGCAGGCAAAACATAAGGGATATAGCCCTCCTGAGAGTAGAAAATCTAATTCTAAGGCACCCAAAGTGCAGTCTAATACTACTTCTGAACTGTCAAGGGGACACCTTTCTAAAAGGTAAATCTTCACATTGCTTGTACATTTTCAAGGCAGAATTATTTGCATTTGAATCATTGCATAATATTAAAATTTAGCAGATTATCCCAAGATGTTGTGATACGTGTTTTCATTATTCCCTGAATGTAACTTTAAGGATTAATAGTTTACTTGGCAGTGATGTCAATGCAGTAAGCTCTAGACAAGGCATTTTTTTCCCTTGGTTAGAGAGCCGTGAGGTTCCCCTTTTGATTAACCTTTATGGGCATCTGAAATGCCATTTTACTTTTTTTTGTTTTTAGGTTTTGTTTTTGTTTTTAGTTTTTTATCGGTAGAGCCAAAGGTCAGTGATTTCTTAAGATCTAATTGGCAGGAGTCTTTTAGAAAGGAATGATAATATACTATACAATTTTCTTACCTTCATTTTGAAAGTTCATACATAAGTGGTTATTTATTTCAAGCTTTAACAAAGAAGTTGTATTTGTGAATAGAGCATCAGTATTCTAGTATCAACTAGTTCTGACCTGCTAAGTATTCTTTTTCTTAATTCTTGTTCTGTGACTAGGAGGGTTAGTGTAAGTAATCTTTGGGCTAAAGAATTACTCTGATCTATTCAAATATTTGATCTTCTAATCAAATATTTAACCATCCAAAGTCACACCTGCTTTTTTTTGTTTTTAACCATTTGGAAACCTGTGTTTATTTAGCCCTGGACTTAATCAGGAAACCTTTGCATCTTTTTTTTTTAAGTCTTATTTGCCCAGATTTGAGAAGTGAATAAGTTTGTACGACAGGTACAATGCTGGCAGGCTGGTACTAACTCTCTTCTTATCTGACCTCTCAGAAGCTGCAGTTCAACATCTGCTGTCGTAGTTCCACAACCAGAGGATCCAGACAGAGCCAATACTTCAGAAAGGCAAAAAACGGGGCAGGTGCCTAAGAAAGACAATTCTCGAGGAGTGAAACGCAGTGCTAGTCCAGACTACAACAGGACCAATTCTCCTAGCTCTGCCAAAAAACCAAAAGCACTTCAGCATACTGAATCTCCCTCTGAAACAAATAAGCCACATAGTAAGTCAAAGAAGAGACATTTAGACCAGGAGCAACAACTGAAATCTGCACCATCACCATCAACAAGTAAGGCTCATACCAGAAAGAGTGGGGCCGCTGGCAGTTCACGGAGTCAAAAAAGAAAGAGGACAGAGAGTTCTTGTATAAAGAGTGGTTCTGTGTCTGAGTCAACTGGTGCCGAAGAGAGATCTGCAAAACCCACCAAGCTGGCTTCAAAATCCGCCGCCTCGGCCAAAGCTGGGTGCAGCGCCATCACTGATTCTTCCTCCGCTGCCTCTACTTCCTCCTCCTCTTCTGCCGTCGCCTCGGCCTCCTCCACTGTACCACCAGGGGCCAGGGTGAAACAAGGAAAAGACCAGAACAAGGCCAGGCGTTCCCGTTCAGCATCCAGTCCCAGTCCCAGAAGAAGTAGCAGGGAAAAGGAACAGAGTAAAACTGGTGGCTCTTCAAAATTCGATTGGGCTGCTCGTTTCAGCCCTAAAGTTAGCCTTCCTAAAACCAAACTGTCTCTTCCAGGGTCTTCTAAGTCAGAGACATCAAAACCTGGACCTTCTGGATTACAGGCCAAATTAGCAAGTAAGTGTATGGAAACATCTTTCTTTTTTCTTCTTCTTTTTTTTCCCATGGATATTTTTCTTGGTTTGTCAGAAGTGATTATGCTTTCAAGGTAGTCGGATTTGTTTTGTTTTGTTTTGTTTTTGCAGCTTGAGGCAGTCTTAGGTTTATTACTGTATCCGTTCGTAACAATATGTAATACTTGATACTGCCTTTAGTTTTAAGGAGACCTGTCAGGAATGCTGCCTTCTTATTTCTAAATGGTCACATTGTAGTGCCTGTATCTTTATCCTTTGAGCACCTGCTACTGAGTTATTTCCTATTATCAGGTTGGCTCTTCTGTAACCAAACAAAATTATTTCAGGTATGAGTTGCTTTTGACTATGATCAAAAGTCAAATGGTGGGGTGTTTTTTTGGGCGGGGGGAGAGATTTGGTATGATACAATCATGATATATGGAAATCCTGAGCTAAATTTTCAGAATAAATATAGCCTAGTATAAATGAAATCTTATTCACATGTCATACTTAATGGCCTTTAAAGAGCTTAGTCTGAAGATGAATACCTCTTACGTTCCATACACTGGGCTCTAGTCCCATGTAAATGGGAAAGAATGTTGCCCTCTTGAACAGTGGAGTGGAACCAACGTTTCAGAATAATACTTTTCAAGCAAAGAAACAAACTAGGTGAGAGATAGGGATCTTGAGGCAATTGTCTTTTTCTCTTTTGTTCAAAAGACTTCAGGGAAGCCCACTCTTCATGTCATTAGAACTGATTAGAGCTGGTGGTGGCCTTCTTCAGTTACGTGATTGCTGTAATGCTGAAGGGTGTTCTTTTTTCTGTTTTGAGAAATCTGAAAAACACAAATAGAATAATACAGCACTTAGGTCCAGTTTTAATTTTTGTAATATTTATCCAGGAAGCTCGCTTTTCACCATCCCCCCCCAGAACATTTTTAGATTTATATTTTGATAGGGCTAGAACCTTTTCTTGGTTATTGAAAATTTTACATAGTGTTGTAGTATTCTGGTCAACGTTTAGCTAATAGTGGATCAGCCTAACCTGTTGGATCAGAGACCGTTGTTGTTAGCTCTGTTTCCTTTAACCCTATTATCTGTGCTTCCACTTGATTCAATATTTGCTGAACTTAGAAAACAATACTAGTAGACACTACGTAAAATCTTGTGTTTATACCAGGGTTATCTGCTTTTATACCTCTTCCTTTCTGTTTTGAAGTGAAGTAGAAGCACACATGCACATTTGTCTCTCCAGTGTAGTAGCTGTGCGACCTCCACAGCTGTTGGGCCAGGGTGAGTTTTGTAGCTGGTTTGGTGGGATTCACGCCTGCGTTTTCTGCCTTCCAGTATGCTTTACTTGCAGAGCTCATCTCCTGCAGCTCTGATTTCTCAGAGGGTCCAGGGCAGGGCCAGAGCAGATTGTTCTTGAGTCCTCGACTCTTCTTAGACACTAGTTTTTTCTTCTTTGGGGTCTGTTTATATAATTTTTGAGAAGAAAACCTGACCCCCAGTGCAGTTTCTTTGGTTTCTCTACATGAGAAAGCACCGTGAGTTCTGATGTGACCCCTGGGCCATAATAAAACCAGACAGTCTATGAAGCTCACTCTGCACATGGTGACAAATGGAGTAAAACTCAGCTTGTATTGTCCTCCTCACGTTCACAAAATCTGCGTGTGCCGTGTGTTCACGAATACCGCTTTTCCATTTTCACTACCACTACCCTAGTTCTCAGCTCTAATTATAGCCCAAGCTGTTGAAACAGGAGAAGGGAACCAGCATTTATTTTGCATCCAATAAATGCCAGGTATTTTACATATGCAATCCATTTAATTTTTTTTATAAAATGGTGTTTAATGATAGTTATTAAAGAAATTTATTTTAAGGAGGTGGAATAAGCTGCCTGGTGACATATCTCACAAATGGCAAAACTAGAATTGGAAGATGGAGGCTATGTGTAACTTGAAGCCACTGCTTCCCTCTCTTCACCACTTACTTTTCACCCCTGTTAGAAAGAAAACTTTCTGTGTTGTACTGTCACACCATATTTGGGTCATTAGGAGATGTTAAGACCCTGGAGGAGATGAAATTCAATTCGATCCTTCTTTACTGGTATTGATTCATTTTTAGGGATGAATATTGTGTGAACCCAAGGATTTATACCATTCCATTCACTGCATATTTGCTTATTTTCAAATAAGTGAAAAACATTTCAAAACAAAATAGTAGGGAATATTTCTATGTAGCGTTCTTGCAAGTGCCTGATAACTTGTAAATCCTTTACACGGAGCATGTCATTTACTCCTCATCAGCCCTGTGTGGCAGATGCTGTTATTTCCATCTTAGAAGTAAGGAAACTCAGGGTCAGTGGTCAGTTTGCCTCCCTAAGGTCACAGAACCAAGAAGCCATAGAGCCAAGAGTCCTTCCAATTTTAGTATATGTGCTGTCGCAGTGAGCACTATAGAGCCAGATTCAAACCCAGACCATCTGGTTCCAGAAATCAGTCGTGAGACTAGGATGCATAGGATTGAGTAGATTGGGTGAGCTAAATCTAGGAAGGCTTCTTGAGGTCAGACAGGACAGGGTGGATTTTAGGCATGATTACATATGTCATTTCGGGAAAAGAGTTTATATAGGAAGCAATACCGCAATAGAACTGACAGTACTTGGTAATTTTACTTAAGAATATAGGGGCAAAACTAGGTATTTTATGGGAATCTCTTGAGTTTCAAGTAATGGCATGTTGGAGATAGAAAACCCTTATTAAAGAGGTGAAAATCCTGGGTTTGAATCCTAGTTCTGCCATTCTATCAACTGGCAACTATGGGAAAGTTTGTAGCCTTTTCCTTCTAAATGGGCATAGTAGCTTATTTGAGGAATAAATGATTATATGACGACACTAAACATATAATTAGTACATGAGATGCATTGTAGAATTTAGAACAGCAGAAATTGAGTATGTTAAGACAGAAACCATATTCAGCAACCTTTTGAGAGAAGGATTGATAAATCCCAGCCACTGATCAAGTTTAAGGTATAACTCTTCTCAGATTTGGAAGATTTTTTTTTTTTTTAAGATTTTATTTATTTATTCATGAGAGAGAGAGAGACAGAAGCAGAGGAAGAAGCAGGCTCCCAAGGAGTAGGGACCCGATGCGGGACTCGATCCCAGGACCCTGGGATCATGACCTGAGCCAAAGGCAGATGCTTAACCCATCTGAGCCACCCAGCACCCCAGATTTGGAAGATCTTGATTTGAAGTTATCTCTCTTTTTTTTTTTTTTTAAAGATTTTATTTATTTGACAGAGTGACACAGCGAGAGCAGGAACACAAGCAGGGGGAGTGGGAGAGGGAGAAGCAGGCTTCCTGCTGAGCAGGGAGCCTGATGCGGGACTCGATCCCAGGACCCTGGGATCATGACCTGAGCCGAAGGCAGACGCTTAACGACTGAGCCACCCAGGCGCCCTTGAAGTTATCTCTTTATAATTTTGTGAGGTTGGGCAAATCATGCAGCCTAATTCCTGATCTTATTTGCAAGATAATAATGATACTCATTCTTGTGAAGCTTAAATAAATGCATGTTTGTGAAAATAATTTTGTATAATTAAAGTACTGTAACATAATGGTGACTTGAGAGTTATTGCCATATATTTGAAGGGCACTTTACGCATGAGGAAATTTCCCCTCCCCTCAAACATCAAGACATGGGGTGTAATTCAGTGGGTAGAGGTTGAGAGGCAAGTTTCTGATTAGCGTATCTCGTGGAACCAGAATCTGTGTGTTATCCAAAAAATGGATTTGGCCACTTGGTGAGATGGCATTCCAAATTGGGTAGATTATTTGTTTTCTTCAACTTTTGTGAACCTATTCATTAGAATATGATAGGTTTTCTCAGGTAAAGAATCACTGATATGGTTGGTCAGTAAAGCTTCATGGGAAAAAAATTGTTAACAAATTGTAGGAGTAATGGTACTTACATGATACTTTATGAAAACTCATTTCCCATGGTTGAATACTACTGGAGGAGATTTGGGATTATATTAACACATCGAAGGCTGTGAGAAATCTTATGCAACTTCTGCGTATTTTACAGATTTGCTTGACCTAGGGAGACGGCAGTGGTCCAAGGAACCTTTGGGAAATGATACAATACATTTAGTCAGGATACTTGAGCAAGAAGACCTTTCCCAGTGTGTTGTTTCAGCAACTGTTAACAGACTGATGAACGAGTTCCTGGTCAGGAATTAGGGCTGGCAGGAGAACTAGAGAAACAGCTACTTTTGTGATGGGCTTCCTAAAGCCTTGTGGCTTGCCAGCTGCAGCTGATCAAAATAGCTCTGTGTGACAAAGGTCACACTGTATCAGTTGAAAGAAGTCTTGAGAATACCCCAGAAGGGATAGTGTTACGTGACAATTTTTAATATGCATTAAGAAATTATTCTTGCTTTGTGTTGTTTAGCATAAGTAAACAGACATTCTCAGAAATTTGTATAGCATAGATGTAAAACCAGTTCGGGATTGTAATGATACAAGTGATTTCTGAAAATGTTTTTATATTTTAATATATTTAAAACTTTTAAAAATTAGTATGGCTTCAAGATCTATTTTTCTAATCTGACTTCTTTTAAAAGAAAGCTAATCTTGAAGTAATACGACTTTCAGAGTATGTAGTGTGACTAGTAGAAGGTGATGGATGGCGTAGAAATACAAGAAAGTTTGTGATCAAAATCTGGGCTGTTATGAAATTTATTTATAGCAAAATTTAAAGATATTATATTTCTAGTCTAATATGTCTATTTGTAGATCTGGTTTCCTCTCATTATTTAAGTGGACATCATGTGCACATTATTAATAACCTAGTCAGCAATAGTTACCAGCTTATTTCCAGCTTGAGTTTCATGCTCTTCTGGTGACTTGCATGCAGCTTGTGGCCATTATTAGAACTAGACAAGAACCAGGCAGATGCAGAATTCTGGGAAGGTAATTCGGCTGAGATTAGGACTCTATCATCAGTCTGAGACTGAGACCTGGTTCTTCACATCCGTAGCATGGAGGGAAGAAATAATGTGTTGAACAGGAGAGAATTAAGAGTTAAAATCTTGGTTTCACCGAGAATCTTAAAGGGTCATCCATACCGAGTCTAAATAATTAAATTATCTTTTCACCTCATGAGGTGTTGGCTGAGGAGCTTAAAGGGAAAAGGATTGAGTGTTGCGAGTTTTCTGTATTATAAGACAGCCATTAAAATAATTTAGCAACTTAAAGCTCTAATAATTTTAATATGTAAGTGCTTTGAAAAATTACTGATTCCTAATAATTTTGAGGCTTTAAAAAATAAATTAGAAAAATGAGTTGCCAAATTAAAAAAGAACACTGAATGGAAACAAGTATCATCAGCCTCTTTGTTAAGAAGGCTTTGTTTCACTTTTCAAATTTTTATTATTTTTTAAAGATTTATTTATTTTAGAGAGTACGTGCACGACCACGAATGGGGGAGGGGCAGAGGGAGGGGGGCAGGGAGGGGAGAGAGAGGGAGAGAGAGAGAGAAAAGCAGACCTCACTGAGCACAGAGCCGGATGTGGGGCTTGATCTCAACGACCTGAGCTGAAATCAAGTCCAGTGCTCAACCAGCAGAACTATGCAGGCACCCCAAAGAAGGCTTTTATTTTACGTGGCAAATTTTAAACAATCATGGTATGTATTTTTGTATACCGGGTCAGAATAAGAATTAATTTAGCCAGATTACATTTTACTAAAGTTACATATAAGTTTTAAAAAACAGCAGTCTTCCTGTCACATTGCCCTTCCCCAGTGCTGATTATTTTGGTATTTATTTCCAGCTATATAGAATATGTGCTCGTATGTTTATTGGTTGGGTTTTTTTTTTTTTTTTCAGTTTGAGCACTACTGCCTGCCCTTTATGAGAGTTACTGCACCTCTATACCCACCAACCTTGTACTGTGTACACTTCCCCTTTGCCAAGGTGTGATCAATGCATTACCGATGTTTATATGGATACATAAGTGCATAAATGCCGTTTACCAGAGTCTTGTCGGAAGAGTTCCTTTCTTACACATTTTTGTTTTTCTCGATTTAAACAATTATTTTGTTGATGTTGTTTTCCTTTTCTGTGAACCCATTATTCCAAACTCTTGACTAATTGTTTAAATCTTTTATCAAGCTGTCTACTTGGTTTTGTTAAATTGTCCTGAAGAAATAAGGCCTCTGGATGGCTGCTCTTTTATGCCTGCTTCACAGCTTTTATTTATTTAGCCTGGCATTTTCTTCAGTCTTCGGTTTAGCTTTCTGTTTCCAGATCCCACATCATCTTTCCCGGTTCACTATTTTGTTATGATGGAATGTATCTTCTTCCACTTGCTTTCTAAGAAAAAAAGCTATGAGATTTTTAAAAACCTTTTTATTGTCTTCAGATATTGACTGAAAATACACAACCTTGGTACTGGTTTGAGTGGATATAGAGTGCTGGGTTAGAAATGATTCTTAAAAATTTTGAAGAATCACATTATTTTTAAGCGTTCTTTACTGGAAACATTCTGATTACTGATCTGTTGTATATGTAACCCATTCTACAAGCTTGCAGATCTTTACCTCCATTATTTAGATATGTCATGGTATTGCCACAGCTGTGGGTTTGTTCTCATTTTTTGTTAGGGTGACCAGCAGTCCTGGTTTCCCTTGGATCTCTCAGGACTCAGCCTTAAAACCAGGGTTATAGCCAAGCAAAAAGAATGGTTGTTCACTGTATCCTTGTTTCTTTTCTCTCTAGATCTCCTATTATTTTGGATGAGTGTCCTCTTGGAAATTTCTGATGTTTTCATTCTGGCTTTGCTTTTTCTTCTACTTTCTGATAGATTTCTTCAACTTCTTCCAACCTTTCTATTGATTTTTTTTTCCTGTTTGCTCTCTTGTTTTTATTTTCAAGAGGTTATTTTGTTCTCATTTCCTTTTTATTATGGATGCATTTCCTTTTTTGAGGACATTGATGGTGAGTTTTCTTTACGCAGCTCTCATGAAGTTTTTTTGGGGGAGGGAGGGTTGGTTTGGTTTTGATTTTTCCTATTGGGAATTTTCCACAGGTTTTGGTAATTCCTGGTTGTTCCTCATACTCAGATTTTTGGTCCAACACTTAATTTGTAAACTCTTGAGCACATAGAAGAGATTTCACTGAAATCCATTCTCTAGTGATCTGTTTGGGCTAGTCATTACGAAACCTATCATTATTTTTAGATCTTTTTCTTTGGTGAAATTCCACAGAGAGGATTCCTTCACACTCCTGCCTAGAGGTAAAAAGTGAACTGACCGAGGGCTGGGGGTTGAGCAGGAAAAGAGGTCTAGGAAAGAGGCCATCTGTCATCTAATCTGTTCATACTTGATCCCTCCACCCCCTCTCATTTTGGTGCGGTGCACCTGGATACAGCTGTGTACTTTAATTGAGAATTTCTTTATTTTATACTTTCTAAAGAATAGAGGTCTTGTGTTTTGCTGGGTCAGCAGAGAGACAGTTACCCAGCTGTGCAAGGGGGGGGAGGGGAGCTGGGGATCTGACTGCTTCATAAACAGCCTATCAACCAATCCTCAGTTTTAATTCCAGAGTCATCCCAGAGGTACCTGGTACCATCAATTCCCGAACTTTGTGGGATTCTGAGTGTCATTCTCATTGGTAATTTATCTCCGTTTTCTGCTTTTTAAGTTTTCTGGAATTTCTAGTGCTGGGATTTCTGCTTTTCATCTTGTAAAATTGTGATAGTAATCTCTTCCATTCATCTCATCCTTGTGGATTTATGCCTCAGATTCTTTTAATGCTAGTTTAGTGGAGTTTCTGGAGAGGACAGAAGTGAATGTATGTGTGTCCAGGTATCTGTCTTTAACCGAAGGCACACGCTTTGTCATGTATACGCACATATTTCTTCAAAACTTGGCGCTTGCTCCACATGACAGTAGAATGCCCATTATAAGCCACACTCCATGCTAGACATGTAACACATTAAATTTTATCCTCGTGACAACAGAATGAGGTAGTATCTGTGTTTTAGGTATGAAGAAACCAAAGTGCTTTATTTGCCTAAGCACTAGACCTTTTTCCCTTCAAAAGAACTATTAAGTTATGTCATTTGAATGGCTGTAAATGGACATATCCTAATTTAGATCATTCTCAATTAATGGGCCTTTACATTGTTCTAAATTTTTTTAATTGACCAGAGCTTTGTAATTTACATTATCTCCTTGTTAGGTTTCTGGTTATGTTCTTTTTAAATATTGATGTATATTTTGAAATTGCCTGTAGAAATAAATGAATTTACATTCCCACCAGTAGTGTAAAATGCCAGTCTGTTCATATACTTACTAGCTAAGATTGTATTCCTGCAGTTTTTATTACTGGTGTTTACTTAACCATTCCCTATTACTGGACATTTAGCTCTTTTCCAGTATCTCATTATTAAAATAATGGTTAGATGATCGAATATCTTTTGTACATTTCTAATGTGTATAATTTGTATTGCCGAATCAATGCATGAAATTGCTCTGCATTGGCTAGAAAATAAAAAACTTGGCTTAGAAAATTCCATTTGGGATTTACCTTACTGCCATCTGCAAAACTCATCTTTTATTGTTACTGAATGATTTTAAAATAAACATCTATGATCACTTATATGCTAGGTTGCTTTCCATTTTGTGAATTTATTTTGGCAAAGTAACCATTAGTAAGGATATATATACTGAAAGCAACACCAAGTTATACCAGGTTCTTGTGATTCTGTTTTGGCTGAAGGAATCAAGATCAAGTTACCGAAAATATTCCCACTGTTAGTTCTCTTTATTGGGCCTACTTTTTCCAGTAGCTAAATGGCCCCATTGCATGATTCTAAATTGAACTCTTCATGTGCGATAGTACTCATGTTATTTGGTGCATTTTTTTTCCTTTTATGAAGAAGAAAAAAGTCATTCTGAATACCTTTTGAAACAGATACAACATGTAAATAAATGGATAATTGATAGCTTTTTATCTTTTTATTTATTTTAAAGATTTTATTTATTGAGAGAGAGTGAGACAGAGCACAAGTGGGATGGGGTGGTGGTGGTGGTGGTCAGAGGCAGAGGGTGAGGGACAGGCCAACTCGTGCTGAGCAGGGAGTCCGGCCCCTGGACTCTGGGATCATGACCTGAGCTAAAGGCAGGTGCTTAACCAACTGAGCCACCCAGGTGCTCCATTTGTTAGCTTTCTAAAATATATAAACAAATTGGGGATTTGCATTTCAAAACCCAGTCCTCCCCACACCTCCCCCAAAAAACCAATCCTAATCATCCTTTGATACCTCGAAATGTAAATGAATTGTAGCACTTTTGAATACCCTTGTTTAAAATAACTGGTGTATCTTATTCATTGGTTTGTCTACTGTACCATTTTAAAAAGGAGATGTATTTATTATCTGTGGGAGTATTGCAAAAATTATAAGTAAAAAAGTCAAGATAACTAATTCTAGAAAAATTACTTGAAAATGAGATTGTTTATCTCAGGTCTTCTTTTTCTTAAAATACAAGGGATTTTCTTTTGTTTGTATTTTGTTTTGGACAGGTTTTTGTTTTTTAAATTTTTATCTGATTTTTGAAACTTAGGGGAGTCCATATACTGTTCTTCCTTTTTCTTTTCAAAGTCCAGGTCAGTAATAATTATTATTATTTTTTAAGGTCCATTTAGTAAATATTTTAGGTTTTGCTACCACCTACAGATTTTATTACATATTCTTCTTTTTAACAACTCCCTAAAATGTAAAAATCATTCTTAGCTAGCGGGAGTTAGAAAAACAGGTTGCCAGTTGGAATTTGGCCCACAAGCTGCAGTTTGTCAACATCTACCTTAGCCCCAAAATTTTAATATAATTGTATATTATGTAAGATATGTATATATGTGTATATGTATATGTGTGTGTGTGTGTATATATATATACACACATGGTATATATTATATGATGTGTGGCATATACACACACAAACACTGGTCAGTTCATATGACTGTGAAGCCAATAGATTGACTAGCTTCAGGCTTGACTGGGTCCAGGAGCCCAAAAAGATGACCCTGTCAGTCCCAAACCTATGTTATGACTCTCACACCTTCCCCTCTCCTCCCCAGAGATGCTGTCCATTCATTTATGTATTAAATTCTAAGAAAGTCCCTGATTTCCTTGGATCATATGCCTATCCTTGAATGAATCACTGTTTTGGACGCAGGGTTGTGTTTGACTATGATGGAAATAGTCTGGCCAATTTGAGTCCTACTCATATAGTGGGAATGTACTGTGAATGGTACTTCCATCAGTATCACATGGAGAAGGGGTAGGATAGAGTTCTCAGAAGAATTAAAAAAAAAAAAGGGTGTTCAGAACAAGGGTTTCTGGGTATTATACAATAGATGTCTACTTGATTTTATTTGTTTATTTTAAAAGATTTTATTTATTTGAGAGAGACAGAGATAGCAAGAGAGTATGAAAGGGGAGGAGAGAGGGAGAAGCAGGCTTCCTGCTAAGCAGGGAGCCTGACATGGGGCTTGATCCCAGGACCCTGGGATCATGACCTGAGCCACCCAGGTCCCCTACTTGATCATTTTTAAAGGTCATTTTGAAATGAATATGTAAGTTGGAGAATAAAAACGTTAATGCAGTTGAATTCATCATTAGTCACTGCATAAAGGTATTAGGTCAATCTCTCCCCCATCTCACTTGATTTTCAAACAACCTTAGCAATACATTGACATTTAGGTTTATTTTCAGTATACAACAGAAGGAATCATTAGGAAACTGGAACGTTTAATTATTGCATTGTTAGATTTATCATGGGGGCTATATTTTCATTGTGGAACCATATGTGTGTGTCATATCAAAGATTAGCATCCTTATTTAATTCATGAAAGAATTAAAAATGGAATAAAAGCATGACAGTGAATATTATCTAATTATTCTTACTTTCAAAGTAACTTAATGGATTACTAGTGAATGAATATTCATTTTCTAGAATGAATATTGTTTTACCTCTGGTTATTCTTGTGCTGAAGTAGGCAGATCTCGTGACTAGTGCTCTTTCCTCCTGCTACTCCCACTCCCCCTGCTTGTGTTCCCTCTCTTGCTGTGTCTCTCTCTGTCAAATAAATAAATGAAATCTTTAAAAAAATAATTCTGAATTTTTTAAATATTAAAAAATAGTGATGCTAATTAGTTGAATATATTAAGTTAGTCCCATAATCTGTCCACGTGCCATGTTCATCTTTCAGGTGACAGGATGTGTGTCCAAACAAAGATAAAATAGTGTGGGGTATCAGACATTGATTTGTGATTGCATTAAGTAATTGGTGATACGCTATGTAGTAAACCAGTCCAAAAACAAAATTGAAATTTAAAAAACCCTTAGGCCAATCTTCTTTCCCCACTTAAAGTTTCATTTTTAGTCCTTTTATGCCAGTTTGAGGAGTCTAGATAACCTTTCACAAAATTTACTTTGGGGAAAAAAAAAAGGGCCAAAAGGTGTGGTTCAGATTTCTAAATGGTAATACCTGTCTGAACGTAGATTTTTGTCTTTATAGCTTCTGTTTGGTATTTAAAGATTCCTTAATAGTGTGCTTTTCACTTAGCAATTTTCACTGTGTGTGTGTGTATGTGTATGATATAGGGACTATCCCAGGATGAATGAACTGTAAGCGTCTAAAGGGTCAGAAAGATGTCTAGAATCTTTTTTACCACCTATTACCCATATCCTTTACTGGTGTTTTTAAGAAAATCAAGAGGAAGGCGTTTCTGTTACTCTACTTTGAAGCAGTAAAATGGTTAAAAATTAAAAGTTCCTGGGGGTCCGGCGCCTGGGTGGCTTAGTTGGTTAAGCATCTGCCATTGGCTCAGGTCATGATTTCAGGGTCCTGGGATCCAGCCACGAGTTGGGCTCCCTGCTCATCAGTTGTCTGTTTCTCCTTCTCCTGCTGCTGCACCCTGCCCTCCCATTTGTGCTCTGTCTCAAATTGAAAGGAAAAAAAAAAAAAGGTTCCTGGGGTGGGGGGGGCGGATAAGTGACCTGGAGAATTGTTATTACTGTATAATTAGTCTCTGAAAAAGGAAATGCTCCTTAAGGTGATGTTGAGGTTCTGGAAATAAGCTTTTTCACTTGGAGACCTTTCACTGTTGGAAGTCTTTGTTTAGATAGAGCACACCACCCAGTATGATGCCTGGTACAGTAACATTGTTTGGGGGAGAGGGAGGGAGAACCAATGCCCGATGGCCTCCCCATTGTTTATGAAATAGTAATAGACTTCATTTAATTGCTCTACCTTTTTAGAATCTGTTAAGCCTATGAAGGTTTTCCATTAGCTTCCAGAATAACATGTAAAGTGTGCTCATTTGACTTTCCTCCTTAGTTACCCAGTTTATCTGTACATTGGACATTCTAATAACCTTCTAATAACCTCAAGTATATTTTCCTTGCTGATGGGGTGGTATAAAGAAAAGAAAGCATTTTGTTTTCTCGTAGTCTTAATTGATGAACTTAATGTATGAAAGGGACAGCTTAAAGACAGTGTAATGTGCTAATGAATGAAAATGAAAAATAGAAAAATTTTTAAATTTAGTAAAATCCTGAAATATATAATAAATGCAAAAAAAAGTATCTCTTGGCTTTAGTCAGTGGAGGAATAGAGATGATAGGAATGGTTAAAGGCGATGGTAGGAGAAGGGACCATCATTCATGGTGTAGGATTGCTCAAGTCAAGGTTGGGGCCAAGTGGCACTTGTCCTGACGGGGAATGCCAGGTACCATATTAACCTTGCCAGAATGGATTGGGTAAGTAAAGGCAAACTGTAACGGGAGCCTATCAGAGTGCTAGAGAGCCCATGGAAGATGCATTGGACTTTGACCTGAAGAATTGTGTAATTTTTAATTTATGATAACTTTTTTAATTCCCTTTTGCATTTCACGTGTATAGGTTTAAGAAAATCTACCAAGAAGCGCAGTGAATCCCCACCTGCTGAGCTCCCCAGTTTGAGGCGGAGCACTCGCCAAAAGACCACGGGCTCCTGTGCTAGTGCCAGGTAACACATTGGCGTTTTCCAGTTGATCCAGTTTGTTATCTTCTCAACTTCCATTAGGATCCTTCCCTTTCCAAGTTTTCAAAAATTATTGAAATTTTCACTTGAATATTGAGTAGTACAGAAACTTGTCCAATATAAATGAATTCTTTCCCAGTGTTGATTTACATGTTTTTGCTAAGTATTAATCATGCTATTTTTTGACAGCACTCTTACCCTCTATCTTTTCCTCTGTTGCTACATTACTTTCACAGAGTTATTGCCAGCAGTTGGACATTTTGTTGTTTTCAGAGTTCCAGTTGGCCAATAAATCTCTAATGAGCATCTTTATGCAGATTTGGGTTATTTTTTAAAAAGTAGCTAAATTTCCCAGTAGTGTGATTAATGGATCAAAAGGGATGCCTATTTTAGTGGCTGTAATATTGCCTAATTAGTTTCTCAATGTGTTGGCACCACTTGAGTTTAATGGATAAGGGGGAGAGATGTACTTCATTTTCATTTTGTATTACAACACCTACCCCTCACAGAGGAATGTGGGTGTCGTGTGTCTGCTTTCAGTCTCCAGTTCCTGTTTTCCCCAGTTGCTGTTTTGGATCTCCTTTTCAGAAAATCAGCTACCTTTGATATGATACAGTGTGTTATTTCACATTCTTACATTAACTGATTTGAGAACTTAGGTTAAAGTTAAACATTTTTTTCTTTCTTAACAATTTCCTCACCTTTTCATGCGTGGTCACTTGCTCAAATGCCCTTGTGCTGCTAATTATTCACAGCTGTGTAGGACTTTTACTCTTTTATATGTAGTTTATTCTTTCTTCTAAATGTGCCAAAAACAGTGATGGGGGCAAATGATTTCAGTTTGCCTTTTCCCTACTCTCAGGTGAGCTGAAAGGTTTTAGCCCTTCTGTTGTTTGTCCTCTAAGATAAGTGACAATGACTGCTCTTGGTGGTGGGTACAGTAGTAACATAAACAATATGACTAGTTGCAAGTCATAAGAAAAGGACTCTAGCCGCTTAAATCTCTACGTTTCCACTTATTTTCTGGTTCTCTCTGGATTGTTTAAAATGTTATTTAAAATATCTGGAGTTGGTGTACCTGTTTGCT
This sequence comes from Eumetopias jubatus, assembly GCF_037043125.1. NCBI lineage: Eukaryota > Metazoa > Chordata > Mammalia > Carnivora > Otariidae > Eumetopias > Eumetopias jubatus. The sequence continues at coordinate 10,172,950 of NW_028274809.1, forward strand.
TTTGTGGTTTCTTGGCAATAGTTTTACGAGAACCCTGAGAATTTTCTTAGTTCTTCAAAGCTTTTGTCTAAAAATTTTGGGCTAGATTTTGAATCTGTTTACCCAGAGTTTATAATCTGAGATATAAACCGAATTCACTGTGGTTGAAAATTAATTTTAAGTTGGTGTGATGTCAGGTAATCTAGTGTCCCAGCTTTGTTGCCTGCCTTCCTCCTACTCACAACCACTTTCGTAGCACATGTGAAATTACTTAGAGTTTACATGGTTATTCTCTACAAAAGCTATCTAGCCACCTGCCTGGAAAGCTCTTCATCTCAAACTTTTTCTGAATTAGTGGCAATTCCTCTTTAGAGTTAGTGCTTTTACAGCCTGCTACAGCCGTGTCTTCATCTCTGTTTAGCCTAATACTCCTTGAGGACATCAAGCAAAGTGTTGAGCACAGTGTGTGTCACATGGCTCGTGTAAATTGAATGTCAAATAGATGAATTAGTTTGAATCCCACTACTTTGTAGCTTGGTAAATTGGGTCTGGAGTGAGCTGTTTCTCTGCAAGAAAAGATTGGCTAAGCAAATCCCTGTTTATGGAAGATTTTTTACTACTTGGAAGAAGAAACTCTTCTAGTACTTTCTGGTAATTCAGAGCCTTCATTTACATGTCACTTATGCCTGCTGCTTCCTGGTTGTTTACTGGCCAGCATCTAATTCCACTGCAGTTTGACTTAAAACATTTCCTTAGTAGTATGTTTCTTCATTTCCTAATTTAGAGGGCTGCTATTTAAACAATACCAAGTTATAATAATTTGGGGAAATCTTTTGTTTTTACCTGATTTGCTTACTGATTTCTCTATTAAAATAGAAAAAATCATCATCAATAAAATGTAATTTGCTTTGTGAGAAATGATCGTTATTCTTTCCATATTACACTGTGCCTCAATCCTAAACCAGTGTCTTCCTCAGTATCATCTGTATGTATTTATAAATGTTAAATCTTTAATTCTTTATTTTAAAGGATGGATCTCTTGTCATTATTACGGCAGTTCTTTTTTTGGTGATTTAAGTTATCTGGAACTTAGGTGATAGGAATTTCCCACATCTTTTCCTCTTCTCTCCCCTCCCCCCATTGTTAAGTGTAAAGTCTGTGTATTGCTCCACTATTTACCCTGGAAGTAGGGATCTAATTTAAATGAGTTGAATTCTCTAAGCAGGGGTCACTTTTCCATTTAGTTGAAGTGTTTAAAAATCATTTCTGTCTGTAAGGATGACAACAGCTCATAGCACCACAAAAGCATGTATTGTGACTGCAGTGTAACTTGGAAGAATTTTAAATATACAAAGTCTTGGTTGTTACCCATAATGATTTTCTGCAACAATTTCTGTGGAAAAAAGAAGAAACTGGCTTTGTGCTCCATGCATTAGAGCTTTGTGCTGCATGGACATTGCTCGTGGTCACTGGTAGTGCTGCCTGTGATGGCATCTTTCTGTTGTAGCCGGCGAGGCTCTGGCCTGGGCAAGAGAGGAGCAGCTGAAGCTCGTCGACAGGAGAAAATGGCGGACCCTGAAAGCAGCCAGGAGACAGTGAATTCTTCCGCTGCTCGGACAGACGAAACTCCCCAAGGAGCTGCAGGTAGATTGGCACGTCTTAGCTCTAAAATGCATTTATGAACCTTACTGATTTGTTTAGAGATAAATTACCTTGTAGGCATATCAGGTATAAGGCAAGCGAGGGGACAGAGATATACTCAGTGTTATCATCAGATAAACTTGTTCTCCTTTGTTTTACTTCATAGGCTTGGGTTTTTGATGAGTTGGATTCATTTGTTTTTGTTTTTTAATTCTTTTCCAAATCCAAGTTTGTATTCATTACATTCAAAGAGCTTTTAGGAAGTAGTCACTTTCTGTGAAGGTTCTTCTGTAGCAATGTGGACATACAGTAGTTGCCCCGTGATTGAAAATTTAAGTTCATAATAACAAAGTAAGGATATGGCTTAAATTGCTTTTTCATACATGTGTAAATTTTAATGGAGAATGTTGTAGCCCCTAAAAAGTAATAGGTATTCCTCTTGAAAGGAGCTTTAAGAATGCTGTTTATGTTTTTATGGGCTTATTTTTATGCTTCTTGATATCTTAGCACAACAAAGATTAGGCTGCCCCCCACCCTTTTCAGCTTTGAGTATGTACGGATCACCAAGAGGAAAAGAAGACTAATACTTCGGAGGCTAATGGTGGCCAACAGGTTTTAAAATGTAGCTTGTTGTGAGCATTTCTATCTAACATTAAGAACAGATAGGAAAATGTTGCAGTTCATCATTATGAACGTGGGTATGATGAGTCCCTTCTGTCAGAATGATACACGTGGGCTTAGGTGTCAGGTGTGTTCTCTCCTTTAATACCAACGCTCTTTCACATAACATTCACGTGTGTGCTGGTTTTCTTTCATGCCTGTGGTGGAGCCTATGTCCTAGTTTGCCCTCCACTGTTCATGTTTTATGCTCTCAGCTTTCGGTCCAGCTTAACATCTTTACCACTGTCTTTCCTGGTTTTGTATGATAAGTGGCATGGCGAACTTGAACTGTCTTCTTCTGGTGGGAGGGGACCTTTTTCATGTACCCCCCCTTTTTATTAAACGTAGTTTTTCCCAAGGATTAAATATGAGGGAAAGTACAGTCCATTGCACATACAAATTATTGAAGCTCTTGATGACACACAGGCGATGCTTCTCAATGTTTTAAATGTTTATTTCAAGTCTGTATATGGAAGTGGGGCAATTCCCACGTGGATGACAGAAATGGAGCTGTGGCGTGTATGAAAGCCGACTCATTACAGTAATTCTTGTAGCTAACGTTTATAGAGTGTACACTGTTGCAGACACGGTATTAAGCACTTTACATATATTCTCATTTAATGTGCAAAACAGTGGGCTGAGGTGTGAGTGCTGTTCTACCCATTTTAGAAATGAGGGAAAACTGAGGCACATAATGGTTAAGGTTGCCCAGGATTGTGGGACTCTGAAATCCAGGTTCTCAGAAAGAAGGGCACATTTCTTTTTGGCTGTTTATTAATTTCTTATGGATACCACTGGTGGCCAGAATGAGGGGGCGGTGTGTAAGGTGTGATCCCTGGTGTATTTACCTAAGAGGATAAAGGCTTCAGGGGATTAGGTTCATGAGACTGTCGGAAATCACGGTGTTCTCAGTATTTTCCACTTCAAGGGAAAGATAACACGGGGCCCACAGCACTACTTCATTTCACTTCGGTGCCTTCTAGGTGCTGCAGGACTAATTCTCTGCCAGCTCGCTGAAGTAGTGCTGCGGGAAGCAGCAAATTCCTTATTAACTTTACATTAAGTTCTTCAGTGTGATGTGCTTTAGTTTCTCCGTATGTACAATTGGAATTTAAAGAGAAATACAACCCTCTAAGTCAGTGTGGAGTATAAATCGATGGTGTTAATAACTTAGAGCATGTTTGGCAAGCATCTGTTCACAGACAGCTCTTAGACAGTTGGTATAAGACTATTGGAAACATTTATTTTAAAATAATGTCTTTATTAATTTAAAGAGATTGATTTAATCTCTTCAGTGTTTTTATGGGTTCCCCCCCCTCCCCGCATTATTTTTGGAGATCCCATCTTCCTGACCTATTCCAGTGAAATCATTGAAATAAGCTTATTGCCTTATTGCTTTTTATCCATGCAGTGATAAAGCATTGCTCTGTCTTCGGCAGATCTGTTCATATCACCCTGACTTTGCCAGTATTGTTGACACTCAGGAAAATTTGTTGATAACGGTGTACCTGCTCAGTTACCTTGAAATATACTTATATATGGAGCCCAACTTCTCTGGCTCTTCATAGAAGAGGTGCCAGCTCTTGGCGTTGAAAGTTAAGTGTTGTCCACGTTTTCCCATGAGATAGGGGGGTCTAGTTTTGGCTTTATCAGAACTGTGTAACTTTGCATAGTGCTGATAAAGTCTTGCAAATACTAGAAACACTAAAGTGAGAAGTAAGTATTCTTCCTTACACCTGCAAAACAGTCAAATGGCAAGGAAGAATAGCCCATGTTCTGGCACCTGATTTTGCATTGAGAATCTTAATTTCACAAGAAATGAATAGGGTCAGTTTGTAAAAAGAAAGCAACCCCAGTTTTGTAAGTTTTTTTTAATCTCCCTAACTACTTTTGTTTGGAATCCCTAAAAATTAGATGTTTGCATATCACCTGATACCAGGGCCCATCTAAGGCATAATTACATTACTAACAGTTATTCTTTTGGCCTTGCCCAAAGGTTTTCATTACACTCATAAAAATGTCTTCCTGATGCCTCTTATAGTCAGGGATCTGGTAAACCCTTAAGGTTCCTGTCAAGTAAAATTGAATTCTATCAGCATTCGAGTATTTTATTGTCTTTCTGCATAAGAGGGCTTTATCGGTTAAGGTATAAAGATGTGGGGTTCTGTGATAAATTTCTTGTGTTCTGATTTAAATATTTTTCCATAGTTTTAATTGAACTGTGTATTGAATGAAACTATCTTACGTGGTGCTGTGAAGTTATGCTAAAGAGTAGATGGGGGAGATAAAACAACAAAAAGATTGACACCTCTTAAAATCTGGCATCAGATTTTCTCTGCTTGATAATCTTAGGTTTATATTTGTGTTGGGACAAATCTTGTACATGTTGCCCAAGGAGGTTTGACGCCTTGACTAAAGAATTTTGTCATTGACTCCTGTCGGCCGATGACATTTCCTTACCTGGGTCACTTTACAGACAGCCACCCACAAGCCAGGCTAGTTTGGTTTATCTAATTCTGTAATACCTACATGGAACTATAGTAGACAAATGATTAATACTTGCCATCAATGGGCTGGCGAAGGATCTTTTCTTCTTTGGGTTCACTGACTGATTTCTGTCAAAACAGGCCCTCCACCTCCATGAAAAATCAGAATATTCTTGCCTCTCCTTATGGTGACCCTCTAATACATAAACTAACAGAGCCAGCATTACCTTCCCAAGTGAATTTTTGTTATTAGTTTTTTTTTTTCCTTAAAAAAGATGTGGTGCCAGAGGGTGCTTTAAAAAAAACCCAACAACTTCATTTGTTAAGACTTTTTGTATTTGCTGTGCACATAATTAGAACAGTTTAAAAGCAAGTTTAAGAGTCACTTTAACAAATTCATCCATAATTGGAACCTTAATAACAGTATTTGTTATCAAGATTTCTGTTTAATGTGAAGAAGCAGCTGTACTAGAACGAAAAATTAGAACTGAAGAATATTTTTAAGGGGCCAATAGAGTACAGTATTTGAGTACAACCTATGAAGAGTCAGACCACCTGCCCTCAGATCTCTGATCTGTGGGTAGCTGTCTGACCTTGGGCAAGTACACTCAAAGTCACAAGGCCTCAGTTACCTCATATGAGTGTGAAAAAGCTTACAGTGCCTCGTAAGGAAACAGACACAGTCTGCAGATGGTAAGCGTTTCATAAATGCCACATGTAAGCAGCATCCTCGAGTGTAGTTATTTTTTCTTCCCCAGAAGTGTGGATTTTGTTAAACTCTGATACACTTTAATACTAGCATTTCTGGCTAACCTGTAAGTATAAATCAGGGGCTAACCTTGCCTGTGAAGGGCCAGATAGTTGATGTTTTAGGTTCATGCAGGCTCTGTTGGAACTAACTACCCAGCTGTGGGGTTGGAGCAGGAAAGCAGCCGCAATGTGTAAAACAATGAGTTTGGCTGTGTTTTAATAAAATGTTATTTACAAAATGATGTGCTGGATTGAATTTGGCCTGTGGGCCACAGTTTGCTGACTCCTGTTCTTAAGCCATACGTTTTTGTATGGATTTTTTAAAAAATCCTAGTGAAATCATAGAAAATACTTAATGAGGTGTGAAGAAAACTATTAAGAAAATAATACAGTTGGTGGCTTGTTTATTAGCATCTCTTCAGAAAAGCTCTGTAAATTCACATTTTATCCATGTGCTTTTAACAATAAAAAAACATTCTGGGCTGATCTTTTGTAATTATCTGAAAGGTGTAAGGGTTTAGGGTATTGTGGATAATGTGGTCATACACAGGTTAATTGTATAGAAAAAATGCTTAAAGACTCAATAGACACTGAGAGGAGGAACAGTAAAACTGCTGGTTTTAGAGAAATATAGTTTTGTCTGGTCAGATTCATAATAGAATCAGCCTCTCTTTGCTTAGACTGAATTATTGCTCAGGTTAGCTTTTTGGGTAGTAGAATCCTAAATCTGAACTCTTTTCTTCTGCACTTGTTTTGACATCCTCGTTGTCCGCTATTTTGTACTTCAGTGCTTTGCTGTTGGTTGTAACGTGTATCTTCAGTATTTTGCCTCGGAAATAAGAAGGGTATTATCTGCGTGCTCTTAGGGAAAACGTCTGAGTGATTGTGTCAAGACTGCAGCCCAGCAGTAAGGCAGACTGAAGAAGACACACGTTGGCATGGCGCTTTTCCCCCAGATGTCAGTTTTGCTTTCTGTCCTGTTCATGGCTAATTGCCCATCTATTAAACCTCATGGCGGTTTTGGCAGTGTGATCTTCGTGGACTTTTGGTAGATGAGTTCAGGACAAAACTTAATTTAGGAACAGTTTCAGAGGCACGAGGAATCTGTCAAAGCCATGTATGGAAGAAATGTAAAAGTTGTTATTTTTATGCTTGTTGAACACTGAGATAGTTGAACCATCCTATTGTTCATAGAAGCTACGGGATGAAATCTAGAACAGCTGAGTGTTCAACGGACAGACACATTTAATTGCCTTTATTCGCAGTAGTCTTTAAAACTCTGCTCTTTTTTTAAGATAAACCAGACATAATGAGTTTGAATGTTCTTCTCCTAACCCTCACCTTCTTTTCTCCCCCCCGCCCCCCGAAGCCTCTAGTTCTGTTGCAGGGGCTGTGGGCATGACCACCTCTGGGGAAAGTGAATCCGATGATTCCGAGATGGGACGATTACAAGGTAAAGACAGTTAAGGAGCTTACAAGAAACAAGAAACCATTATCAGAGGCTGCCTGTGACTTCTGTTCTTTGTTGAAATTAATTCGGATAAGCTCATTTAAACATAATCTAGCAATGCCTGTACTTATAAAAACTTCTTTGTGACGATTTGGATTTGGAAGATGATCTGTCTGGCTCTATTTTTACTGTTTAGACAAAATGTTATGTATGTGTTCTTTGTTTTTAAAATATTCTCTATTATGGTTGCTTGTATAGCTGGAAATAAATTAAGATCTTGAAATAACGATGTTCTCTGGTACCTGCAAACGTAATGCATCCCAGTGAGGTGCTTTTGCTGTGTTCTTGGTCACCTATTTTAAAATGAATGTAAAGTGTATACCTAAACACCAGGTATTTTAATGTTGTGCTTTTAGAAAAGCAGCCTTATATTATGTATATGCTCTTTACAAATGGGTGGGTATGTATTTTTGTTGACTTCGGACAGTTGGTTTACATGATAGATCCGCAGTGTGAGGCTTACGAGAAACATTTATGAAGCACTTTCAGATTGCTTTTAAGTTCCTAAAGTAATTTACAGCAGTCTCTTTTCCACTAGAAGTCTCATGAACACATTTTTTTTCACCTATTGGACCTGATAAAAATAATTTTTCCGTATGTTTTTTAGAAGATCTCATGACCGGTATCAGAGAGAAAGCAACACAAGGGTGCTTAACCTATAATTTCTTCAAAGTAAATACTTACTCTGGGTTATTCTTGGATCATTTCATATCTTAAGAGTGGTCTTGAAAGTTTAGTTTCTTCTGAAGATAAAAATGGAAAGTAACCTTGTCTAAATCATGAGATAAATCAGTTACTTGAAATTTTTACGTAAGATCAACTGCATTTACAATTCAACTGTTCCTCATGCCTTTCTTTTTTCTTTAGCTTTGTTAGAGGCCAGGGGTCTTCCTCCTCATCTGTTTGGCCCCCTCGGTCCTCGGATGTCGCAGCTGTTCCATAGAACAATTGGAAGCGGAGCTAGTAAGTGAATACTCTTAAATCCCCCCTGCCCCCCAAAAAAACCTTTAATAATTAGGTGAGTGCTGTTTTTACTGTTTCTCTATTGCTGTAAAGAGGCTTTCATATAAGGAGGTTTTCATGAACTTTAACCTGTTTTAAAAAATAGGGTTTGTGCACATTCTTGCCTTTAAACCCAGCAACTCTAGGACGCCTGGGTGGCTCAGTTGGTTAAGCGACTGCCTTCAGCTCAGGTCATGATCCTGGAGTCCCGGGATCGAGTCCCGCATCGGGCCCCCTGCTCGGCGGGGAGTCTGCTTCTCCCTCTGACCTTCCCCCTCTTGTGCTCTCTCTCTCTCTCTCTCTCATGCTCTCTCTCTCAAATAAATAAATAAATAAAATCTTTAAAAAAAATAAATAAATAAACCCAGCAACTCTAGGTTCTTCTGTACTTTTATTTTGATCTATACTAGATTGGAGTCATTAGAAAATCATCCAGAGTTTCGGCAAGATTAAATCTTTGTTTAACTCTAGCATAGTAAAGAATCTCAGATGATTACATTGATTATATTGTAGCATCTGATTGCATGATTTGCATAGATTTGAATTTTTGAATTTTTTGTGGCATAATAAAATTCAATCCGTATGTAAGACAGTCAATTGTAGAGTGAGCCGGAGAGAAAGGATTTCTCAGCAGAATTACCAGTCGCTAGACTCATTTAATCAAATTAACATATTATAATCCAGAGATCTTGTCATATATGGTAGACAAAACAGTGACTCAGTAACAAGAATAACTTTTGCATAATTACAAATCCAGTTAAATTCTTTCTGGTGTAGAATACAATCTTTAGCTTCCTTAAACAAAATTTACATTTAAGCATTTTTTTAATAACTCCATTGATAATGTTTTCAAAGAATTAGCAGGTATTTTTAGATTTCAGTCTTTATTAATTTCAACATTTCTAAAGTGTTAACTGAAGTCTATTAACTCTGACCTTACTAATATGTGCTCATACAATTTTCCATCAGATATTCCAAGTTGTTGGGTTGGTTTTTTTTTTTTTTAATGTGTGGACATAAGCTCACATGTGTGGATTTATACTTAAGTCCTTTTCAAGTTTCTGGCCTTAGCATTTGACAGAAATTTAAGAAACAGCTGGTAGTTTTGGTTTGGTTTGGTTTTGCTTTTGCTGCCATGACACTCAGATCTCAGATAACGTACCCTCTTGCAAAGTTCTCATGAACCCTTGAAGGAGGATTCTTATTTAGTGTCATTTATTAGGTACTGGTATTGTCCGGAGTCATGAACAGGATAGTACAGAGTTGTTTCCCACCCACATGGAGCTTCCACACTAAAGGGTGACCCTGGCGATAAAGAAGAGTTTTATAATAGAAGAAATTTCAGGTACTGTTAATGCTACGGAGAAAAACAAAACAAAGTAAGGATGTAGGTTGGCTGGTTAGGGGATATACTTAGCCTGATTAGAGAAACCTTCTCTGAGGCAGGGTGAATTCGTGGATATTTAAATGAAGTGAGGAAACCAGCCCTGCACAGGTCTGAGGGAAGATGAAGTGCACCACCAGAGGTGGGAGTTAGCTTGGCATGTTGAGAAAAAGCGAGAGGGGCCTGTGGAAAGAGTGAAGTGGTAGAAGATGAAATCTGAGAGGGGTAGATACTAGGTCATGTAGGGCTTGGCAAGCCGGCAGCAAGTGTGGGATTTAACCCAATAACTGTACTCAGGAACCACTGAAGGATTGATGTAGAAAGGGCAGTGACATGATATGTATTACAAAAAAGATAAATATATGCAAATTTGATAGTATAGTAGTAGAATAACCTCCATGAAGCCATCAGCAATCATCAGTCCCCAGCAACTATTGTGTCAGTTAATGTTCTCGTTCTCCCCATCCCCACGATTATTTTTAAGGCCATCCTACACATCATTTCATTTGCATGTCATTTAATTTGTAACTATAAGGACAAAAAAATTTTAGACAGTATTGTGGTTAAGACGAATCCTTACTTTTACTAGGTGCCTGTTTAGAGTGCAGATGTTCTAGGCCTCTCATAAATCCATTTACAATTTTTGCGTATTTGAATCAGGATCAAAATATGATCTCTATATAGCCGTTGGTTAATACATTGTTCTTTTTTTTTTTCTTCATTTATTTCTTGGAGAAGGCTGTTAAGAGTGTTAACATTAAATCATCTCAAATTTGTATTAAGGGTTGACCATTGCACATGAAATTAATGTAATAAGATAGCCAGAGTAGACAACAGTGTCTGTCGTGTGTCGTTCCCCCCCCTCCCCCCCCCCCGCCCAGGATCCAGTTCAGCGATGCCTACTGTATGGCCAATCTTTGGTTTTACCCTTACCCACATCCCTCCTCCCACATTGTTGGAAACAAATCCCAGACATTGTATATAAAATTATCTACAAACATGTAGCTCGAGATAATGCCCATTAAAACAGACTCCCTGCCAGATTACCATTATCATACCTGAAAAATAAACTAATACTTTGTTTAATAATAGCTGTCCAATGAGTGTCAAGTTTCCTTCTCTCAAGTGTCATAAGTGTACTTCTTTATAAACTGGTGTTTGGATCTAGAGGCTTTTTCAGATTCAAGTGTAATTCTTCATTTTCTTGGTGGGGAAAGACTAAGCAAAGGTGGTAATGTGTTTTAATACTAGGAGGCACATAAAGTCTGATTGTCTCAAGCCATCAAAACTGGGTGCCTAGATGACGGGGATTATAAAATGATAGTACTTTACATCTAATGACCAGACTTCATTTATTAAAAGTAAAAGAGATAACTTAGTAGAAATATATTAATATCTCCCTTCTATTTTGTTACACAGGAGAGTAACTGGTGTAGGAAAAATGGATTTCTCCCCATTATTTACCAGTTTGGAAAATAGTTGGTTTTTGCATCCTTCAAAATGCCATTATTGTTCTTTTTAAATATCACTGTGAAGTGGAGACATTTCAGAGATTATTTAATTATTAAATTGTCCTGTCATTGGATGATGGCATCTTTTGGGGGTTGGCTTCTGAATCTTTTGGATAATGTCGCCAGTAGTTTTTTATAACTTCCTTTCTGATATGTCAGGGTCAAAACCCCCACCCCAGATACCTGAAATTAGGGATTTTCTCAGAGAACACCCTGGTTTCTTTTATATGAAATAGTATTTAGAGTTCATAGTCTAGGGTCTAGGTCTACTCATTGCTACTGGGGTGATTTATTTATTTATTTATTTATTTATTTATTATTATTATTTTTTTTTTAGATTTTATTTACTTGAGGGGGGCGAAGAGCATGAGTGTGTGAGCGGGGAGGGGGGAGGGAGAAAGAATCTGAAGCCTACTCGGACCTGAGGCACTGATGCTGGGCCCAAGATCAAAACCTGAGTCAAAACCAAGAGTCCGGATACATACCCGCATAACTGACTGAGCCGCCCAGGTACCCCTGGGGTAATCATTGTTATTAGACATGTGTAATGAACAAACCTAGGAAATAATTGTATTTTATCTTTTAAAATAAAATAATGAGTTTCTACCTTTAATGCAAATTCAAATTTAGGGCTGTGAGGTTTTTATCTGCCTAATTTATCTTGTATCTTCTTTCTCCCAAGCCAAAAGTTCCAGTTCCCACTGATAGTAACATAGTCACTTAATTTGCATTCTCCTACAATACAAAATTCCGACTTAACACCAAAAGTAATATTATTGAGAGTTTTAATTTTTCAACAGTCTTTGTTGTTGGTGTTCTTGGGGGCTCATTTTGTGGTCAAGTTTCTGTATTTTAAAGTCATTTGAAATGATTTCTTCTCTTTATTCAGGCCACCAAGTTGGTTTGGTTCATTTGCTTGATTTGCTTCTAATTTCTCGAGATTGCTTTTAAATTTTAACTTCGATTTTATCCTTATGGGATGTTTACATGGTTTAGGAAGTCTAATCTACAAATAAGGTATATTTAGGAAAGTCTTATCTTCTTTTGCTTTTCCCTTTACCCTGCTTCCTCCTCCCACACAAATAGCCTTTGTTACTTTCATGGCTTGTCCCTCTGTTATTTACTTAAGAAAACAAAAACAAATTCATATTATCTGCTCCACAGATGCTCCCTTTTTAAGATAAGAGTAGTACACTTTATACACTTTAGGTTGCCTTTAACAGTATTTTGGTGATCACTTTGTATAGCTGCTGGAGAGAGGGGGGCGGGGAGGGAGGGGAGATTCTGTATTCCTTTTGTAGAGCAGCCCTAGTGTTCCACTGCGGGGATGTAGGGTTTATTTAGCGTGCCCCTATTGGACATTCAGGTCATTTCCAGTCTTGGTTGTGTTGCAGTAAAACACAGCTTTTGTATTTTTTCCTGCATTATCTTTAGTATAAATTGTTGTAAATCAGCTCTTTGGAGCTATACCATTTTGCATTTCTTCCAGTCATGTATAACAAACAGAATGGTATCATTTTTTCTTCTTTTTAAAGATTTATTTATTTATTTATTTGACAGACAGGGAGGGGGAGAGGGAGAGGGAGAAGCAGGCTTCCCACCAAGCAGGGAGCCCAATGCGAGGCTCGATCCCAGCATCCTGGGATCAGGACCCAAGCCCAAGGCAGATGTTTAACTGTTTGAGCCACCCAGGGGCCCTTTTTACCCGTTTTTGTCCTCTAACTTTTTAGTTCTATACCCCTGTAGATGTCTGTTAGTGGTTACTGTAGAGATTTTAATGCATGTCCTTGGTTTATTATGGCTTACCTTATATTAATACTTTATCACCTCCTGATCAGTATAAGAACTGTATAGTAGTTTCACTCTTTTTACCTTCTGCCATCCTTTATACTATATTTGTTCTACTTATACATGTGTTATAAACACAGTAAGACCAAATTGTTGTGTTAGATTACCCATATTCCTTTGTCCACACACATCCTATTTTCAGTGCTCTTAATTCCTTCCTGCAGTTTCTCTCTTCTAATCAGAGTTGTTTCACTTCTCTTTAGAAGAACGTTTTTTTTTTCCATGTGGTGAATGAGTGGTGCTAGTAATGGTTTTTCTCTACTTTTGAGAAGTCCTTGATTTGCCTTAATTTTGAGATGCTATTTTCCCCAGCTATAAAATTCTCATTTTAGCACTTTGTAATGTCTTCTGTTTAAAAGTCTTACTGGTACCCTTTCAAGGCAATGTCTTTTTTCCTCTGGCTTCTTATAAGATTTGCTTTTTGGGGGCACCTGGCTGGCTCAGTGGGCTAAGCGTCCCAACTCTTAATTTCGACACGCCGGTCATAATACCAGGGTCATGAGATCGAGGCCCTCATTGGGCTCTGCTTTGTGCTCAGCGTGGAGACTCATAGTCTCTGTCAAAAAAAAGATTTGCTTTTTCAAAATATTTTTAATATTTTAAAAATATCCCATTAAATATTTTAATATTTTAATTTACTGTATTAGGCCTAATTAGGCCTTATTTTTTATTTGCTTATTTCACTGACCATTTGAATCTGTGAGTTTGATACCTTTCATCAGCTTTGGAAAATTCTTTGCCATCATCTCATGAAATACTACTTCTCTTTTCTCATTATTTCTTCAGGTATTTTTCCTTTCCTTCCAGGAGTATCAAGATCATACATGTTCAAACTTTGGGCTTCACCCAGCATATTTCTCTGGCTCTATTTTATTTTTTTCTCTTTGTCCAGTTTGAAGGCTTTCTATTGGACAGTTTTCAGATGCACTAATTCTTTTTTTCTGATGTCATCTTTAATCTCTTCGTAAACCCACCATTTCAGATACTATGTTTTCCAGTTCTGGACAGTTACTTGGTTTTGTTTTGTAGATTCCAGTTTTCTGTTGAATTTCTTTACATACTTACCTATTTTGTCCATCTTTGGTTATATTAGCTGTTTATTAATCATTGTTATAAAATAGTCTTATAATTCTAATGGTGTTGGTCTGCTTCTGTTCTCCCCTCCCTTCTTCTTCCCCCTCCCCCCCGTTTTTTAAAGATTTATTTATTTTAGAGACAGAAAGAGCGTGGAAGCGGGCCAGGGGCAGAGGGAGAGGGAAGGAAATCCTCAAGAGGACTCCATGCTGAGTGTGTAGCCATGCCATGCGGGCCTTGATCTCATGACCCTGAGATTATGACCTGAGCCGAAACCAAGAGACAGATACTTAACTGAGCCACCCAGGCGCCCCTCTCTCTTGATTATTAGTCACATTTTCCTGTTTCTTCATATATCTAGTAGTTGTTTATGTGCTGGACATTTTGTATAAAAGAACTGAAGAGACTCAATAATGTTTTGTACCGTAACATTGTTTCCCCCTTTTCTGTATTGACACATAAGGGTTAGAAGCTGATCATTTTGTGTTAGTTGGGGCTTTAGCTTGTTTTGACCAGAATCGCAGTTTTTGTGTGACTCCTCTCACCTGTGGCTCATCCCTGTTTGTATGTTGTGATCCTCCTAGGGTTTTGATTGAGAACCTTGCAAGTCTTTGTCTACTTAGACTTTATTCATTATGCAGTTTCAAAGTGTCACAGATGTCCTGGGGGTAGAACCGAATGGCTGTGTGTGTTTGAGGCAGGCCTCCTCCCTCTGTAGGGCCTTTGTCTTCTGAGCACCATGAGACTTCATAAGCTTTTGTTCTGTCTTACCAAAACTTCTGATTCAGCTCCAGCCCTCTTCACAGCTCCAGAACTGGGCGGATGTCCGTTGGGGACCAATTCAGTCAGAAACATCATCTTCCTGTGACTCCCTGAAGTGCTATGGGTTCTCTCTCCCGTTCGTATCAGCAGTTGGCAAACTCCTGCCCAAGGGCCAAATTCAGCCTCCTGCTCAGTTTTAGAGAGCCTGTGAACTAAGCATGATTTTTATATTTTTAAATGGCTGAAAAAAATTTAAAAATAGTATTTTGTGAGATGTGAAAATTTAAATGAAATTCAAATTGCAGTGTTCATAAATAAAGTTTTATTGGTACACAGCCATGCTTATCTGTTTATGTAGTGTCTGTTCTGCTTTTGTGCTAGGGTTGAATAGTTGCAACAGAGACCCTATGGCTTGCAGAGCCCAAAATAGTTATTATCTGGATCTTTATAGCAAATGTTTGCCTACCAACCCTTGATCTGTGATAGTGCTTCTCAAAATGTGGTCTGTGGTTTGCCTGGGGCTCCTGAGACCCTAACATTGAATCCATTGGTCAAAACTCTAGTAATAATTGGTAAACTTTTTCCTTTTCTACATTGTTGTTTGAATTTTGTTGATGTTGCAAAAGCTGTGGTGGGTAAAAACTGTTGTTACGTTATGGAAAGAATCAAAGCAGTCGTTCCAAACAGCACTAGCAGTCATTGTATTCTTCAATGCTAGATGCTCCTACTAAAAGTAATTCCAACTGTGGCTCAGTCGTTAAGCGTCTGCCTTCAGCTCAGGTCATGATCCCAGGGTGCTAGGATCCAGCCCCGCGTCACGTTCCCTGCTCGGCAGGAAGCCTGCTTCCTCTCTCACTCCCCCTGCTTGTGTTCCCTCTCTCACTGTGTCTCTCTCTCTGTCAAATAAATCTTAAAAAAAAATTCCATTTTTATGTAAGGATGCCCTTGCTAAACCAAGTTATTTTACTGTCTTTAGCAGTAAGTATATGTGTTTTAATAGTTTTTGTGAAAAAGCTAGGCCCATGTTTTCTGCATTCTTCATCTCAAATAATGTTGCCACAGATTGAGAATAGATGCAGAGGTGGTCATACTGCTGTTTTTCTTTAATAAAGCCTGATATTTAAATGATTTGCAACAAAAAAATAACGGTGCTCATCACGTGAATTTTTTTGTTGTAGAAAATATGGTGGTTTTCACAAAATATTTGTTTATATTAATATGTAATGAATTAATCGAGTATTTAAAGTTTTTCTCTCAATCCCAGATGCATTTATAAATATAAGTTAGATATAAGTCACATAGACAAAGGTGCTTTGGGGCTCCTTAGTAATTTTTAAGAGTATAAGTGACGAAAACCAAAATTGACTGATCAGAGCATAAATTATGGCTTTTGCTTGTTGTTGTCATTTTCAGTTTGGTTTAAGGTTCAGTGATACCTTTTGATCATGCTGACATGACCTCTGTCCTTTAATCCCGGCTTCCATGCTTATAATGGATGTGTTAGTTTTTCCTATTTTGGGTGGTTGAGCTAGTTGAATACATGAACTATTTCATCATTTAAAAGCAAATCTAGAAGCAACCGAGGATTCTTCTGTTTTCAAGAGTTTACTTTCCCTTCATTTGTTTTGCCTTTCACATTTCAACGCAAAAAATGATAGGCCTGCTGTAAGTGGAACTCCTATTTAGCTTGAAAATTTTAAAGATGGCAGCCATCTGAACTTGACTTTTTGCAATATATTTTTGGGTTGACTCTTAGTTATGGTAAAGGTAGGTAGGCAGTAATAGTTATATGCAATTCATTAGCCAGTCTTACATAGCAGAGAAAAAATAGATCTTATAATGCAAGGATCACCATGTGTCCCCTTTGAAAGGCTGTGCCTTCCGGGAAGATCACTGTAACTTAATTGAAATAAAAACACCTTGGTTTTCATATGAATTCCACATTCGTTGACAGTTTCTAAATATTTGGCATTTCTGAGCTGTTTCACTAATGACATGGAAGTGGACAAATCGCATATGCAGACGGGAATCTGAGAAGGTGTAGGAAGAGGAAGGGCTTAAAGGTAGCATTGGCTATAATTCGGTAAGCATTAATTGAGTTAATCATGGTTTCAAGTAGGAAGGTGTTCATGAAAATTTGAAACACATTTGTGGCGTTTATTTTTGAGTGTTTTATCCAGCTCACTGACCATAGTCTTTCCCTGTGGGAGTTGAATATTTGTTTTTCAGTTCTTTGAGCAATGGATTTGAGCCTTAAAAGTGGAAGTCTTCTGCGCAGGGAATGAGAGGAGGTGAAAAGGCCAGTTTTTTGCTGTTTTTAGAAATACTTCATTCTCTTCTGTTAGGTACATTGCTCTGTTTGCCTTTATTTTCTTGCCCTTCCACTGTTACCAGGATTCCATTTATTCTGAGCAGGACTTCAGGAGTATGTGGATTTTCATTGAAGACTGGGCATCACTGTTTAACAGGTTGTTATTCCTGCAGAAAGCTTTTGTTCAGTCTACATGTAAAAAGTTAACTCTGTCAGAGGTAACAATTCATATTAGTCTTACGGATATTGTTTTCTTTTTGCTAGTAAGAGCCAATCAACTTGTCTCATTTTAAAAGAAAAATTAAAAGACAAAAATCTATAAATACTGTGAGATCACTGTAAGGTAGGATAAATTCAGCCGATTTAATTGTGTCTTGAATTATCAGCAGCCTGTCTTAACCCTGATATAGACCTAGCCTTTCACTGGGATGGAAAGATAAGCAGCCAGCTACCATACCAGGTAGAGTCACAGCTTAGACCTACTAGTAATTTCCTTAAATGTTTAAAAGTAATGATTTTTTTTCCCTCCCTCTGAAGGCTCCAAGGCCCAGCAGCTTCTGCAAGGACTACAAGCAAGTGATGAAAGCCAGCAACTCCAGGCAGTTATTGAAATGTGTCAGTTATTGGTTATGGGAAATGAGGAGACACTGGGAGGGTTTCCTGTCAAGAGTGTCGTTCCAGCTTTGGTAAGAGAGTTTGCCCCTCATTTTACCTCAGTTCTCCGAATGCTGCCGAAAGGATGATTATTATTTACGCGGTTTGAACTAAGAGATAGTAGAGTGTGGCTTCGTGATTTTACTTCATGCTTCTAGATCTTGTCAGTGATTGCAAATGATGAATTCGTAAATTTTCTAAACTACTTCTAAAACTATTTCTTGATACTTAAAATAGTTCTAAACTTTAAGTTGTTTGCCCCATCAGGTGATACCTAAATTTTGATGCCTTCTCTTTTAAACTGGTGATACATGGCCAGTAATAAGCAGCTCACTAGTGGGTTGCCTTTGTGGGCCACAAAGGTTTCATGTTTGGTAATTGTGTGCGTCGGCAGCGCATTCAAGCCAGAATACCATGTGAATCCTTCCCAGCTTAGGTTTTATGTTAAGTAAAAATAAAAAGAAACAAAACCTTTTAGTGACTTTTCAACACAGTTGTGACTTGATGTTTAGAATTTATTAACATCTTAATTGCTTAAGCTTTTTAATGGGAAAACAATGGGAACAGAAATTGCCAGTACTAAATGTAGGCCCCTGAGCACAGTGAGTCTTAAATAGCACTTGGTAGTTGTCTTAGTTCTAGATTAAAGAGATTGGCTAACTGAAAATTAAAATTTAAGTCTGAGTGAAATACTAACAAAAGACTAACAAACATCATGAATATACTCCGAGCATATGAGTACATGGGAAGTTAAAACCAAGTATCATGTTAAGTCTTTGTTTATATAGCAAATAAAGTTGACAAATATGGTTGATTTATCAGATTGTCTCAGTTGATCTCATTATCAAATTGTGGAGACGGTTGAATGAAGCTCATTGAAACACAAGGTGACATAGTCTTTGTTCTTGTTGGATGGCTCAGCTCTGGCAAGGGGTGAGAAGGATGGACCACTTTCTTCACTTTCTGCCGTGCAGATCTGGGTAGTGAGAACTGGCATTTAACTATTACCCGTTCCACTCTAATGAGGGCCGGCATGTTGATTTCTGAATGTATAATGAAAGCAGTATTTGTTTTTGTGTTTTTATATTTTGCCTATATCATATTCATGCTCCCCCTCCCCATTTCCCCAGGAGCTGGTTTTGTTTCCTGAATTAAACTATTTTGTTTTGTTGATGTTATTGTTTATTAAAAAATAACAAAGTGGGGGTGCCTGGGTGGCTCATTCGTTAAGTGTCTGCCTTCAGCTCAGGTCATGGGACCCTGGGATCGAGCCCCACATGGGGCTCCCTGCTAGGCGGGAAGCCTGCTTCTCCAACTCTCCCGCTTCCCCTGCCTGTGTTCCCTCTCTCGCTGTGTCTCTCTCTGCCAAGTAAATAAGTAAAATCTTAAAAAAACAAAAAAAAACAAAGAACTAGGTTTATACTCTATAAAATGTGGTTTTTATTGAATAAAGATGCTGTTAAATCTGAGCACAAATGTTGACACGTAATCTAATTTACTTAATTTGCTGGATGTTTATTAGATTTAAGTGCTTAATAGACCTTCCATAAGTCAGCTCCTACCATTAATACTGACTGTTAATGAATTGGCCAGATTTATCTTCTATCAGAATTGAATATTGTGAATATTATGTCCATCCGTCACCATTCACTTGTGTGACCATAGTCATTTTTGTTGAAAGGTAATCAATTAAAGCAGTTCTTCCCAAACATGTTCTTATAATGTTCATTCCATCTTCAGAATTGGAGAACTTGTTACTTTTCCTGTTAACGTGACAACCCCTTTCAATCTATAGTGGGTCTTTCAGATGACTGGTTGTAGGTGATTTGAATTCCATTGAACCCCAAAATGGGGAGTGTGTGTGTGTTCTAACAAAAAAAGTAATCAGGACCTCGAGTATGTAGATATACTTTAACCAGCATAATTCAGAGCTGAGAAGGCACTCCAATTTTTTTTTTTTTAAGATTTTATTTATTTATTTGACAGAGACACAGCGAGAGAGGGAACACAAGCAGGGGGAGTGGGAGAGGGAGAAGCAGGCTTCCCGCTGAGCAGGGAGCCCCATGCGGGGCTCGATCCTAGGACCTGGGATCATGACCTGAGCCGAAGGCGGATGCTTAACGACTGAGCCACCCAGGCGCCCCGAGAAGGCACTCCTATTAAGTGAATATTGTATTAAAATATCTGATGTTCGTTGCTAAATACATTTATTTGAAGGGTACTTTATAGCTTAAATTCAGTGCATTTAAAATTTTCCATTGAACTAGAAGACAGTGAATGATTGCTTCCCCAAATAGGAAATTTCTTTGGTAGCTTTGACTGCTTCAGGAGGATGGAGTACATATATATCCCTCGCAGTTTTGAATTTCTGCCTTTGAAAAACATGGCTGAAATCTGCTTAAGGTCTTGTCCACAAGAGAAACTAAAATAAATCTAATATTTAGACTCACTCATGCATTTGCAGAATAATACTAATTTGTGTTTTAATTAGTGCATAATTAGTTTCTCATGTGATCAACAATGTGTTTGAAGACTTTACAGCTGCGTTAAATGGTGTTTCGCTCAACTTGTAGAGAAGCTTATTCACAGGAGTTGAAGCAGTGGTCTTGAGTCTGTCCGGACAGTTGTTAACAAATGCCAGGGCATTGGTGCTCTATTTCTTTAGGTATGAAGTATTTATTGATGCCTGTTAAACGGGCATCTGAGAGAGGGCTAGAGGCACCAGAACAGTTGGTTGTAAGCAACAGGAAGGCTTTGTTTCTGACCTGGATCATGAGAGGTGATGATTATCTAGTAAAGTTCCCAAGTCAGAGCATCATGCCATCCTTAATAAAATCATTTCTTTTGTATGTGTGCTGGGTTTTAACTTGATACTGTTTTTGTAAGAGTAAGGTCTTGACTAATACTTTCCATTTCAGTTGACATAGAGGAAGAAACAGTTCCTCTAGGACTTCTCTAAGGATAGAGATAGCTTCTAATAGTTATCTTTTTTTTTTAACAGATAACATTACTTCAGATGGAGCATAATTTTGATATTGTAAGTATGTGGTGTATTTTTTTTTTAACACCCCAGATTTAAATTTTGAGTTCTTAATTGAGTAAAAGTGCTGCCTTGTTTTCTAGATGAACCATGCTTGTCGAGCCTTAACATACATGATGGAAGCACTTCCTCGATCATCTGCTGTTGTAGTAGATGCAATTCCCGTCTTTTTAGAAAAGGTAATCCTGCTTTTGCTCAGCTTGTTCGAAAGCAGGCCTAGGGGAATCAAGTTGAAGACTCTGGACTTTTCTAAAGTAGTACATCGAATTGTAAGGCCACCTTAAAAGACTTTTTATTCATTATCTAGTCAAAGTATATTTTTTAGCCAAGATTCCAGAAAAATATTTCATGTTTAGCGGACCAGTAGTTTAAAGTTGATGCTAATAAAGCATTTATAGAATCATTTCAGTTTTATGATTTTTAATGATGGCATTTACCACATGAATATAAAATCTTTCAGAGAAGAACTTTTAAAGCACTTTATTAAAATAATCTCATTATTTCTAGAAAATATCCCAGTGAGGTTGATAGCTATTTATACCCTCATTTTACAGCTGAGAAGGCTGAGACAAAGTGCCTTGCTCAAGGTCCTAAAGTGAGTCAGTGGAGAAAGGAAATTTTTTCATATGGTCTGTGGTAGGTTGTGTTTTTAGTCTGTTTTAAGGGCCTTTTTCTTTTCAATGCACAATGAAATTGGCCTTATCCGATAACCTTGGAATATGGTATAAGTGTAAAACTTGAACATTAAAATTTGTTATATAAAACAACCCATTTATTATAAATAGATTGAAAGTTATCTAATTGGATTTAGTTTATTCTTTATATTAAAATCTTACATTTCTGTCTTAAAACAGAACAAAGTAGTTGGAAGGAAGCTATATTGGCTGTTACAGCTTAAGCTCCTAAATCACTGCTTTCCTATGGTGGGTTTCATGTTAGAGGCAGTGTATAGATTGATGGAAATTAGAGAAAATACTGTGTTTATCCGTGTAGAAGGTAAGCGCCTGGAAAGGCACTTGAATGATGGCCTTAAGTTACCTATTTCTCTGTCCCCAGCTGCAGGTGATTCAGTGTATCGACGTGGCGGAGCAGGCCCTGACTGCCTTGGAGATGTTGTCCCGAAGACACAGTAAAGCCATTCTACAGGCGGTAAGTGCTGCTACCGCAGGACTCGGTTTCATTTCAAGTTGGATTTTAGATCCACATTTGTGCTAGCCCCTCACCTGCATTATCTGTAAGGTACACATGCTGTTTCCAGAGTGGTGGCGCTAGACTTTTTAGTACTTTTTTTTTTCTTAATTGCTGTTAGAGGGTATTTCTTCACTTTAACAATTTTCTGTATTTTAGGGTGGTTTGGCAGACTGCTTGCTGTATCTAGAATTCTTCAGCATAAATGCCCAAAGAAATGCACTAGCAATTGCAGCCAATTGCTGCCAGAGTATCACGCCAGATGAATTTCATTTTGTGGCAGATTCCCTCCCATTGCTTACCCAAAGGCTAACACATCAGGTAAAACATGAACCTATTTTATGTGCCATAAAACATTTTTACTGTGTTTTTTAAAATGCCAGTTTCATCTAGGGTTTTAAATCTTCCAACTGGACATATAAATTGGAAATATTCTGATTCATGTTTTGTTTTGTTTTTTTTTTTTTCCGTGCTTTCCAGTCATGTCCCATACTCGGTTATTTTATACAATTTGATGGATTTATCCAACTGACAACATGTCATATGTTTGATATCTTCATGTATTTTGACATTAAGGGATGAGTTTGTTATTTCAGCAAACATTGAGTGTTTACTATGTGATATGATCAGAGTTTCCTTTGGGGGAGATCATCTCTCCTCTAAGGTATTGGGTTCTGCAGGAAAGACTAGGAGGGTGTGGGCTAAGATCAGAGGTGAGATGACACTGCAGACTGTGACTCTCTGAAGTTGGAGAAGATCAGGAGCAGTTATTTAGGAGCTGGAATTGGCAGACCAGGTGATGGAGGACGAGAAGCAGGGCTTACAGAATCTGGTGTGGAGGACAGTGAGTTAAGCTTAAGCCTCATTGTAGAGAAATTGAATTTTCTTTCAATATAAATTAATGTCTTAAAATGTTATTGCTAAAAAGATTTTTAGAAATCGGACTCTTGAATATTTTATTTTGGGAGAGAGTGCGCAAGCGAGTGGGGGGAGTGATAGAGGCAGAGGGAGAGAGAGAGAGAGAATCTCAGGTAGACTCCAAGCTGAGCACGGAACCCGGTGCAGGGCTCCGTCTCATGACCGTGAGATTGTAACCAGAGCTGAAATCAAACCTTGTTTGAAAGCAAACCTTGTTTGCTTCTTTAATTTTAAAAACAGTGGGCTGAGGGGCGCCTGGGTGGCTTAGTTGGTTAAGCGTCTGCCTTCGGCTTGGGTCATGATCTCAGGGCCCTGTGTTGGGCTCCCTGCTCAGTGGGGAGTCGGCTTCTGCCCCTCCCTCTGCTCTTGCCCCCTTTCGTGTGCACGTACAGTCTTTCAAATAAAAAAAAAACTTGGTTGGCTGAGATAACCTGTGCTTATCGGGGCCAGAAATACATTCTGTATTTAGGTATGATTTCAGTACCTTATGTTGGAAAAAAACATGAGAATCAGAGAAGTTAAACTGTTGGGCATGTTATTATTTGTAGCACCCTTTCTAGACTTAAGTACTGATAGTGAAGGTATAGGGCTTTTATGATACCAGAATTATTCTCAATTTTGTATAAGCCAGTCTGGTTTTCATATCTGAAACCCATTTATCAATTAGGAAAAGAATACTATGAAAAGACTTGTTCAGCCGTTAAATTGTTCTTTCCATTTTTATAAGGATATTTCATATATTTTCTCACCGAGGCCACTGTAATAGTATTTCTACATTGTTTTCATAGTGAATTTAGCAAATTGACACCTAGTTTTTCACATCATCAGTAAACCTGTGGTTTTCACACATATATACTGAACTGTTTCCAGCTTTTTGTGTTTGCGTGTTTTAAACATGGGAATGCTTTTTTAGAATGATGTTTGTTTTAATTTGTGGTTAAGTATTGAAATTACAGAAGCATAAAAGTTGTTTCTTTTCTGTATATTTGTTCTTATTTATTGGGGTCTTAGAAGAGACGTTCTCTCAGTATGATTTTGTTTGCTTTGAAATCATGATGGTTACTGATTGTACCTTGCTTGGGCTCATTGGATTTTCAGGGCTCACATGTAACTGAGCCGGCCTTGAGGAGTTTGGGGTTAGGAAGAAAATTAGGTAGTGATGTTAGACAGTGATACGTTTTATATTCATGAACTTTATTCCTTCTATAAAAAATAGGACAAAAAGTCAGTCGAAAGCACTTGCCTTTGTTTTGCACGTCTAGTGGACAACTTCCAACATGAGGAGGTAAGCATTTAATCTTTGGTGGTATTTTCATGAAATTGTTAAATTGTTGGATCACGATATAACAGTATCTTTTCTCTTCTGTTTGTGAAGAATTTACTCCAGCAGGTTGCCTCTAAAGATCTGCTTACAAATGTTCAACAGCTATTGGTAGTGACTCCACCCATTTTAAGTTCTGGGATGTTCATCATGGTGGTTCGCATGTTTTCTCTGATGTGTTCCAACTGTCCAACCTTAGCTGTCCAACTTATGAAGCAAAGTAAGTGCTACTTGTTATCCTACTTCAGGCAAGAGAAGTGGGTTTTTCAAAAGTGTTTTATTAATAAATAAAATCAACATAGGCAAGTAGAAGAGCTTGCTAATAGCATAGACGCTGGAGAGTAGAGGAAGGAAACTGTTGATGTAAAATAAATTTGTGCGGGGACAGCATAGTAGTGCTTCCTGTGTACAGTTCATAACGTCTCTAGTATATTAAAATTTTATCCGTGGTGATTCTAGGGTTCAAAATGCAAGATCATTGCCTTCGCTCCAATAGCAGTTACTATTAGTAGTGATGCTTCATTTCATTAGGAGAATTCTGAGTTCTGTGTTACCAGTAGCCTTCTGCCTTCTGCTTCTCTGTAGTCCGTTCTGCCCCTTTTAGAATTTTTCCAGCAGTTTTATCTGATTCCACAAGTGCTTTTCGTCCCTCAGAAGTTTGGAACTTATTTGCGCAGATGAATCTCTCTCATCTTTGCTGCCTTTGTATTTTCTAAGCCCTTCTCAACCTTACGATCCATAGAGTTTTACTGCACTGCTGTACTATTGCAGTTCTCTCACAAACCTTAGATTTTGCAAGGTAATGTCAGAAGACAGTGGGCTTCATAAAACACCTATATGTTAGGATTATTGCTGCTAGAGTGTTGATCACGTTTATATGGAATGCATACAGGAATGCATGGGTAATTTCGTATCTTTTAATTCTTATCTCTGGGGATATCACCATGGGGGCGTTAGAGATGGGTATTCACTGACAAAAAAGCCTCTGGTATCACTGTCTCAGATAAAATATTCCATATAATGTTACAGTCTTTATATTTAGTCACATTTCTTGTGAATTAGAACATTGGCCCAACATTTTGCAGGAAAGTAGTGTTGCTGAGATGTTTTATTGCAAAAATACCTCTTAAAGCACTGAATCACTCCTAAACCTGGTATTCCGGAGAAAATTGCACAGCTTGTGTCATGAACAAAATGAGAAGTTGGAGAAAGGTTTAACTTTGTGTCTTGAGTAGTCGCAGTGCATGTTGCTTATTAAAATCCCTAGGAGCCCTTTGAATTTTGCCAGGCCGACCATCTCCTGAAGGTTGAGTACAGATTTTTTTCTTGCTACCACCTCCACAGCATTTCTCTAAAAGAGTCTGGGAAATTGTTCACTGACTTCTGTTTTGCTTTATTATTTAGGATTTTTTTCCTTTTCTTTTTCTTTTTCTTTTTTTCCTTATGATGACTATTTTCACCTTCGCTTACTCCATGAAGTTTGGCATACATTTGTCACTTGGAGGCCACTAGACTTAGATTTTCTTTGTTCAGCAGTAACACAAAGGAAACATGTTGTTACCCTCTGATCTCTTAAAAAAAAACAAAACAAAACCTTAAACCTTATAATGTAACATTGCCATGTATTCACATTTCTTAAGGAAAGTTGGCAAAACTGTACTTTTTCAAGAAATTTAAAATATTTTTAATCACCGTCAGTGAAATTTATGTGGGGCAGTAATTTTACTATCCACACTTTTGCCCAAATCAATAGTTAATACTTTCCTCGATTAACAGAACTTAATGATTTTATTATCAAAACACTTCAGCAAAATGTTTATATTTTGCAAATGTATAGTATTTGCAGGAACCCAGCCACAACAAAGACCCAGCCCCATCTGTACTTTTAGTTATTTGAATGACTAAACCTGTGGATAACGGGAACTTCCTCATGTCACAGTGTTCTTGCATCAGGCTGGTTTTCATACAAATTCCTCCATAAACTGATGTCTTCTGGCATTAGAAACTTAGGGTAGAGAATATGTTAATGACCTTTGTATTAAGTTGGCATGCTTGTCTTTAAGGTATTTACTTCCTGACCACAGTATGGTAATTTTCAGATGCTTATAATTTCTACATTTTATTGTGTTGACCACCCATTTTCAGTATATTTAAATTAAAGACAGATATATTTGAATCGGGGATTAAAATGTATGTTGACTTAAATCTCAGGAAACAAACTGAGGGTTGCTGGAGTGGTGGGGGCTGGGAGGGATGGGGTGGCTGGGTGATAGACATTGGGGAGGGTATGTGCTATGGTGAGCGCTGTGAATTGTGTAAGACTGTTGGATCACAGACCTGTACCTCTGAAACAAGTAATACATTGTATGTTAAAAAAAAAAATGGTAGGAAGGGAAAAATGAAGGGGTGGAAATCGGGAGGGGGAGACGAACCATGAGAGACTATGGACTCTGAGAAACAAACTGAGGGTTCTAGAGGATTGGGGGGGTGGGGAGGGATGGGTTAGCCTGGTGATGGGTATTAAAGAGGGCACGTATTGAATGGAGCACTGAGTGTTACATGCAAATAATGAATCATGGAACACTACATCAAAAACTAATGATGTAATGTATGGTGATTAACATAACATAATAAAATTTAAAAAAATGTTGGCTGTACTTTTGAACAAAGCACTGTGTTCTTCAAACACAAATAAAACCAAAAACAAAATAAAAAAATTCCTGAATACTCTGGCATGGATTTTTGTTTAAATGTCCAACTAGGACTCAGACTGAAGCCTAAAGAAAGAAATTCTTAAAATTTTCATAAATTTCTTTTTAGGTTTTCATTATAGCTCATTTGGCTTTTTAATTCCTATAGTATATTGCTTTATAAGAAAATAAATTTTTTTACTCTTTATTCACGTATAGTTGACTGTAAGAAAAATACTTCTGATTGCTTTTCCCCCCATGGGAATGATTGCCTTTTAAATTAGGTAATATAACTAGTTTCATGGGTTTTTGGTTTCTGTTGTTGGTTTTACAGACATTGCAGAAACACTTCACTTTCTCCTGTGCGGTGCCTCTAATGGAAGTTGTCAGGAACAGATTGATCTTGTTCCACGAAGTCCTCAAGAACTATATGAACTGACATCTCTGATTTGGTAAAGATTGGGCTAATAATAACAACTGTGGCTCATTTGTGGGTCTTTTACTTTAGAGCTCTTTCATTTACTAATAGTTCAGGAAGCTACTTAATGAAATAATTGCACCTTTGTTTTCAGCGAACTTATGCCATGTTTACCAAAAGAAGGCATTTTTGCAGTTGATACCATGCTGAAGAAGGGAAATGCGCAGAACACAGATGGCGCGATATGGCAGTGGCGTGACGACCGAGGCCTTTGGCATCCCTATAACAGGATTGACAGCCGGATCATTGAGGTAGTAGTTTCATCGTACCGTTTAAACATGTCTATTTTGGCGGAGAGTGGGTGTAGGGATGGAGTGGGGAGGTGGATATGTGTACTTAAATGTGCTCAATTTTGAATTAACGCAAGATTCTCTCATTTTGTCTCCTGAGAACAAGGTCCTCATTTCTGTTCAGGTCAGAAAACATGATGTTCTAGTCCTGCTTCTGCTGCTAACTACCCGATTGACTTGGAGCAAGTAATTTAAGTTCTTTGTTCCATAGTTTCCTCATTTCTAAAAGGAAACATCGGAGGGGTCAGGCTATATGTTTTCAAAGTCCCTTCTGTTTCCTACCCAGAAGATGCCTCCCATAAGCAAAGATTTACATACAAATAGCTGTTTCTCAGCACACTTTTCAGAACAAAAACATGGGAACAATTTTAGTATCAAAGTCTAGGTGAAATGGTTAAGTAAGTTTTGATACCAACTAGCCTCATATGTAGTCCAGATGTTAATGGGATAAATTTTAATGACATAAAATGGGATATGAAAAATGAACACAATATTCAGAATTATATGACTCTTTGGGGCACTCAGCAAAATAAGAGAAAGAGCAATAGTAAAAAGGAAAGAGATGCACCAAAATATTTAGTGTTTTTCTGTGAAGGTTTTATGTGTGATTGTATTGTTTTTGCTAACTTCCATATTAAGTATGCCTTGAAATATTGCAAGTCAGGAAAATTGCCTTGTATTAGGAAGTGCAGGTCACTGCATTATTTGGAATACCATGCATCATTTACTAATATTTTCAGTATAGGAGATAGCTTTAAGTCTTACTGTATTTTCCAGTCTGTGATATTTGAATTTTTTTTAGAGCATCACACTTGGAAGAGACATTTTTCTTTAAAGATGTCTTCTACCATTTAGTTTTTAAAAATGAATAGTTGAAAAACAACTTCGAAATCATTGATTTACCTTATAAAATCTGAAGTTCTTATAAAAGTATCCACGTTCCGAGCCAGCTTTTAGGAGGAAGTGAGGTGTGATGGGTCTAATGTGTGTTGTTCACCTTAGTGTGTAAGCAGGCCATGGTCTCTGACGTTAAGCTGCCTTCTTTTTAGCGTTGTCTTATTAACTGCATTTTCCCTGTTAGCTTACTGTCTTAACACTTGAGTCCTGTCTTTCATTTAACCTAGGAATTCCATAGACTGGACTGTTACATTCTAGCACATATTTTGGCTGTCTTACCTCAAGCAAATAGTGTTAATCAAAGTGTGTCCTTTTATTTATGTACTGTGCACACGTGCACACCCTAGGGGTTACTCTCTTAGGTCTGGGTGTGTCCCTTTCAATCTTAAAAGCGTCTTTTAGATGGAAAGTCTTTTTTACCTAAGGATAATTTTGTAGGATCATTTTGATTAAACAAGATTTTGTGGGCTGCTAAAAATCCATGAGTAAATACTATTTTAACCTAAGAATTAGATACTAAGATTTTATAGATAACAATTTATTTTTTCTATCAGCAATGTCTTAAAAGCCTTTTTAATACAAACGGTGTCTTCCTCACGTCAGTGATTCTACATGACTGGATCTTTCATCAGGAATTTATCTGTATTTATGTCTCCGGTGACTTTGTAGGGCCTGTCGTGTATAATTGTGTTTAATTAAAAATGATTTATTGAATGAATGGGTTTTGTCATGTCCACACTATTAAATTTTCCATACTCTCTTATTTTACCATGTGAAACCTGATGAAATAAATATGTAAGTTAGCATTTATGGAGGGTCCCTCTGTGTCTTAAGTTAATAAATTTCTCCATGTTTATATTCAAGGTTTCTCTCTCTTTGCTCTCAGGCAGCCCATCAGGTCGGTGAGGATGAGATAAGCTTGTCCACTCTGGGACGAGTTTATACTATTGATTTTAATTCTATGCAGCAAATCAATGAGGACACGGGAACAGCACGTGCCATTCAGAGAAAACCTAACCCCTTAGCCAATACTAACACTAGTAAGTACTTCTTGAGTTAATAGTAGTACTGTATTGTCATGTGAGTAATATTTGTGATAATAAGTATTTCATTGAGTGTCTTCATTAAGCTTAAGACCATTATATAGTAGTAATTAATTTGTTGTTGTTGTTTCTATCACGTTTTAATTGATGAATGAGCCAGCATTGCTGAAATGATACCCTCCGCATTACTTTGCTGCTGTGTGATTTGCAGTGTCCCGGACTCCAGCCAGAATTGGCCCATGCAGTTTTTTATCTGATCCTGTTATTCCTCTTACACCTTTAGATCCACCCACACCTATCAGCTGAGTTCTTTGCGACCTTTTATATGTTCCCATGAAAATTCTCTTCTTCACTAATGAAGAATAGTTTTTTTTGTTGTTTTTTTTTTTTTTGGTTCAGGTTTCTGATATTTGTCTCTGTCCTTGGGGATTCGGTCTGTTGCTTTGGCACCTCTAGTGTAGAGTGCAGGGGTCAGCACACTTCTTCTGAGAAGGGCCAGATAGTAAATATTTTAAGCTTTATGGATTGTGTAGTGCCTGTACTCCACACTGCTATTGTAGCTCCAAACAGCCATATAAAAAATACAAAGAATTGTATGTGGTCATGTTCCAGTAAGATTTTTACAAATATAGGCGCTGGCCCAGATTGGGCCTTTCAACTGTACTTTGCTAACCCCGGGTCTAGAGTTTACTTCCTCATCAGTTTCCTTTTCCCTCTACCTTATTCCCTTGAAGAAAAGCATCAGATCATCTTGTTTTTCCGTGGCTTTTAGTCACATACCCACTGTCATTTCTTGAACTCTGTTTATTTCTTACCAGTCATTTAGCTGGCTAACACTGAAGTATCCTTGGTATTTTGTTGAACATATATTATTCAAATAAGAGGTACAGTGTGCTGATACCTTGTTCTTTCTAGCCGGCTCAGTTTTGTCTTAATGCTGCCTTTGGTATCTTTGTAGACCCCAGTTGATCACATTAGATAAGTTAACTTGTCATATAACCAGATTTTTTTTCATAACATTTCAAATAATGACAACAACTTGAATGGTTTGTTGTTTACGTCCTTTTATTTGTGAAGTCTCTAAGTTTAAGATTGTACTTTTTTTTTTTTTAATAACAGGTGGATATTCAGAGTTAAAGAAGGATGATGCTCGAGCACAGCTTATGAAAGAGGATCCGGAACTGGCTAAGTCTTTTATTAAGACATTATTTGGTGTTCTTTATGAAGTGTATAGTTCCTCAGCAGGACCTGCGGTCAGACATAAGTGCCTTAGAGCAATTCTTAGGATAATTTATTTTGCGGATGCTGAACTTCTGAAGGATGTCCTGAAAAATCATGCTGTTTCAAGGTGTGTTCATGAAGATAGTGAAAACATTTTAGAAATTCAAGTCTCTGCAAGTAGTCTCAGCAATCTTTAAAGTAATAATACAGGAAAAGTGCATAAAACAGTTTATTTATAATGTCTCGAGGCCTTTGTTGTCTCTTTATAGTCATACACACCTTTGAGAAAGACAATGCAAAAGTTAAGCATTTAAGAAAAATTTTGGTTTTCACAATTAAAATATTTTGCTCTCAAAATTAAAGTAGTATGGCCAAAAATAATTCTCAAATTCAGACAGATGTTTTATATACGAATGCTTTCTTTTTTAGTCACATTGCTTCCATGCTGTCAAGCCAAGACCTGAAGATAGTAGTTGGAGCACTTCAGATGGCAGAAATCTTAATGCAGAAGTTACCTGATATTTTTAGTGTTTACTTCAGAAGAGAAGGTAATGTCATTCACGATAATTAATTAATGGTTAATCTTTTAGTCTACATAGTATTTCAGTAACCATATAGCTTTAATTTAGAACAAAAATTAAACTTTTATATAAGGAATTTTCATGCTTATTACTCACGTACATATAGAGTATGTCTTTCGTAAAATCTGCTAATATGGGTTGTGTGAGATTAACGGTCAGGTGATAAACGCTTAGTTACATTTCAGTTATCTGAGTGTTTATGGGCCAGAAGCAAGCATTGAATAGATAATGTGCACCTGCCCATAAAGATGCCTTGAAAAAGTCAGAGTTCACTTTCCCAATGAATCCCATTAGTAGATCAGAACATTTGTAAAAGGAATTATTACTTACTTCACTGGGCTTAGTCCCCTAATTTGAGGAATTTAAACACGGAAATCAGTCTAGGAGACACAGTACTTTTCCATTCTCTTTTTGAAGATCACAAAGATGAAACCGTATTGCTCATTCGGGTGTTTTATCCTTTTCAAACATGCCAAGATATTAAAGGAGTTCTTTCTCATCAACAAATCTCTTTATGGCTCTTTTGGTCTTTGAGGATACTTTGGTCTTGTGTGAGGGCACAGGAAATAATGGTATTTTACCCTCAAGTAATCCTTAGCTTCATCTTCCATCTTACCAACAATCCTAGTTCTTTCTGTATGATCTATTTCCCCTTTCATCACCTTATGCTGGATCTGCCTCTCTTCACATCTCGAGAGTGCTGTAGTCATGCTAGTATAAGAGTATTAAATGGGAAGAGGTTTTCCCTATTTCTTACTAGTTCTATTTAAATAAAAAAGGTGTTTTTTTTTTTTCAACCCCAACACTACATATTTATATGAAATAGAAGGCAAACTTTATAACTATGGTTAACAAATGGGGTGCATTTATGAATAGATACTTCTGTGATCACATAAATACTTGGTATGTGTTCTTTTTAGCCTTGGATTATTTTGTAATTTGCATTCTGTGTTTTGGTTTTGATGTTCTGTTTTAGTTGTTTGCCTTTAGTAGTACTGCTTTCTGATCTATTTCACCTTTTGATTTGGAAGTGTATCAGAATGTCTTTTTCTCAAAGTGATTTTTTTTTTCTTTTACATTTATAGTATCACTATGCCATCAGAATGAATTTTCCAGCCCCCAAAATTTATATAGTTTATACAGTATGAAGTTTATGGAGGAGTTTTGATTAGTTCTACCACTTTGCATCTGGCTAGGTATACTGTCCTTTCATGTTCCAGTTAAATGTCATTTATTCCTGAGGACCTTGCCTTCCTTCTAGAATCTGTTAGGTCCGAATTGCTGGTATGCTCTATCAGAAGTCATTTTCTCTCTAAGGAGCAGTTTACTCTTTTGTTTGTAATTTCTTATAATTTTTTTTTTTTCTCCCCAGTAACTGCCCTGAGTCCATTTTTCTCATCCATGGCCATATTATTAGTACCTAACACACAGTCTGGCATGTGATTGCTGCAGATAATATTTGTGGAATGTCAGTGCCTCAAGTTTGAGTTCATTCAGACATCTTGTGGGTTTTTTTGTTTGTTTTTGTGTTTGTTAGTTTGTTTTAAGAATTCTGATGGAAAACTCTGGACTGTTTCCCAGAAAAAAATGTGAATGTGTGAACATGCATTCATACATTTGGACACAGACCTCGGCATACAACTACCCCACACTCCCCAGCACCACCCCCTGCCATGTACATTCTCCTGTGATTCTAGCCCAGACATGAACCCCTGCCTTGTAAGTTACTATTTAGCTCTCCTTATACACCTCCAAGGATGTGAAAAATCACCATCCTTGGATTGCTGGTGTTCTCTTTTGGCAGTGGTGTTATTGTGATCTTACTCACTGTAGCATTTGAAGTTAGCTAGTAACTATGGCGAGTCTTTCCCTCCTGGCTATCAAGCCACAGGTGCGCTACTGCATTTTTGTAGTTCATTGTTTTTATAATGGTATCTCGAATTTCTAGTAGAACTTTACATGTGACCCTGTTAAATTTCCTGTTATCAGGTTTTTGAATATCCGAAGACATTCAATATAAACCTCTTTCTTTAATGTTGAATTTGCCTCCTGCCTTCCAGAATGGAGTCAAGTCGAAAACCCTGGCACCTAAGTCATCATGCTCCATCCCTCCCCTCCCCTCCCCTCCCCTCCCCTCCCCTCCCCTCCCCTCCCCTCCCTTCCCTTCCCCTCCCCTCCCCACCCCCATTTGCCAGATACTTTTAATTCATTCACTATAAATAAGTGTTAGCGTTTAGAGATTCTGTAATCCTGGGGAGGTGGTCTTGGTTAAAACTGACTCTTAAATCTGTTACTACGTAGGTGTAATGCATCAAGTAAAACACTTAGCAGAATCAGAGTCTTTGTTGACAAGTCCACCAAAGGCATGTACGAATGGGTCGGGATCCTTGGGGTCCACGACGTCAGTCAGCAGCGGAACAGCCACGGCCGCCACTAACGCTGCAGCTGACTTGGGGTCCCCCAGCTTGCAGCACAGCAGAGATGATTCTTTAGATCTGAGCCCTCAAGGGTAAGTCAGAGTTTTGTGCTGATTGTCATGCTCTTTGCCTTTACCTGTGTCCTGGTACCTGAGATTCACACAGGGAATAAAATGTAAAGTGGTCAAATATTAAGAGAGGACCCTTTGTTTTTTCCCCCCATCTCTGTTTTGTTCAGTGTTTAATGGGAATGGGAAGAGACCGACATTTATTGGAAAGCCACTGGATTGAGCTGTGTTTAGGAACCGCAAGAGACACGAAGTATTTCCAGTGTCCTCTCAGGGAACTGAGGCTCAGTGAACTTTCTGAGTGAACTAATTGAGAAGTTAATGATGAGCACAGGGTCACACACTTATTTTACAGGTGTAGGATTTGAACCCTCATTTCTAATTCCATAGTTTTGCGATTCTTTACTGCACTGTTGCATACATACCAGCTTCAAGACGTCCAGATCGTGACGTAGTGAGAAATATTAAACACTAGAATTTTTGGAACATACAGGAAAAAACCTGATTTCCCATTAATTCTTAACTGGCAAATGGAAACTTTGCTGTTAATAAAAGTGGGAGTTGTTAAATATGTCTGCTTCCACCTCCTTATCTGTTTTAATCCCTTTGTTATACTGTGCTTCTGAGACATTACCAAACCCTCATATTAGATTTCATTTTGTTGTGTTGAAACAAATTACACTCTAAAAGTGTTTTTGTTTCTTTAACATTAGAAACTTAATACTGCTGTATGACTGTTGCATGATCAACAGATACAGTTCTGAAATTCAAAGTGTACTTAGTGTAACACTCCTTTCTCCTCCTTTTAAGCTATAACGTGATTTTGGTACAGCATACTATACTTACTAGTAAGTGAGGTCCAAACATTTAATCCTGTAAACTACAAGGTGTCATTGTCCTGAGAATTGATTTCGCTCAGGATCCCAGCTCCTTTTGGTGCCACCTGGTGGCAGTTGTCCATTCTAGCTTACATATGAATTTTGGCAATTCTGGGACTTGGGCTACAGACTAGGACTTCTGACACACAGTGGCTTTTATTTTAGGAAGGTGCTTAGTTTGGGTGGTACCTATATCATGGGCCCAGTCCAATGGGATTGAGCCTGGAGAATATATTGGGGACCCTTGACCTTCTCTCTTCTCAAGTTGGATTTGTTGGCCAGTTTTCCCTCAAAGCCTTGTCTGCCTGTCTTTTTCCTTCCTCTCCAGCCCTAATCCTTCCCCTTGGCTGTTGTAGTAACTTAAGCTACTGCAGGGTTTCACTATCTAGCAGAGGCATGGTGCCCGAGACATCAGGTGCTTGGGGAAATGTGATGCAACTCAGACATGCAGTATTTCTGAGCCACTTAAAGGAATTAGACTTGATTTATAGTTTCTAACAGTTAGAAATTCTAAAAGATGAGGAAAGAAACTTTCAGAGTTTTAAGTGGTTCCATTCCTTTCCTATGTGGTTTCAAATAAAGAAAAGTTTATATAAATTTGTGAAGGGGGAATTGTTCAATCATGTTTGAAAGTTCATTTGTCCATGGGCACCTGGGTGATTGATTTGTTCAAGCGTCCCAACTCTTGGTTTTCGCTCAGGTCATGTTCTCCGGGTCACGAGATGGAACCCCGTGTCAGGTTTCACGCTCAGCGCAGAATATGCTTGAATATTTTCTCTCTCTCCCTCTACCCTGCCCCTCCCCCTGCACTTACATTCTCTTTAAAATAGATAAATGTTGAAAGAAAAAAATTCACTTGTCTTGATTGTGAAGCATATTTAAACATAGTAGTAAGTGTTTTTAATAGACATACCAGCTTTTGGAAGATTTTAAAAGTTGAGTGTTTTTTGGAGGGGGTTCTAATTTTATTTGGTTTGCAGACCAGTTGAAACAGAACTTTTTGTTTTTAAAAGATTTATTTATTTTAGAGAGAGCGTGCTAGCATGGGGGGGATTGGAGCAGAGGGAGCGGGAGAGAGAAACTCAAGCCGACTCCATGCTGAGCATGGAGCCCGATGCGGGGCTCAAGATCACGACCTAAGCCAAAACCCAAGAGTTGGACGCTCAACTGACTGTGCCACCCAGGAGCCCGAACATTTTTTCCATCTTTTCCATCTTAAGTGTTTTTGTTATTCTAGGAATCTGCTGATATTTCAAACTATTTCTTACTGTTGTTAAGAACATTGAAAATAAGACACAAAGTCTGTGTATGTTCTCTTTTAGGTATTGTAACTCAAAATAGGTTATTCATACTATGAGTTGATAGATTTGTTTATAGGTAATTTTGAGTTTAAAAAAAAATCACTAAACTATTTATAAATACATTCAGTTAGTATGTTATTGTAATTACATACCGTGAAAGTACTTTGGGTAGTATTGGGAAAGTATCTTGGTAATACTCGATGTCCTGTATATTTTACTTTTTGTCATTTAAGCTAGGGAAGAAATACGGTAATCAGATTTAACATTCTTTTTCTAATTAGATAGCACAGTTCTTTTTAATATTGCTTCTTTGCATCATAAATTTGTTGTATGTACTTTATGTACAACATTTTATAATAGTTTTAACACAGGATTAATGAGATACTCTGGTTTTACTTTTAGTAGTTCAGTGTAGTGTTAATACGGTGTTTTCTGGATTAATCATTTTCTGTGTCTCTAGACCTCTAGAACATGATTGGTGCAGAGTCTGCATTAAATAAGTAATCACAAAATGAAGAGTACCCTTTTATGGCCATATTTTACAAGTCTTTGTTTCTGCCATTTTAGCTTGCTTTTCAGTGAGCGATGATAATAAATCGTGGTGATTGCTAAATTTATCCCATCTTTTCCCATGTGATAGTCGATTAAGTGATGTTCTAAAGAGAAAACGGCTGCCAAAACGAGG
Source organism: Eumetopias jubatus (assembly GCF_037043125.1). Lineage (NCBI taxonomy): Eukaryota > Metazoa > Chordata > Mammalia > Carnivora > Otariidae > Eumetopias > Eumetopias jubatus. Next base: position 10,209,538 of record NW_028274809.1, read on the forward strand.
GCCAAGAAGGCCAAAGTATTCACCTCCAAGAGATGATGACAAAGTAGACAATCAAGGTAATTGCTTTGGTGATGCGGTGGGGTGCAGAGGGAAAGATGGTAGCAGTGAGAGGCATGTACTTCTTGAAAATGGTTGACAGCTTTAGGAATACCTTAGCTTCCTGAACACTCAGTGTTCTTAGTTGTTTCAGCAAATTCATCTAGTACTGTCAACAGCAATGTTAAAATTCGGTTGATTTTCGTCAATTACGCTAAGATGACTTAACTGTCATTCCCGTTTCTTTTCATAGCTAAAAGCCCTACCACTACTCAGTCACCTAAGTCTTCTTTCCTGGCAAGCTTGAACCCAAAAACGTGGGGACGGTTAAGCGCACAGTCCAACAGCAACAACATTGAACCAGCACGAACTGCGGGAGTTAGTGGTCTTGCTAGGGCCGCCTCAAAGGACACCATATCCAATAATAGGTGAAGTGGGGGAATTCTCTATTACTTTCGTTCTCAGATTAGCGCAAAACTCTACATTGTTGCCGTCAGCACATTTACTTTGTGGAGATGAAACATGGACCCAGACCTTTTAATTTATGCTGAGAAGTGGCATTGCTCAAGGATGGAGCAGATTCTCAGTTCTTGAACTCTGCCTGGCTTTGTCCTAAATTCCAGTCTTAACATCTTAAAACCCATTTCAACATTTCTGGTTGGGAGTTAACAAATGTTCAAAACCAAATAAATTATGTTCCCTGTGGAACCTGTTCCTTAGTTTTGTTCTAGACAAGCGAAAGCTGACATATTTTCTGTGTGCATACACAGACATTCACCCACTTTTATAAAGATACCCTTCCTTCCTCTACCCTTTACAGTGGAACTTAAGGATCCTAGAGTAGATGCTTATTTGTTTGTTCTCAGATATTTAGAACTGTATCAGCTAAACTTTTCCACATTCTAGTCTGGCTTTTTTTTTTCTTCCCCCCAGTCTGTGGCTTTAATTGTTTCTTTAAAACCCTTCCGCGTTGTTTTATTTAGTTTTTTTTTTACTCTGGATGTAACATACCAACAAGGAGTACTTCCTCTGCAAATAAATTTTTAAAAATCAAATGCCAATGGGTAAAGAAACAGGCTCCTTTTTTTAGTGGATTGGTTTAGTTGGTTGTTTTTCCAAATTTTGGTTAATAAAAAATAATTAAGCAAAAATATATCTAAAGCCATCAGAGTTTGTAATTTAAATAGCCAGGTCTCAGTTAATCACGCATCTAAGAGGTGCATGTTTCTGGTCTATAGTTCTTTGCTTCAGCTCTTCAAGGAACACAGTAAAGGACAAAGCAGATATGTCTGTACCTAAGGAAGCAGCCATGTAAAGTTGCTTTCAGGCAAATACTTAGGGAAGAAATGATTGCCTGGTAGAGTTCCAAGAAGTTAGAACTTTTTGTGTATTCTTCATGTAATGATCTGAATTATATTTTAAGTACATGTGCATTTCTCTACTGCACCTTAGCCCATTTTCAAAATGACACTTAATTTGGTTCATCTGAATTTATTAATCTGGAAGCATAGGTGAAAAAGGGTTTTAAATGTAGCAGCTGTTTGCCTTTGATGTGCAGTTATAATTGAAATCCTTTCTATACACGGAGACTAAATTTAATATCTTGGTTTTCCTTCTTGCAGAGAAAAAATTAAAGGTTGGATTAAGGAACAGGCGCATAAGTTTGTAGAGCGTTACTTCAGTTCTGAGAACATGGATGGAAGCAACCCTGCACTGAATGTCCTTCAGAGACTTTGTGCTGCAACTGAACAACTCAACCTCCAGGTACCACGCAGGCTGCACCGTGTTGGTCCTTCGTTGTCTCTTCTAGCATCTCTCTTGTCTTTCTGTCCTTCCCTTGATGACTCTGACTTTCCATGACTTGCTGTCCTAGATCACCTTTCTCGCCAGACCTGTGCCTTTAACACTGACATTTCTGTAACTTGTCCCTTGGCTTTCGTGCTTCATTATTTTATCATTAACTATACTGGGAATCTCAGCTTTGACTTTCTTCTCTTCTCATCCCATATATACATATTTTTTAAAGAGTTTACTTAGAGAGTATATGCATGTGAGTGGCAGGAGGGGCAGAGCAGGAGGGAGAGAATCTCAAGCAAGACTCTGCTTGACCTCACAACCCTGAGATCATAATGTGAGCCCCACATCAGGAGTCAGACGCTCAACTGAGTGAGCCACCCAGGCGATTGTCACATCCCATATTTCTTGACAAAAAGACTTGAGAAATGTCCCCCAAGTACATTTCAACATGGGTATTGGAGTTGATGTGACGGACCCTCCCTAACCCCTCACCATGTGGATCTGATAGTACTTGGAGAGGGAGATTGAATAAGCCCTTTATATTTCATCTGATTCTTAGCCTTTTTACATTTTTAATGCACTTTGAGAAATTCGAGTAGTACATGTTTTCCAGGAAATTGTCCATTTCATCCAGGTTTTAAATGTACTAATTTAAAGCCACACTTTATATTCTTGTTTTATCTTCTCATTCTGGTATTCTAGCTCTTTACCCCTCAGTTTGTATTCTCAATTCATTTTCTCTTTTGTTTATTTCTTTATATATCTTTTTTATTTATTATTTCTTTATTTCTTTATTCAACGTTGGTTGAATGTGAGACTTTTCTTTTTTATGTTAGTAGTATGGATGCTGGTTTTCTTCCATGAAATACTAACATTTTTGACTATGCGTGTAAGATCATAGTTTCCAAGCTTCTACCAAGAATGTATCACTCCCCCCGCCTTCTTTTTTATAGATGTTGAGAATATATTCAATTCCTTTTGGGGAAATGTGAACTGTGCATTTAGTGATTACTGTTTAAATCAATATAGAAATACTGTTCCCAACTCTTTCAGGTGGATGGTGGAGCTGAGTGCCTTGTAGAAATCCGTAGCATAGTCTCAGAGTCCGACGTTTCATCGTTCGAAATCCAACATAGTGGATTCGTGAAGCAGCTGTTGCTTTATTTGACGTCTAAAAGTGAAAAGGATGCTGTGAGCAGAGAGATCAGATTAAAGAGATTCCTTCATGTATTCTTTTCTTCCCCAGTAAGTTGTCTCTTAATGCTTCTCTATCATCTTATAGGAATCACTGGTCACTGATTTGTGTGTTTTTATCTCCGTAATTTACATTAGATGCTGATCAAGATATTGAGGTCAAGTTTCTAGCTTCTGATACATAGTTGTATTTGGATTCCTTGGTCTTTTTTATATCAAATATACTAATAAAGCAACAGAAGGATGATTTGATGGCTCAGGTGCTACAGTTTCTATGGTCAAGTATCTTTGAGTCTTTGTTTTTTTTCTGCAGGACCAGCCATTAATCGTAGTCTCTTACTTGTGAATGTATTTTATTCTCAATATTTGTCTTTAAACATGTTGTAGTTTACAATGTATACATATAGGGAAATATGGTAAAATAGCTGTAGATACAATCTTTTTTTTTTTTTAAAGATTTTTTATTTATTTATTTGAGAGAGAGAATGAGATAGAGCACGAGAGGGAAGAGGGTCAGAGGGAGAAGCAGACTCCCTGCTGAGCAGGGAGCCCGATGCGGGACTCGATCCCGGGACTCCAGGATCATGACCCGAGCCGAAGGCAGCTGCCCAACCAACTGAGCCCCCCAGGCGCCCCAAAATAGCTGTAGATACAAGAGAGAGTGAGCATATATGTTTCCATTTTGAATATAAAGTACAGTATTAACAGTTCTCTTTGAGAGTGTCAGTCACCACTTATAATCTGGATTGCAAGACCAGAAGGCTCAGGGAGGCTCCCCTTCCTTCAGCCTCAGTGGGTGAGAGCAAGAATGTAACTACTCTTGGACACTAATGACTTAACATCATTCTACTTGTTCAAACTACTTGAGAGAAGGCATCCTCTGGATCATTTGTGTAGTAGGACTAAGGGTATTTCTCCTGTGTGTTGGTGAAACTACTTCACCATGCCTTCCTTTCAGTGTTGGTGGGCATGTGAGCACCTACTATATTGTTATAACTTGGGCTTTGTAAAGTAGTTATTTGTTTGAGATACATTAGATGTGTAGCAATACAGGAAGTAGTTTTATGCCATGCTTAAGATTACATACAGATCTATAATCTCTTACCTGAAACTTCTTGGGGCTGAAGGGGTTTCAAGTGTTCTACAATACAGTACAAATATATTACCTGATAATATTCCCAGTGGATTCTAAATAGCACTCCATACATACTAAATATTTTTGCAGGAAAGCATATGGATATTCCTACTCGCTACAGGTAAGTAAAGACTGCAGATGGCCTCGTGTCTGTCTGAGTCAGATCTCACCAATTACTTGTGTTTTCAAGCCTTTTGGACGTAGGAATTATGAATAAGGGATTGTGAGCCTATTACAAAAGGGAGTCTCTCTTTGAAATAACTTATATGGAAATAGTCATTCCAAACAGATATATCAAAAGAGATAATAGATGAATGGCTCTCTTTTGTAAAACTGCGTGTTAAATTTTCTTGTTGAGGAGTGTTCCATTTTCAAGAGGCCTTGCTTAACCTGTTGGTTTATTTATAACTTCAGCTTCCTGGAGAAGAGCCCATTGGAAGAGTAGAACCAGTGGGTAATGCACCTTTGTTGGCATTAGTTCACAAGATGAACAACTGCCTCAGCCAGATGGAGCAGTTTCCAGTCAAAGTACATGACTTCCCCAGTGGAAATGGGACTGGAGGCAGGTAAGGATCACTGCCTGTGCATACCCTTGCCGTTGGACCCTGCGCTTCATTTTGTTGAGGGAAAGCGGCAAGAGGTCTGGTAACCTCTTAAGCTGCCCAAAGACTGTTTGGTTATAATGACGGAAGAAAACCACTTTTTACCTTTAAAATCCCCCCATGTGTTTTAAATGTGATGTTTTGGAAATATATAAGCCAGTGACTGTGTTGACAAGCTGTAAGAGGCTTAGTGTTCCTTAAATTGATAAACTTTAATATATATTGCTTCTCCCTGTGAATTTTATAAATATGCATAATCAAATATTTGCGTTCTGTGCAATAATGTGATTTCCTGTGATGTGAGTGGTTATACCTTTGGTGGGTTTTAACAGATAAGTGTATATTTTGAAGTTTTCTTGTTTCATTGAAACTTATTTTCTCTGTATTAGTTTTACTGGACTCATGAAATGCTACAGAAAGAATGCACTGTGAAAGTTCATTATTGTATTTTACGGGATGTTTACAAAGTTTCTGGAATATTATGACTAGAAGCCTACAAAATAAGAAATTAGTTTCATTTTAAAATACACAATCTGATGTGTTTTGAAAACATACAGATTTTTTATTGAATTAAAACTATGTATTATTGGACAGATGAAGGGATCTGTTGTGCTAAGGTTTTTTCTGGCTTTGAAAATTAATACAGAATGTGATGATCAGTTTTGATCATTATCCTGTCCTGGAAAATTTTATGAAATACAGGGGCATTTTCATCTATGCCTGAGAAAACCATGAAGTTTTTCATTTTAACCCAGATTTGTATAAAATACGTATGTTTACGTATGTATATATCCTGTCTAATGGAATATTCTTTTCTATACTCCTATTTGCATGCCTTATGGAATCTTACAGATAACTGCATTTTAAGCGTGTCTGTGTCCCACTGTTGTCAGCCATTTCCAGAAATGAGCAATTAAATTAAAGATCATTACCAGGGTTAGACTGGCCTAGCTATCAAACTGCTTCATTCAAATGAATGTAGCAAAGTAAATTTTAAAGGTTACTTTTTAAAGTAATTTTGTAGCAGAAATGTTTGAAAGCAAAAAAGAGGGCTTTTTCCTTTGTTTTTAAAGCCATAGAATTTAGGCAGTGGCAAAATACTGCAGAAGTGAGCATGCTCAAGATGGTTGAGGAACTTTTAGTCTAGAGAAATAGTTAAATCTCAGTGGTGAGGATTTCTGCTCACATGGGTTTCCCCGTATGACCGAGATAGAATGATGATTTAATGTTTTCATATGCATGCATACACAGCGTCTGAGATAGAATGATGATTTATTAATGTTTTCATATGCATGCATACACACCCTATTTTATTTTTAACTTTATAACAACTTTCACTAAATAACTTGAATTGCTGGCTTGACTATTTACATAACTAAGTGCTTATTTTGTGCCTTAAGAAAATGCAGTTTGTTTTGTCTTGCTTTTGTTTGAATAAAGTATGTTGATTTTGAAAATAATAGAATAACTTTTTTTCACAAATTATCTTGAGCTTTTCTCTCAACAGAGGATCACAGGCTTTAAAATTTTTCAACACACATCAGTTAAAATGCCAGTTACAAAGACATCCAGACTGTGCGAATGTGAAGCAGTGGAAAGGCGGGCCGGTCAAGATCGATCCCCTGGCTTTGGTACAAGCTATCGAGAGATACCTTGTAGTTAGAGGTACTTTCCCTATATGTGTGTTTTGTGTTTATATGTACATTGGGCTGGGAATATTAGGGAATGTGGAAACGATTTCCCTGTCTATTGCTGCTTCTGTTAAAACCTAGCATTGGGAACTTGGGTTCCCATCATTCATTTTCTACATAGCCTGTGGAAACGTGATACACTTGGGAGGGGTTGATGGCTTACTTCAGTGATGCGTTCATTTATCTTGTTGGAACCTAATGTAGTAGGTGACAATTTTCTTAGCTCTTTCTGCTTCATAGGTCACAGTTTAATATACACGTTTTTCTAAGAGTATGTTAGTTTAACCAATACGCGTGGGCTTTTCTTTGCCATGGACAATTGCTAGGAGTTTAACAGCCTTCTTGGGTCCTCAGGGTATGGAAGAGTAAGAGAAGATGATGAAGACAGTGACGATGATGGCTCTGACGAGGAAATAGACGAGTCTCTGGTAAGGGTGCTATTCTCACCATGTTGTCATGCACACAGTTCAGGTCCTTGAGCTTAAATGGGTTTTGTTTTGCTTCATTCAGGCCGCTCAGTTCTTAAATTCCGGCAATGTAAGGCACAGGCTACAGTTCTACATTGGAGAGCATTTGCTACCGTATAATATGACCGTGTATCAGGCAGTCCGGCAGTTCAGTATCCAGGCCGAGGACGAGCGGGAGTCCACGGACGATGAGAGCAACCCTCTGGGGAGAGCTGGTATTTGGACAAAGACTCATACAATATGGCAAGTCTGAAACTGACGTCGTTTGCTTTGTCATCAGCTTCAATATGTTGTTTGTGTGTTTCGGAATTCATATTAATGGCTGGCTTACATAAGGAGAGGGGACCCAAATCCTACATTTTATTATTAAAAGCCACTTCAAATATTTTATCTGTGTACGTGAATGCATGCATGTGCACACATGTGTACGTGTGTATTTGCCTTCATTATGTCTCCTAGAAAACATGTGCTCGTGGGCAATAATCATAGTTTAAGTCAGCTCTTTAGATTCATTTCAGGTCTTAAGAGAAAAACATCTCCAGAAAATTACATTCGTTTAGGTAATAAGCTTGGCATTTCTGTGCCCTTCGAGGCATTTGGATGCAGCTTTCTGCATTGTTTGTTAATGTCCACTACTTAGATTTAAAGAGAGCCAGTCTCCGGGGCACCTGGGTATGCCCCTGGGTAGCTCTGTCGGTTAAGCGCCGACTCTTGATCTCTGCTCAGGTCTTGATCTCAGTGTTGTGAGTTCAAGCCCCACGTTGGGCTCCACATAAAAAAATAAATAAAGAGAGCCGTTCTTCTGTGAACCACCCCCAGAGTTCCTCAGGTGGCCCCTCCTGGGACAGTGTACTCTTTGTGGTCTCTTCTCGAAACAGTGCCATTGGTAATTCTCCAAATCCATAAGTAGGGAGAAACAGGATAGATCTCAGAGTTCTGGTAACTCTGGTGTCTGTGGGTCACACTTTGGCCCCTGTAGAATAGTATTTATTTTTAAAATCTACATTTAGTTTATATACTCTCCAATCAATTTAGGTACAAACCCGTGAGAGAGGATGAAGAAAGTAATAAAGATTGTGTTGGTGGTAAAAGAGGAAGAGCCCAAACAGCTCCAACAAAAACATCCCCTAGAAATGCAAAAAAGCACGATGAGTTATGGCATGGTAAGTTGGTACATACATGGGAGGGAAAACAAATTGCCGCGGGGCAGTAGCCTTCTTGTGGAAGTTTTAAAGGAGTGATTTATATCTAGCAGTGAAACCCTTGGATATAATGTAGAAAAGATGAAATTACCGCAAATAAAAAATTTAGCACCTGCAAAATTAAATTTGGGAAGAAAATTGGGAAAAACTCATACTTGTTCCGTGAAAAATTTGTTTTCATGAAGGCTAAAACAAATTTAATTAGTAGAACACACTTACTAAAGAGACTGATCGTGGTCAGGCAGGCCCTTCACTTTTGTCATTTATAATAATCTAACAATTATAGGAGGAATGAAAAGTTTTGCCAGGATTATAGTAGTGTTTTGTTTTGTTTTTCATAAAACTAAGTTCTGTTATAAAGGGTTTTTATTTTGAGGTTTTTATGTCTATGTTTTTGATGTTAAAAATTGCCCTTTCTTTTATGGTAGTGATAGTGTTGTGATTTTTAATTCCTAAAAGTAAATGGCAACAGTTTTAACCCATGACCCCCTGCCCAAGCTATTACTTAGTGAAATCTGAGAAGAGAAGAATCATAGATCCCCTTGGAAACTATCACAATCTCTCCTATCCTAAGCCTTGGATTAGATAACCAAATCTCTTCTAAGATTTACAGTTGGGAATATTTGTCTATTTTACATGGCCATTTTAAGCTGGATATAAAAATTAAAAATCCAGGGAATTTATATAAAACTGTGAACTTAAATTTAAATATTTTGTCTTTATTCTTCTCTGGCCGTTTTATTCTTAGCCGTTGGCTTCTGTTGAAAAGAAGAAAATGGGAAATGAGTCCATTTTTCTCCTTTACAGTGTATGTGGATATGGGAGGAAAGCAACATTTGCATAAGCCTGTATGATTTATGCATAAGATAAAGGGAAAAATGTTCAAGCTATCAATACTCTAGAGGGATACCAAACTTTAGAGCCTCACAGCTTGTGGTTACTATTTTCGGGGTGATGGATGACACCAGCTCCTCGGCACAGCCTTTCTAACTTTGATCACACCTTACCTTTGATCTTTTGCCCTCTAGATGGAGTGTGCCCATCGGTATCAAATCCTTTAGAAGTTTACCTCATATCCACACCACCTGAAAATATAACTTTTGAAGACCCGTCATTAGATGTGATTCTTCTTTTAAGAGTTTTACATGCCATCAGTCGATACTGGTATTACTTGTATGATGTGAGTAATGTGGCCTGCTTATGGAGTTTCCCATTATATGTTGTGCATGGCACGTTACCTGTAGTTCTGTCAGTGGTTGATGAATTTTTGTTGTGCTAGAAACAGACCAAATGTTTCAGTTAAATGTAGGGATCATAGCCCAGTGAAATACAGCATACTCACCAGTTGGAGCTTCTCCCCCACTTTTTGTTGCTGGCCTACATTCTTGGATTAGTGTTCTTCCTAGCTGTGACTTGTATCAAGTTAGGCTACAACATGAAGAACGAGTGTGAATTTATAGTTAAAATTCTTTCAGTACATTTAAGCAAAAGTTCATTTGTCTGAGTTGAACTATATGTTAAGTAAAAAGTCAGGTGAAAGTTGAATGCTACTTTTGACATTTATATAATATAGGGAAGAATGACAGAATTGACCTTGCACAACACATGAGCTGTCACATCAATGATTGGGTCAGTACTAGTGGCCTGTAGGGGTTGTGGTATTTGAGCTATGCATTGTAGAAATTGTCGTTTAGGTTGAGACACTAAAGTGAGAAGCTATATATTGTTATGTTGGGAACCAGGTGAAATCTAGGCACTCTGCATACATTTTTGGAGATAAAGAGTTAGTGAATATAATCCTAATGTTTTACTACATGTAGACCTTTTTTTTTTTTTTAACATTTTACAGAATGCAATGTGCAAGGAGATTATTCCAACTAGTGAATTTATTAACAGTAAGTTGACAGCAAAAGCAAATAGGCAGCTTCAAGATCCTTTAGTAATCATGACAGGAAACATCCCAACATGGCTTACTGAACTAGGAAAAACCTGGTAAGATGATCATTTCTGAAATAGTGGCTTGGGAGTGTGTTACTGTTGTGTTGGTCTTAATATATTTTGATTCAAAAACGGTCTTCGCTGAACCTATTTGAATGTGTTTAAATAACATATTTGATCACAGCTTGCTTAATATTTCGTGTAGCTAGCTATCTAGAGGAGGCGCCTCTAGCTGGGGTTAATATAAAATCTACTTGTGACAGTATGTGTCTATATATATATGAAATAGGAAAGTATGCAAGGATATTTAAAGAGATTAAAATCCTCTGTCTTCATAAAGCTGGACTCCAAAGGTATAGTTGCTTGATTTTCTGAGCCTGTTTGGGTCCAGACTTAAATTCTCAGAGACTATAGAACTGTACGGATCAATACAGTAGTCAGTAGCCACATACATCTATTTACATTTAGATCAAAGAAAATTAAGTAGATTAGAAATTAGTTTTTAGTCACATTAGCCACATCCTTATGTGGCTCCCCATGTGGGACAGAACAGATGGTAAATATTGGCATCACCACAGGAAGTGTCTTTAGCTGTTCTGTGTCAAGAACTTCCAAAATCCTACATCAAGAGGCAGTAGAACCTAATATTACCGTGGAGTTCCTTCTTTGGAAATCAGGATGGCTGTTGGGCTGGTTTGAGGGACTTAGGAATGCCGGGGCTGGGAGGAAAATCATGAGCTAGTAAAGCCATTTTTATTATTTGTGTGTATGTGGTACGGGGATGGCTTGGCAGTGTCACGAAGCGGTGATCGTATTTTGAAAATAGGGTTTGCTAGACAGGTTATACTTCCTGAAGGTCTTTGGGCAGATTAAAGATCTTGAATAGACCTGATTTAAAGTATAGGATTTTTAATAGTTGAACTTCATATTTCATAGAGAAAAGCTACTTAATGCATTATTACTTGATCACTTAGAGATTTCATCAAGAATTACGAAATTTCTTCAAAATTAGTTTTTGCCTAGACCGTTTTTATTGGTTCTATTTATAATTCTTATTTCTGTATCATAGCAAAAGTTGTTTCTAATGTAGGGGTTTGTGTGGTTTCTGATTCTAATTCAGATAATCTGTGTTGTGTCTTTTTACAGCCCATTTTTCTTCCCTTTTGATACCCGGCAAATGCTTTTTTATGTAACTGCATTTGATCGGGACCGAGCAATGCAAAGATTACTTGATACCAACCCAGAAATCAACCAGTCTGATTCTCAAGATAGCAGAGTTGCACCTAGATTGGATAGAAAAAAAGTAAGTTTCTCCCCCAAAATATGTAAAGGTAAATTGCACCGAGCTTTTGACAGCAATGGGAACACTAGAGATGTGATGCATGGGAGCAGTGCCTGGTGGTGCAGAGCCGTCCCTCAGTCATAGCTGTCTCTCCGCTTGTCTGTCTTCTTCCCTGGAGCGGCCGGGCTTTCCTGTCAAGCTCTTGAAACCAGGCTGTCTGTGATTCTTCTTCATCCTGCAGTTAAGAGTCCTTTTTTCCCCCGTTTCTGAAATAATTTCTACAGTTCTTTTTTTCTTAGTTGCCGTTAACTCTTGTGCCAAGAAAGAATCCTGTCTTCTCTCACCAAGGTTTCTCTCTCTCTTTTTTTTTTAATTAGGAACTCACACTGTAGCCTCCCTTTTATAATTGATCCTTTATGCAATAGGTAGAATTAACCAGATCCACTTTCTTCCCTTCACACATAACTGATCAGAGATGACCGAAACGAGATCCTTCAATTTTTCCACTAACTGAGCCAAAACCTCCAAATTCTCCTCTCTCACTGTCGTAGTGTGAAGCATCAAACTGAGCATCATAGTTAAGGAGCTGCACACTGGCTATCACAAGATGGTTTTGTTCATCTGACGTGTGTGTTCCCAGGACAAGTCGATGAATGCTGAAGTCTTTCTCTTCCGGTCTGGTTACATCTGGAAGCCACTGTGCAGTTAGGCTAGGCCACTCCAGAGCATGGGTCATCACCAAATCGTAAAGAAAAGCGGTGTTCTTTTTCCATATTTTGTACTCCTCGTTGATCACACGTTCTTCTGCTGCGTCATCAAAGGCTGCTTCCTTGTCAGCCATGGAGGGCAGGCAAGCTGGGGGGATCCCAGGGTCGAGTGTTGCGGGAGGGGCGGGGAGGCTATGGGCGCTCACTCTGCACGCACGGCCTCTATTGTTTCCTGCTGCCCGAAACTAGATTCTTGATGGGATTCGCGGCTGGGGCCTAGTCAGCCCCCGTGTTGCTGTTATCAGCTTCCTGGGCTTCTCAACCTTGGCTCCACATTCAGAGCTATGACCGCCCCACTCTGAGCCATTCCAGCGGGGACCCCGTCCTCCATTTCTGACAACGCACCGCCTTTTACTTCTGATGTCTCTGTTCATCTTGCTCTTTTGTGCTGAGGATTCTTACTCAAGTCTGTCTTTCCAAAACCTGTAACTCCAAGACTCCTGAGAGCCATTAGTAATGACATTAAAAGAGGGGTTCGAAGGAATGAGAAGCAAAACAAAAAAACCTTTAACACTTTTTGTCTGTTCCTCAAAGCCTTTCTATTTCTATCTTTATTTGTATCATTAGGATTGTGTCAGCGGTGGTGTTGGTAGAGTTTGGAAATCTAGCAGGACCTGTCTTGTCCCCATGAATCTCAGTAGTAGATGTTTGTAGTTGTGCTTGTAGGATCTCTGCAGGTTGGGGCCAGGAGGTTTCAGCTCACCTGTCTCACCTGCCACCCCCATACCCATCTCTCCGTATGTAACTGTAGATGTGCCCAGGGAGATGCCGTGCAGCTGCAGCTCTGACTTGCATTGCTGTCTGGCAAGGTTACAGAGAGCCTTTCTTCTCCACCTTGAACTTTCTGAACCTGCCATGGGCTCGATAATAATGACACTTAACTCCTGGCTTTGCTGTCCATGTTTGTAGCAACGCAGCTACTTCTTAACCTTTTCTGAGGTGTGCCTTTTATAGAAATAGTCTTGGGGAGTGTGGGTGGCTCAGCCAGTTCAGTGTCCAGCTCTTGGTTTTGGTGGGCTCCATGCTGGGCTTGGAGTCTGCTTGAGATTCTCTCTGTCCTTCTCCGTCTGCCCCTTCCCGCACTCGAGCGTACACTTGCGCACTCTCTCGTGCGCGCGCTCTCAAATTTTTTAAAAAATAGTCTTTTAACAGTTGATTTTTGTTTTTTTTTTTTTTGCACTGCGAGAAATGCCACCTGTTTATTATTAAAGTATAATATAAGCATCGTTTCCTCACATTTGTACTTTGTTTTTTAGCGTACTGTGAACAGAGAGGAGCTGCTGAAGCAAGCGGAGTCTGTGATGCAAGATCTGGGTAGCTCCCGGGCCATGTTAGAAATCCAGTATGAAAATGAGGTGAGCGCATGAGTGTGGATGGTTTTCGACTTAATTTGTGCCTTCAATAAGACTTCATTGGTCCTCTGAAATTCTAAAAGACAATTGGGAAATTTATCTAGAAACTGGAGATTTGCTCTGTTTTGGATGATCTTGGAAGGTCGAAGCTCTCCAGTTTCCAAGATTTAAGTTGTATAGGAAAAGACGGGGTTTTTTCTTGCATAAGAGCAAACGTTTGTGTAATTGTTAGGTTGATAAAGTGAAAGGGTGTTTTAAGCATACCATTCAAAATGTTTGAACTGCTTTTAAAAAAATCACAGATATAACCTGTATAAAAGATGCATACTTATAACACGTACAGTTCTAGTTGTACAAATTGTAATGTCCTGATGTATTCGGTCTGGAATCACTACCACATCAAGATCAAGAAAAAAATCCCATCACCACAAACTGCTCTCTTAGACCACTCTGTGGTTCGCACCCCCACCTGCACCCCCAGACAACTGGTAGTCTATTTTTTGTCCTGTAGTTTTGTCTTTCTTACAAATGCCGTAGGAGGTGGAATCCTACAGTATGTAGCCATCTGTGTTACTCTTCTAGCTCTTGGTATAATGCTTTTGAGATTCATCCATGCTGTTGCAGGTATCGTTTGTTTCCTTTTATCACAAATAATAAGAGTCTGTTGTATGGATACTTCAGGAAATGGTTCATCACCAGGTGACGCACATTTTAGTTTCCAGATTTTGACACTTACATGAATAATGCTGCTCTGAACCTTTGGGTACAAGTCTTTGTATAGACATATATTTTTATTTGTCTTAGGTAAATTCTTCAGGGATGAATTGCTATGTTACTTAGTAAGATATGTTTTTCCTTTATGAGAAACACCAAACTGTTTTCCAAGTAGCTTTGTCATTTCCCCTTCCCACCAGTGATGGAGCTTGTGAGTTTCAGTTGCTTGCCATGCTCACCAGCCCTCAGGTCTTATCTTTTTAATTTGGGGAATTCCAGAGGGTTTACAGTGGTATCTCATTGTGTTCTATCTGCATTTTTCTGATTGTTTTACTAACCATTCATATATCTTCTCTGGAGAAGTGTCCACCCACGTTTCCATCATCGTGTTTTTTTATGATTAAGTTGTTAAGAGTTCTTTATTACTCTGGATACAAGTTCTTTATGAAATAAGTGATTGCAAATATTTTCTTCCAGTCTGTGGTTTATCTTTCAGTTTCCTCATGAAATGTCTTTGGAAGAGCAGAAGTTTTTAATTTTGTTGAAATCCAATTTATCAAAAGATTTTTTTTCTGGTTTGTGCTTTTTTTTATCCCAGGAAATTTTCCCCTCACCCTTGGTTTTCAGAGATTTTTTTTCCCCCATGTGTTTTTCTAGAAGTTTTATAGTTTGGCTCTCATACTGAAGCCTATAATCCATTTTTAGTTATATATAGCATAAAGTAAGGTGTTAAGGATATTTTTCCTTTTTTTTCTAAATATAGGCTATTTCATTTTTCCAGCACCGTTTGTTTGAAAAGGCATACTTCTCCCATATTGAATGACCTTGGCACCTCTTTTTGAAAACAAGTCGATTGTGAATATTTGGATCTGTTTCTGGATTTTTTGTTTTTTTATTAATCTATACTGTCTTGATTACTATATCTTTATAGTTAGTCTTGAAGGCAGGTAGTGTGAGTCCTCCCAACTTTTTCTTTGTCAAAGTTGTGGTTATTCTCCATTCCCTAGTATTCCCATGTAAATTTTAGAATCAGCTTGTCAGTATCTACAGAAATTCTCACAGGATATTGATTGGGATTGTGTTGAAATTTTGGTCAGTTTGGGAGAAAATTGACATATATTGTAGTTCTTACACCATGTAGACTTCCATCTTTCTCTTGCAGTTTCACTTATTAAGTCTAGAGAGGTCTTCCATGTGCATATTTTGTTAAATTTCTCCCCAAAATTTCATGTTTTGTGATGATGTTGAAAAGGATACTCTCCTTATTTTAGTTTGTAGAAATAGTTGATTTTTTTAAATCTTGACCTTATTTTATGTGACCTTGATAATGATTAGTTCTAATAACTTTTTAATAGATCATTTAGGATTATTGCAGAACCCAGGTTTGGGAAACTTTTGTAAAGGGCTGGATAGTAAACATTCAGGGGTTGTGGGCCCTACAGTCTTCCTCGCAACTACTCCATTTTGCCTTTGTTGTACAAGCAGGAAAGTGGCCATAGACAATACTTACACAAATGAGCCTGGCCATGTTCCAACAGAATTTTATTGTCATTGAAATTTGGAGTTCATAGAATTTTCACATGTGGTGAGATATTATTCAAGGTTTTTCAACCACTGAAATTGTAAAAACCACCCTTAGATTTGCAGATGGTACAAAAACAGGAAGTGGGCCAGAGCTGCAGTTTGCTACGCTGTGTTGTTGGACAGTTGTGTCAGCTGTGGAAAATACAATTTTACTTCCTTTCTATTCTCACCTTTGTCATTTACTTGTTCTGAGGCACTTTTAAACAGCCTGGACAGTCCACCAAAAGATTCAAATAATGGTTTTCTCTATATTTTAACTGTGAAATACTGAGTCCTTGGGGATACTCTCCTCCCTCTTTCCCCTCAATATTTTTAAGACAAAACTTGAGAATGTTTGGCCTTCTAAAACTTTTATAGACCCCTCAGTTTTCTTGTCTTAAAATGTGAGTTATAGTACAGCCTCTAACAATCTGCAGTATTACCTGTGGTTATCCAAGGAATTTTAATTATGATTTTGATTTTTCTTAGGCATTTTTATCTCATTAAGACTTTTGAAAAGTTATTTTGAGTATTATTTAGTCATGAAAATTAAAACTTGAAGTAGTTGTGACCTGGGAGGTATACAGTAGGCTGGGGGATCCAGGTTGTGGCAGAGTTCCTGTAGTCCAAGGATTACCGTGTAGTTGATTACAATGTATATGGCTGATGAGTGGCGTAGGTATCAAGTGGATGAGGCTTTCAGACAAGTCCTACCGTCCCAGGAGTGTGTGGGCGGCAGGGTCACAGAGTTATACCTTAATGGAAGTGAGTGAGAAAATTAGGGGACCAAAGGTTGTGGCTCTAGCAAAGGATTGGGCTTGGTGGTGAGGGGCAGGAGTAAATGCTCTGGAAGTGATGGGACAGAGGGAGATGGAGTGGAGGCCTTGACTGCTGGGATAAGAAATTGGGATGGTCTTTTGAATCCACCCTGATCAGGATCGTGCCTCTTGCTCAGAGGATACAGGTTTTTAGATGTTTACGTGCTCCGATTTCTTCTTCATGAAACTGCAAGACCTCTGCTCCAGCTGACTTCTTTTCCTGAGTCTATTTTAACTTTGATTTTTACTTTTTTACTCCAATATATTTTTTTCTTGCCAGGAATGTCTTTCCTTCCCTCTCGCATCCTTCATGGTTCTGTTCAAATTGCATCTCACATGGAACCTAAACAGGTTCAGAATAGCATCACATTGATTGTTCTTAGGTCATCAGGATTGAGTTACTGATACAAAAATCATAATTTTATAATCTTCATTGCTGGATCCTACCTACTAATTATGGAAAAGATTCTAGGAGGATCATTGGGGAATAGAGCTTGGGAGGAGTATTGACTTTTTTTTATACGAAGAGCCTCAGGTTGTAAATCAGATTCAACCATACAAGTCTGCAAGTGGCCATTAGAAAGACTTCAGAGTAGCTCTGATTCAAAATATCAAATCCAGGGGCGCCTGGGTGGCTCAGTCGTTAAGCGTCTGCCTTCGGCTCAGGTCATGATCCCAGGGTCCTGGGATCGAGCCCTACATTGGGCTCCCTGCTCAGCGGGGAACCTGCTTCTCCCTCTCCCACTCCCCCTGCTTGTGCTCCCTCTCTCACTGTCTCTCTCTCTGTCAAATAAATAAATAAAATCTTAAAAAAAAAAAAATCAAATCCAAATGGGCCCCATCTTGAACAGGGAATGATTGGTAAACCAGTCTCTGGGCTCAGAGAGTCTTTAAACCCCAGGATTGGCTGCGGCTACGAGTGACCAAGCTTCGGGCAGGTGAAGTGTTAGGAGTGTGGACTGTGGAGCCTGGCATCAGCGCTGACTGACCCTAATGCTGGGGGGTTCTGTAAAGTCCTGGTGGATGCCTCAACAGGGGCAGAAGAGATGGTCCTTTCTCATCCTGTGTTGTAGATTGATTAACAATAGAACACTGTCACATGTTAAGTGCTAGTATGTGTTAGCTTTTGAAAGGCAAAGACTCAAAAGTTTTGAGTCAGACAAGTTGTCAAAACTCATTTTTCTGTGTTTTTACTTCTAGAGCTTTATGCTTTTCCTTCCTTTAAAAACAAACGAAACAAAACCAAAGTTACTTACCTTTCTAGTGGCGTGGCTGAGTAGAACAGATGCCCGAAAAGATCAGGTTGATCTATGACAGGGCCACTGGCCATCCCAGAGTACGTACGGGGTGGATTTCCAGATCAGCTGTGACCTACCCCTCCACCCTCACAGGTGTGCAGTGATGAGGTGTTCACAGTGATACTCATGCCATTTAATATTTTAAGTCTGTTTTACCTTTAGAAATAACAGCCCATTCCTTGGATGAAGGAATTAGACTGATCTGATTTGTGGTTTCTATTTAGCCTAGGGTAATTATGCTAAAGGGAGGGGAAAAATTGTTTCTAAAGCACCATCTGGTGGATATCAGATGTTACTGCAGTTTTGTTCTTTCCTTTTGGCCTCTCTTCTTTCCCTTCCTTCCTCTCCACGAAATTCCTACCGTCACAGAACTTTTTTTTTTCCCACATACGTACGCATATGTATATGTTAGGCCGCATGATGAAGAAAAATAAAGCAAACCAAGATGGATGGCGATGAAGAAGGGATAGAGTGCTGTAAGAGGACATGTGAGCCGAGGCAAGTCATTACCATTTAGGGAAGGGTGTCTCTAGCAAAGAACAGAGAAGCAAAAGCCCCTGGCCCTTTGCATAACGACTGGCTAGAGTAGGAGCCAAGCTGTGGGAGCGGTCACCGAGGTCGCGCAGGCCGTGGAAGAACTTGAGCTTTTGCTTTGAGTGAGATGGGAGGCCTCTCGGCACCGTGAGACTAGACTAGGAGATGCCAAGAGTGTTGGTGCAGAGACCAGGGAGGCTCTGGCAGTAGACAAGGTCAGGGACCAGTTCAGAATATATTTTGAAAGCGGGGCTTATAGTGTTGAATGATGGATTGGGATGTGCGGAGTAAAAAAGAAAAGCTTAGGTTTTGTTGGCGTCCTGGGCAAATGCAGGTTGCATTCCATTTACTGCCATGGAATACTAACAGGGAACAAGGGTGGTTCCAGAAGGTGTCACCACATCCAACCCGATATGTCACTGTTTGCAAAGTTAGAGTAAAATATTTGGAGGATTGCATCTAATCTGTTAAGCTAGTTTGGATACTTTTTAAAAGTAACTATGGTAATGATAAAATAATACCCATTATTTGCAAATAATCTCTAAGTGAACTCTAGTTCTCTTGACCAGGATGGTGGTTTGATGTAGCCTACAAACTATGATATTAACTTGTCGTTAGCTGGATATCTAATTTATGGTCCGAGCTGGTAGGTCTTGGCAGAACGTGAAGGAATAGCGAGGGTATGAACGTGGACATGGGAGCCTCCGTGAGTTGTTCTCGTTCAAAGGTGTACAGTCACGGCAAGGCAAGTTTTAAAAATACCAGTGCCCAAGCCCTAAACCAGACCTCTCAAACAAGAATCTTCAGCACGTGCTCACCATCTCCCTGCGTACATACTGATAAAGCTCTCAGGAGTTTACAGGGCACCGTGGGGCTTGAGAAGCCCCGACATAACGCTCTGAGGCTAAGTGAGCCTGGTGGGTGCTGGCATGGTCTGGCCTTCTCTGAGCCCTGTGTCATTCAGCAAACCACTGTTCAGTGGCTGCTTGTGTGTCTGCGCACTCCCGAGGGTGTTAAAGTTGCCCTCGAGGGGGAAATGGCAAACACATACTGAAATTGTGGCAGTGTGATGTGATGTGAGAAGTCACTGAACAACAAGTCCCAAAGAAAAAGGAGCAGAGTCACTGGGCAAACAGGAAGCTTCTGAGATGACATTTGAGCTGGTTTCAGGCTAACAGCTCGCCCAAGGGGGCTCTGGAAGGAGCTCCATCCTCAGAGAAAGCCATCTTACTCGCCGGGGGTGTGAGAGCTGCAACAGTACTGTTGTCAGTATATAAGCCTGAAGCAGATGGTGGGAATGTGAGGGTCCTGGGCAGTAACAAAGGGTGGCTTGTTCTTGTTCCAGGGGACCAAGCCTGAAGGAGCACCATCAGGACAGTTTGGGAAATGATGCATGAAATAAACAGTTGCTGTTAGTATCCATATTGCAAAAAGGTTGGCCCAAGAAAAAGGCAGCATAAATTCTGAAAATTTGAAATTGTTCTACATTTGTTCTTCTGTAGGTTGGTACAGGTCTTGGGCCTACACTGGAGTTTTATGCACTTGTATCTCAGGAACTACAGAGAGCTGACTTGGGTCTCTGGAGAGGTGAAGAAGTGACTCTTAGCAATCCGAAAGGTAAGATTGGTTTGTGAGGCAGTCAGTTTGTGTTTTTCAGATCAGGTAAAAGGGCCTTTATAATTCATTAAATAGATTGAATTTCTAGTAGAGGGCCATGGTCTCTGACCTTAATTCAACTTTTAGCCTTTGTTTTCTCTTTTATCAGATTAGGGAGAGCCTTCCAGCTCTAGAGGACTTCATTCCATGATCTGTCTGATTTTTGAGAATACTGAATGTCTTAGATGTTCTTAGTTACCAGGTTTTGTCCTGTCTTGTTTTGTTTTGTTTTGTTTTGGGAAATAGCATCTAAAGTTTTGTGACTTGCTCATTTTATAGGAAGCCAAGAAGGGACCAAGTATATTCAAAACCTCCAGGGCCTGTTTGCGCTTCCCTTTGGTAGGACGGCTAAGCCAGCTCACATCGCAAAGGTTAAGATGAAGTTTCGCTTCTTAGGAAAATTAATGGCCAAGGCTATCATGGATTTCAGATTGGTAAGTTTAGGATTATTTGCTTGTCTACAATTTTTTTGTATCCGTGTACTCTGAAAATATCTTAATCCCCTGCACTCCATGCTGTATTTTAAAACAGTGTTTCACAGACTTTAATGTGCATTTGAATTACATGGAGAGTCTATTTAAAACGCTAATTTGGGTTCAGTGGCTCAGGGGTGAGGCCCACGATTGCACATTTTCTTTTCTTCTTTTTGTCTGCTGCTTTTCTCATTAAAGATTTCACATTTTCATACGAGCTCCCAGGTGATGCCGAAGTGCTGTTATGAACCATTTCTTTAGTAGCGAGGGTCCAGAGAATCAGGCAACGTGAAGGGTGGTTTTAAAGTATTTATTAGATTTGTAATTCATTTAGGAAAGCCTGAGCTTTCTGGAGCTGAACTGCAGTAAGTCATCATTGGAGTGCCAGAGGGAAAATAACCTGTGAACTAAGTATTAACAGAGGTCTGAGTGTTGCCAGGCTTTTCTTCATTTCCTCTTCTCACATTTTCTGAGATACTTTGTCAGTATGTAGAAGACATTTTTTTTCATTTAGTGTCAAGTTTCCAAGCTGACAGTTTCGCTGTGCCCACAGAATGGGTTGTTAATCAGTTATTTTAGAAGTTATATTTTTTGTTTTAATTAGTTGGTTCTTCTTTTAACCTCTTTTTTCCCCCAAACTTGCAGTAATACAAACTACAGTGGAATTTAGTTTACTCCACCCCAAATAGAGTGAGATTCCTAGAAACATCTCTTAGTTTGGAGGCCCTTATGGAGAGTATATGTCCATTATTGAATAGATAACCTTTTCAGGGTCAGTGTTTAAATAGGATTCTTTGGTGTACTAAGTTTTTCACAATATCGGGGCCCCAAATTGGGTTTAAATGGGAACAATTGTGTATAATGAGAGAAACAGTTCCAAATGGGTTTTTTTGGGGGGGGTTATTATTACTCAGCCTTTGTAAACGATCTCTTAAAGTGTCAGTTATAGAACTGAGGCAATTCTAGAAGCTTAGCGTGACTGTTAGAATATTTTGTGTATTTCCTTTCAGGTGGACCTTCCCCTTGGCTTACCCTTTTATAAGTGGATGCTGAGGCAGGAAACTTCACTGACATCGCACGATTTGTTTGACATTGACCCGGTTGTAGCCAGGTCAGTGTATCACCTAGAAGACATTGTCAGACAGAAGAAAAGACTTGAACAAGATAAATCCCAGGTAAGCTTAGAAGATGAGGAAATAGGGACACCTGGGTGGCTCAGTCAGTTAAGGGTCTGCCTTAGACTCAGGTCATGATCCCAGGGTCCTGGGATCGAGTCCCACATCGGGCTCCTTGCTCAACGGGGAGCTTGCTTCTCCCTCTGCCTATCGCCCCCCCCCCCTTGTGCGCACGCGCTCTCTCTGGCAAATAAAATCTTAAAAAAAAAAAAAGTCTGGATCGGTTTCTGTTGCAAGGTAAGGTTTTTGTTAAGTGGTTATATTTGACCCAGTTATTATGTTTTATTACTTTTACTTATATACTTTATATTATTTTAGAAGAGTTTAATTTTTTTGTTAGAATACCTGAAATGATTTCACAGTGGGAAAGGATGACCCATAAAAACAGCAGGTGATAAATAAACCGCTTGATTGACAAATGAAATACACTCCTGACTTGAACCCATAAGGCTCTTATTTATTAAATTTTAGATGGGCATTATGTATCTGGGCAGATACTGTATCATACTGAATTTTTTTAGTAAGCATTTAAATCAATAAAAACTATTCTCAGTACAGATTGTTTTTCCAGAAAGATAGCTTAATGTAGGAACAGCAGTCCACTTGTTTCTAGAAAGATCTCAGGAAAATAGTTTTAAAGGTCATGGTGGGTGTTCACTATTTCTTAGCAATACCTGTTGAGGCTTCTCTATTAGAATGGGTAATCTTGAGCTCTATATCATTAATATGTATTCTTTACATATTAATAAGAGATTAAAAATTATTTGACCCAATCTGAGATTAATAGTGGTTCTATATCAGATGTTAGAAGAAGACAAAGTTGTATTTAAAAAACAGTGGCACAGATTCAGTTAGCTATATTTGGGCAGGCAGCGTGGCCCAGTGTTAAATCAACTTCCATATTATAAATTGTGTAAACTGTCACATCTCCTGGTAAACTGGAGAATAGCTGTCGGCAGATGGGGATTTTAGAATGCCTTGTTAGCAAAGAAGAAGGTGATTTGTAAGTGAATTAATTTTATCTCCCTTACTAATTGGTGGTGATTTTTGGTGAAAGAAGTTTGTTTATGAAGAGAAATTGGCACTTAAAAGAGGCCGAGTCCGTCTTTGCCATAGAAGATCTATTGTCTTAGGATTTTTAGAATCAGTTTTATGCTTACCGACTTTGTAAATTTTAAAAACAAATGCTATCTTACTAGGAATCATCTCTTAGATAAATAATGCCCCCCAAAAAAGAGGGAAAGAAAGTAAAACTCAGGCACTGTTCCCCGTGTATATTAACTCATTTAATCCACGACACCCCTCGGAGACTTAGGTATTTCTGTTATTCCTCTTTTGTATGTGAGACACGAAAGGCAATAGGTCGCGTAAGCGGCCAAGGTCACAAATCCAGAGCGTGGGCGGAGAGCAGAATCACACGCAGGCTGTTGGCTCTGGGGCTGTCACTCTTACTCATTTTGCAGTATGCCACCCGTTCTCTTCTTCAACTCTTTTTTGAGATTTGTTCTTCTAATCTTTAATCTTTATTTTTCATGTTGTCAATTTAAAAGTATAAAATGCATAGCACAGAAACCACATTCCTTGGACACTGCTCTATTGTTTGAACCAATTTTCATCCAGCACATGAGGAATGGTGGTATTTGGTGTTCTGGAGCACCTCACTTCATATAAAGTATACAGATGGAACAAACTTGGTAGTATAAATTCTTAAAAGATACATGGGAAATGGGGTAAAGTCTGAAGAAATGAACAGTGAATTCCTTTTAAATATCTCAGGGACACCATACTAGATTCCTATCAATGATAGCATTTTATAATGCAAACCTTTATAAATAAGCTGTTTCTTAGGTAGCTGTGGGAGAAGAGACTTTCTGTTAGAATAGCAGCGACCACCTTGATCTGTGGTCGATCAAGGTGGGAGGGGGCAGTTTTGAGAGCTTTCCAGCAGAGAACATTCGAGCGACGTTGATGATTACTAGTCTTTCTGAAGAATAATCTTAAATGTAAAATGAAAGACCTCCCTTCTGATGTCATCAGATGATTCACCTGAAGCTGGGGAGAGACCTAAACACAGGCTTTTGCAGAGAAGGACAGATTAAGATTATACCTTAATCTTAGTGCTATCTCCTTTTCTGCATTCTGAATTAATCTGGAATCCTCAATGGCTTTCATTTCCTTTTTATTTTTTATATTTTTTATTTTTATTTTTTTTTTAATTTTATTTATTTATTTGACAGAGAGAGACACAGCGAGAGAAGGAACACAAGCTGGGGGAGTGGGAGAGGGAGAAGCAGGCCTCCCACTGAGCAGGGAGCCTGATGCGGGCCTCGATCCCAGGACCCCGGGATCATGACCTGAGCCGAAGGCAGACGCTTAATGACTAAGCCACCTAGGCGCCCCTCATTTCCTTTTTAAAAATGACTAATTTTAAATCAGAACTTCCTAGCTTTAGTGTGTAAATGACAAATTTCTTGCACCTGGACTGTGTTGCCACTGGGAATTTCATACTTGGAGGTATTTCCAATTTGGAAAGCCATTTTGCTTCTTCCTCCTATGCCATATATACCTTCATTTTCAGCTAGTATTTGCAGTTTTGCTTTTGGTCTTTGGTTTCTAATCTTAAAAAAAAAAATACATATTTTATATAAGCCTAAATATTCTTAAGCATTTAAAAAACTGAATAATACAAATTGCTTTTAACATTTGTCTTTAGAGTATGACTTGAGGGCTTTGTTGGAACCTTTCTTCACTGAAGCATTATTGTGTGCATACAGAGCTGTTGTGCTAGTCCTGAAGTCATTGGATGAGTAATCTCCAGGGTGGTGTTCCTTAGACTTGAGCTTTGCAGGGGGGAAAAGTTAATTACCATTCCTTAGATAGTACATTATTTGTATTTACTCAAGTAATAATGCATTATTTGTGTTTATGGTTTCCTGTCTAAGGAATGGTAATTAACTCAATGTAATTGGATTCATTAAGATTAATAAAGAATTTAAGAAAAGTTTGTCTGGCTCTGTAACCACTCTTAAATTGACCATCGCGTAAGCGATTGACTTTTTGTGAAATCTGATTTGAAATATGGTCACAGTGACAGACATCTCATTTTGAAGGAACACTTAAGTGATCTTATTTTTCCCCATACAAAAATAGTTGGATTTTGAAGTGCTTAAGATTATTTCCTTTGTGATCTGTGACTTGTTCATGTGTAGATGATGACACAAAAAGAAATACTGTAAGAGTGGAAGGAACCCTTAAAATGCATTAGCATATCTTTTATAAACACAGAACCAACTGAATGACTGTGCTTGACATCTCTCATCCCCCCCCTCTTTAGACCAAAGAGAGTCTACAATATGCATTAGAAACCCTGACTATGAATGGCTGCTCAGTTGAAGATCTAGGATTGGATTTCACTCTGCCAGGGTTTCCCAACATCGAACTGAAAAAAGGAGGAAAGGATATACCAGTCACCATCCACAATTTAGAGGAGTATCTAAGAGTACGTAATTGCGGCGTCCTTCGGGGAGAAGGCCAGTGCGGGGCCACGGGGCTTCCTCTTGGCCCTGTTCTGGGGGGAGAGGGGGAGCACCTGTCCAGGGAAGCTGTCTCTCCCACCCAGCTGAGACCCTTGGCACCCAGGATCACTTCGTCGCATCCATTTCTTCAGGCCTTAGCTTCCGTCTGCACTTGAGAGAATGTGGCTGATAGTTCAGGAGGCCTCATAATGACCTCAGATTTACTTGCTCTCTTCAAGCTTGAATACTGATAACATCACATTGTCTTCATTGAAAAGAAATCAGTGAAAAGGAGCCATCACTTGTGTTCTTGCTAAATTGCATTTTGTCTTTCTATCAAAGTAGCTAACTTGATAGAATTTACACACAAGTTTATGGGGGTAGCAAAGACTTTCAGGTAATTCATGGTTCTTGACTATATTTGCTAAATTAAGGGAAAACTATTTTGTATTGAAAAGCAATTCTATTTTAAGTTATAACCTATATAGATCTTTATTACTACTTTTTGAAAAGTTTTCTTTTGGTTTATTTCTGACCTAAGTGGGAAGAGCATTGGGCTCAAGATAGAATATCATCTACACCCAGACTTGGGTTTTCCAGCAACCTACAGTGGGATTTTAGATAGAACCTCTGAAAAATGTTGGCTCTGGTTTCTTCATCTGGTAGAGAAAGAGAGTAGATAGCAGAGGTCTTCAGGTATTAATTTAGTGTCACCAGCAGTTCTGTGACTGATACCCACTCCCTTTAATATTCAGAGAACTGGCTGCTCATACTACCTGCTTCTTTTCCTCACTTTGAGAAAGCTGACATTTTACCCTACTGGTAAATGATGAGTTAACATCCAGATTAAGGTTCTCTGAAAATAATTTGTAATAATGCTTGTGTTTTTGTTTCCATTTCTATCTGAATATGTCCTGTACTTCTTGAATCCAGTGGGTTAGCCAAAGTCACTGATGTCTAGATAATGTTGGACCGATAACAGGTGCTTTCTGTTACTTTTCAATTTCACGTGACTGCATTTCCACAGTTGGCCTTTCTCAAGTGAAGGTGCACTGCAGAGGGATTGGCTTCTAAGAACTTATTCAGGGTTTAGATCTAAAATTTTCACATTAAAAATTCAAAACACTTAACAGTTGGTAATTGTGAATCTTGAAACGTTAGCTTTACTTCTTAACATTCTGTCGTCTTGGGAAACTCTAATCTGCTTCTCATCTGGTAAGGTACTATTCTGTGCCGTTGGGATTTTACATAAATGAATTTTAAAAATACACTAAATATAAATGCTCATGGTTTGTTTGGTTTGTTTGTTTGTTTGTTGTTGTTTTACATTTTCTTATTGGCCAGGCCCCAGGTAGAAGTTGACGTGAGTGATCTTTTATGCAGTTTTCTGAGAGGTATTTTAGAGACTTAATAACTTGTGTTTTGTTTTTTCTTTTTTGTTGTTCCCTTAAGTGATCAGGAAGGATGTTTCACTGTACTTTGCCACATACTGAATAGGAAAGAGAAATGAAATCTTGACATGTTTTCTAAAAGACCTTTTTTTTTTTTTTTTTGCAGCTGGTTATATTCTGGGCACTAAACGAAGGCGTTTCCAGGCAATTTGATTCCTTCAGAGATGGATTTGAATCCGTCTTCCCACTTAGTCATCTTCAGTACTTCTACCCGGAAGAAGTGAGTAGCTTATGTCTAAAAGAAGGAACTGCACATCGCTGCTCCACTCCATGTGTATCTGTAGTTGTCCTAGTGGGCTGTCTCTCTGCCATCTAGTTAGAGATTGTTGCAGACAACAAACACGGGGGCGGGGGGTTGTGGGAGGTTTGGGAAAGATCATTTCCTGAACAAAGAAGAGTATTAAATACAAAGTATGATATAATATAAATGTAACACTTTATATTACATAAATACTAAATATAACTTAACTATTAGGGAGTGGCGTCTGTGTGTGAATGGTGAGCACATAGCCTCGTTGTCACCTGATCCTGGGTGCTGCCCGGGGCGGGGGGAATGGGACGCGGGTGTCTGTGGGACTGTGGTTGGCCAGGAGGGCCCTGGGTCCACAGTAGTGAAAGTGACACAGAGGAGGGTGCACTTTTTCTTTTTTTAATCTAAACTTCCTGGATTAGGTGAGACATTGCTTTATGATCGGAGTCAGTCCTTGAAGTTTTAAGGAAGTGTTGCAGATACCTTTGAGAAGGGGGACATGAGCGTATGTGCAGTTTTCCAGCCTTCTTAAGTGCAACAAGAGTCTGAAAAACCACTCGCTAGTGATGAGATGGCATAGAAAGGAGCGACAGTTTGGAATCCCTTTTGTTTATTGTTGGAGTGGAAACTTTAGAATATACCGCTATTACTGGCTGAATCCAGCTATCTTTGAATGACTTGGCATTGTAATCCCCATTATGATTTTTATGTCCACTCTGATTTGCTACTTACTGAAGCAGGTAGTGTATCTGACACTTTGAGGCTCTGAGTGTTGCCTGGAATTGAAAGCAGCAAGTGTTGCTCCTGGAATTGAATTCTGGTCCCCACCACTTAACCGTGTGACCCTATCTAGGTCATCGTATGTGATCTCCCTGCCTCATCCGTAAATTGCGATAATCTCTGTCTTACTGAACAGGATGCATAAAGTACCTGACAGTGGGTGACATATAGTAGATACTAAATTTTATATGCCCTGAATTGGATTTTCTCAAGGTACGAAGTCATTCCGCAGATGGACAGTTAACCAGAGAAAAGATGGTTTAATTTGAAACTGATGTTAGATTTTCCAAGGAGACACGAGCACTTCTTTGCTTTCTAATGTCCCCCCTGTGATGGCTCGCTTGGTCCCCGTGCCGCCCCAGCCACCATCTGGCAACCCTCTGCCTCGCTTTACAAAGTGAGCAAGCTGCCCATTTGTTGGATCTCCGTTCCACTTGCTTCTCCCACTTCTCTCTCCAGCTCAGTAGTCTGGGTCTTGGCTTCCGTTACTGTATACCCTTGTGTTTCTAGGGAACAGAGGATTTATGAACTGTCCCTGGTTAGAAGTAGGTTATCAAGTGAAAGCCTCTAAAGGGACGAGAAGAGTTAGGAAAACTTAAACCAAGGGTTTGTCTCAGGTATGTTTTGTTGGCGATAAAAAGGTTTCTCTAGGACCCAATCCCTGCAAATGGGCAGGGTACCTGTTAATGCAGTTGAAGAGGAGATGGATTTTATAAATACAGTAGAAGAGCACATTGTATAAAAATAGGTCCTAGGCAGAACTTTGTGATGCTGAAAATGATACTTCGATTTGGCACATGTAGACCTTTATTATATTGGCATACTGCAAAACAACATGTCTTGTGAGTTTTCACTGAGTTATGCAGCTGTGTCTGTAGTAATTTGTTACTGTTGTGTAAACACACAGCTGGATCAGCTCTTGTGCGGCAGTAAAGCAGACACTTGGGATGCAAAGACGCTGATGGAATGCTGCAGGCCAGATCATGGTTATACTCATGACAGGTAAGTAGTGGGGTCCTCTGGTTTTTCGTCTTACGGTCAAGAATTTGGTGGCGTGTGTATGTGTGTATATATACACATTATAAACCTTTTCAAATTTGTCTACCTATTTTATTATATTTTTAATTTTTTAAACTTTTTTTTTTTTTTTTAACTTATTAGAGCGTAGGCACGAGCGGGGAGAGGGGCAGGGGGAGAAGCAGGATCCCTGCAGAGCAGGGATCCTCATGAGGGTTCTCGATCCCAGGACCCTGAGATCATGACCTGAGCCGAAGGCAGACGCTTCACCAACGGAGCCACCGAGGCGCCCTAAATTTGTCTACCTATTTTAAAGGAGGGACTCTGATATTTTGGCCTCATTTCTGTTAAGACCTTAGGACCCAAAGATTTCTTTTTCAAGCACTTCTGCAAAAATGAACAGGGAGAGGGGAGAACACAGGTCTCACCCCATTACCCATTTTTCTGTGTAGTAAAACGGAGACATCTGTACAATTCCTGACAAGTCTTACTTGTTACAACATTTGAATTCCAGCTGTGACAACAGAAACCAGTTTGATTTCAGACTGCACTGTAATGTGAATTCATAGATATTCATAGTTAAATTTCTACAGTGTGTAGCTAATTGTGAGAGTCTGCATTGTGGGGTGAGTCAAAACTGTATTTTAATATGATGAAATAATTGTGGTTATTTATTTCTGTTGTAGTCGGGCTGTGAAGTTCTTGTTTGAGATTCTCAGTAGTTTTGATAATGAGCAGCAGAGGTTATTTCTCCAGTTTGTGACAGGTAGCCCAAGATTGCCTGTTGGAGGTGGGTATGCCTTTGCTCTGTGGGTATGTGTGTGTGTCCGACAGACAGGCGATACTTCAGTACCAACAGCAGGATATTCTGTACTTATAGTGCCTCTTAGTTATCCTAATATCATAATGCTTCTAAGTTTTTACCTTGTTTTGCAATGTATATGAGGCATCACCAGCAGGGAAATTCATAGGGACTGTCTTAAACACATTGAAGTAGGATTGTTAATGAGCATATAATGCTGCTTTTCTAGATAAAATTCAGATCCTCAGGCCATTTGAACATTACAAACTCTTAGATGAGAATGCACTGTAAAGTCTACTTTCCCAGCAGTGAGTCAGTCCTAACAGGAGTTGAATTGGTACTCTGTTTTAAAACTCAGAAAGCCTAAGGAACTGTTTGCCTCCATATTATGCGAGGGCTTTTTATGGTAAATAAAGCAGATACTAGGCACCATACACTAAACGTGTATCGAATGTGTAGATTTAATTGCCAAGCAAGAAAGAGCACCTTGTGTGTGTGCTAACCCCGCACAGCAAGGCAGCGCAATGTTTTCTGGTAGGAGTAGCAGAAGGGTATGTCTGGGATTCCAGACGGATTCTTCTCCCGGCTAAGAAAATGTTCTCCTCTGAGTTGGCCGTATGCACCCTGCAAACTTATTAAATTCCTTGGTCTTTTTTCCTTCCCCTTTCATCAGGCTTCCGGAGTTTGAATCCACCTTTGACAATTGTCCGGAAGACGTTCGAATCAACAGAAAACCCCGATGACTTCTTGCCCTCTGTCATGACGTGCGTGAACTATCTTAAGTTGCCGGACTACTCGAGCATTGAGATAATGCGTGAGAAACTGTTGATTGCAGCCAGAGAAGGGCAGCAGTCGTTCCATCTTTCCTGATCACAACGAGAAATGCAGCGTCTGCCTGTTACAGCAAAAGAAAAAAATCATGATTTCTTTTCTAAATGTATCACCTGAGTCAAGGAAACATGTTACGCCTTCTTGTTGTAGGAAAAACGGCTTGCAGATTATACAAGAGACACTTGGTTGATATTCATTAATGGCCCCATGGACTTAAAAGTGATCAGGCCCTAAAACGTTGTTGTGATGAGGTTTCTTTAGCAAGTTCTTGTTTAAATTATCATTTATTTGATGAGTGAAGTTTTTAACTTGCTTTGCTGTGTGAAATTTAAAAAAAGGGATGTTTTTCCAGGCTGAAACAATAAATGTCGCTGTGCAGTTTAATTCTGGGCTGTGTGTATCCATCGAGCTAAGTCTGCAGTTTTGTTTCCTCCAAAGACAACTCTTGTACATAAGTACAGAAATTCAAGCTCACGTGTATTTGACAAATATGGTCTAGTAGGTTAGAGCTCTGTGCTTTCCACTACCAACCCCCTTCCATTGCCCTCCCTGAGTCCTGTACTGTCTGCAGTCCACACGGTTCTTTTGTATACAGCACTCGCGCTGGTTCCATTCTCGTTAGCCATGGGCTTCTGTTGTGCCATGTTCTCTCTCACATTAAGAAATAATTTAAAACGCATTGAACGGAAATATATTGTCAGTATAACTCAGCCTTTGTAGCTAGGTAGACTTTTCTCATAGCTTAGTTTGAATCCAGCTGTAGGGCATTGCTGGCCTTTTCCCAGTGACACCCTAGGACTTTTTAACCCGGTGATTCTGGCGACCACGGCAGCCTCTCGACCGAGGCTGGGAAAGCTCGCTCATTCCCTCTGTGTAGGTTACAAAGTCTGCACCTCGGGCTGGCCGGGATTTATTATCCTAAGACCAGAGCATTTTGAATTGATGTAACATTTTAACCAAAATTCGCAGTTTTCATTCCGTTGGAGTAAAAGAATTTTTTTCTCCCTTGTCCTTGTTCTCAGTTTTTGTTCAGAGTCTTCTTCCTTCCACACTCCCCTTCCCCTGCCCCCAGTGCTAACTTGGGACAAACAGTTCAGCCTTTGTCTCGGCACCGATAAAGGCACCTGTAAGCAATGCTCTGTCCAGTTGTTTCATGTGCTGATTTCTCAGATATGCAAGAATCCATCAGGTTAATGTTTTTACCTGAAAATAAATAAAGTTTGCTTCACCTTTTTGTTTTTAGTTCTGTGCTGTATGCATAACTTTCCATCGTGTAGATGTATTTCAGTGCAAGCAAATCGTCACGTCTCCATGATTTGCATCATGGCTGATTTCGCTATTCAAAGAATTTATAATAGCACCTTGAAGAACATAAAACGTGGAAAGAAAATGGGAGGAGATTCCTTCCTTCCTAAGGTTCAAAATTAAGCCTGTTGCATAAATTTGAGAGAATTTCCATAATTCATCTTTTTGAGAATGAGAGATGAGCTCCTTGTTTTTTATTGAACTTTGAGAAAATCAATTCTCTTTTGTTTCACAGACTGTTTCAAAGTCTTATTTAATTGGTGTAGAAACCCCTTTGTTGCCCATCCCTCCACTGAAGAGAAACTTCAGTGGCTTGTTTTATTCCGATGACCTTTTCATTTTTACACTTATATGGCCTTATACGGAGCATCCCCCTCCTCACCAAGAACTTGGGCGGTGTCCTCCGTTAAGTGTGATGGAGCTGTCGCTGGAGCTCAGGGGGGCTCTGGCAAGCTGGAGCAGCTTCACCGTGACACCCAAGAAGGGAGTTGTCTTTCTGCAGTTCCGACATTGACAGCCTAGGAGCCGAGCAGTGCGATCAAGTGAAGTTTGTGTTACGAATGAGCCGATTTGTTGGAACTGTTCTGATACCTTTTTGCAAACTAAGCACAAAGATTATTGTGTGAACATAGCATTTTGTTCATTTTTCCTAAGGATTCTGTTGTTAAAATTTAGACCTGTATAAACAAAGCAATGTTTCCTACTAAAATATCTGTATCTGACATTTTATCCATAATGTGGCCCTTGGCATATTTGGCCTCGTTGATTTTCCACATCAACCAATACATTGGATGGTTTTCAATCAACCTCTGGAGGTTGGTTGTTTCCAAGTCAGTAGTTCACCTGTTTAAATGCTTGTCAAGTCTTTAGCTTCCTCCTTCATGTGTGGGATCCCTTGTTAATTAGGGGCAGGAAGACTCTTCCCATTCTAAAGCAATCTCTCTTGGCAGAGGCCTTAATCTTGCAATGTAGGGAAGAAAGTATATACTTCATTTGCTACTACTCCAGTTTTGCCTTAAATTTATTTGCTTAGTAATCCTGCCAGCAAGCACTGATTTCTCGGTATGCTTTGTACACCTAGACGATTGGGTAGTGACAGATTTTGTTTTCCTTTAATTTTTGCCGAGATGGAGTCAGATGTTAGTCACAGCCAACACCAACTGTGTGGTGGTGTCATTTAGACGGTTAACTGATCTGATCTGCTTTGTATATGAGAACATATTTTTAACTATTTCACTTTAGGAGAAGGAAGGAAGAGGTAATTAAATGAAATCCCCTCATCCCAGCCCCTCCAAAAAGTGAATCGTTGTGAGTTCTAGGTAGTCTAATTAGGATCAGACATGGAGAGAGTTCTAGATGCCTTAGCCCAACCCAGCAGAAAACTTTCACACAGCTACTCATTGTGAGGATACAGACTTCTCTCTTCCTGTGCTTCGGCTCTGGTTCCTGCATTTGTAGTGACCGAGAACTTTCTTTGACTTAAGCATTCTATGAAGAAGGTAGTATTCCTAAAGCCCCTCTTACCTGCCTTTGGCTGTCGTCGTGACTCGGGGACAGGGCATGAGAGGGGGTGGGGCAGCTGGCTGACTGTGACCAGTCACTTCCTCGTCTGTGGAGTTAACAGCCCTGGGGCGTCCTGGGCAGAAAGGCCCTAAGGCTGAGGGAGAGGCCCCAGGGTCCACATCCCAGAAAGTAGATCCAACTCTTGACTTAACACAGTAAGGATTATCTCGCCAGCAAATTCTAAGTGTGTCTTCCCTCTGGTTGGTTCGTCAGCTGTTGAGGCTATGCTCCTGATTCCTGTCAGTGCTTAGGAACTCAGGAAATGGGAATGTCCCTGATACTCCAGGAAAGCTATAACTGAGAAAGGAGACTTGCAGGGGAAAGACATGACCATGCACTCAGAAGCCAAATCCTCGTGTGGGATTCCGGGTGCCATTGTTCCTTCTCCATTAGCAAAGATTTACTTTTCTTTATCTGAGGCTTTGGTTTTTTGACCCATTTTATTTTCCCTACTGTAATGAGAACGTTCGTTGTTTGGAAATGTCATGCTCTGTATTTCTAATTCTCAGAAATGCTTTTGTATGAGTCTTAGGTTTGACGTTGCAGTAGTTGACATGCCCAGTAAAGGATAACCTAGTGACAAATCACTGAAAATGCTTCCTCTGTTACCTCAAAAGAAAAATCCAGACAAAATATAGCATTTATATTTATAGAAAACGGAGGATTGGCTGTTTTCCAAGAACTTCAAGTTAATGCAAGAAAAGTTCTTAACTCTGAAGACTTGTCCTGCATAAAGGAGACATTCTTTACTAATGGAAGAGGTGGTTTTATTTTTACAACAAGCCTACTCATATTACCAAACCTATAACCGATTGCTGATCTCCTGTGTAAAGCATTTTTTTCTCTTCTCTGAAACAGTGATTTATATGAACTGTTGGAATAATGGAACCTCAAACTACAGATGTGTATGTAAAATTGCATAAATGCACTGACTTCCTTCTCCCTGAATATATTTTTAATAAACAGCATTATCCTACATGGTCAGTTTTATTAAATTATGCACAACCAGAGGGTTCTTCTGAGAAGTGGTGTGCTGGTATGGGTGGCTTTTGGCAAGCTTCCTGTTGTGGTAAGTAACACAGTAATCTTAGCCTTCTTTGGAGGCAGAGAGTGGAGAAAGACGGATGTATTCAGAAACCTGACCCTAATGCTTGCTCGTTGGTGGTGAGATTTCACACTGTCAGATACTCTTGTGCGGTGGGGAAGCGGTGCCTTTGGGATCGGGAGATTCCTGACAATGTGCACAGACAATAGAGCCTCCTGGTTGGAACGTCATGGAGTCAGTTTTCAGCTTTCATGACCGGCTGCCCCGCCCTTGACAAATGTCCGGATCAGTCTCTTTCACTGAAACCGAAAAATAGGGTTGATTTAGGATAGCAGAGGAGCTGGATATGTTTTTTAAGAGCGGTGACTGAATTGGGGGGTTGGGGCTGCTATTCTCCAGAGAACAAGTGAGTGAAGGATAGACATCCGAGGTACTGATACACAGCACGCCTGTGACACCTGTATACGCGCACACACCTACATGCTTCTCTGTTGTCTTGGTTTACCTGCCTAAGGATAAAGCCCCATTTTTCCCTTGGTGAATCTCTTGGTCTATCAAATGACTTTAAATCACAGATGAAAAGTGCCCCTGAGCCCAAGCTTGTCACGAGACTGGCACATAGGTAAAGTTTGTAACCAATGTCGAGTTGTCACAGAATCTGGTGGGGGCAAAGAACGTCGTCTGGTAGCATCACATTTTTGGTTGCTGTAACTCCACGGACTGATGTTGGTAGGTTAATGGCTTAAATAGAAGTCTTAAGTCTTAGGAAGCACACAATGTCCCTTCAGACCCACTTGAGACCGGTGCTTTTGTGTGTGTGTGGCGGGGGGTGCAATTCTCACAACTTGCATGCTTCCTTGAAGCCCCAACATTTTTTTCTCGTCCTCAGCCAGGATAGGAACCTCCCCGCCATCTGGTCTGTGTTCCCTCCACCCCCACTTCCTGGGCGGAGGACCAAAGACAGGGCTGGAGCCCAGAGAGGTTGCCTCTGCCGGGTACTGCAGGGGTGGGGGCAGGCCCCCCGATCCCCCAAATGTGTATTTGGTCCCCAAGAATTTGCCTTGGGACCCCAGATGACCTTGATAGACATGGAAGGTGTTGGTATCTCAAATACCCTATTGTGGCTTCAAGACCCAGGCTTACCTGGATGGTGGCTCTCTCCCTGGGAATTCCGTTTCTGGAATAGGTGCTATCCTACATCGAAACCTTCATTAGGACACTATATTAAGAATTTTTATCTTATCAAAAAAAATTCATACCAAGGACTATGTGGGCTGAAAACAGTCGAGGTTGCTGAAGGGAGAGCTCGGTGTTTACGGAGTTTAATGTTCCGTGGGTGGTTGCCTCAAGGAAGCTTTGAAACAATTGTCTAAGATTAACCGTGATGAAGGCTCAATGCACTCCGTTGGGTGTTCACGTCCTAATAAAGGAATTTGGGCCTTTTGTTCAGACTAGTTCTTCCAGCCAGTTCTCACTCCCAAAGCAAGTCCTGACACCACTGTGGAACAGAACATACAGCTCTTAGAATCCACGCACAGCTGCTGGCGTCACGATACCTTGCACAGAGCTGTGTAAAGGGCTTGATGAGAACAATGCTGGGACCAGAAAGAGCCCTAACCCCCCTCCAGGGGAGAGTCAGGACCCGGAACCGCACCCTAGTCTCAGCAGGGGTCCACTCAGTTGAGTCATCCAAGGCCTGTTTTAATGTTAATAGGCTCACAGTCTTGGGTATGATTCTTTGAATTGTCTTCCAAAGCTTCTTGACAAAGACAACGCCATTACGGTAGGCATTTGGGTTGGCAAGACTCTCCCTAGGGGAGGGGCTACTGCAGAGCGCTCAGCCTGGCCCCTGGCTCCA
Source organism: Eumetopias jubatus (assembly GCF_037043125.1). Taxonomy (NCBI): domain Eukaryota; kingdom Metazoa; phylum Chordata; class Mammalia; order Carnivora; family Otariidae; genus Eumetopias; species Eumetopias jubatus. Next base: position 10,245,649 of record NW_028274809.1, read on the forward strand.
AATGTCAGTAGCTGTCCAGTCATTGTCACAAGTCAGAATGCCCTCTCACGCTTTCAGAGATCCCAAATAATGGGGTCTGGTTCTCCCAGCTGAGAAACGGTGACCATGTGTGGCGGCTTTGGGGAAACATTCAGATTTTATGTTCAGTGGTTAATTGTAGTAACTAACAAATCAAAACTTTGTGGAACTTCCAAGCAGGCATAAGACAGGGATCCGAAGAGGAAAGAAATTATTTGGTCAGAAAAAGCCACAATTGTGTCCTCCCCCTTTCTGCACACACGCTACATATCTCTTCCCCCTCTTGCGTTCTTGGGAGGACATCACCTTCCTTACTGTTCTGACATTCAGCTTAAATGAGAATTTTCACATTCCTGGAAAGAAGGTTTCCTCCTTTTTCTTTAAAATACAACTAACCTTAAGAGAATTCTGGAAGTGTCATTACAATTGTCCCTTTCCCAAATTAAAAACGGCCTTCACTAAATTCGTTGAGAAAAGTTCAGTAGTTGCAACTGATGTTGGAGGATGATAAGTAAATATCCACGCCAGTGTTTTCAACTAGAACTACTTACTCAAAACAAGTTGGTCTCTGCGTTATGGGCTAGTGGGATGGGCAAAACAAGCTTGCTTTCCTCCATGGACAATTTGGTGCTGTAATAGATTCATTTGCTCCCATTGTCCCGATGCATAACATTCCAGATGGATGGAGAGAAGATGAAATCCATTTCCTCCCCAAACATTAAATGGTGTTTTGGCAAACAGAAGTAAAAATTTGGGACTTTGATGGTCTTTCCAGCGTACCATTTTTCTTACCCATCTCACCATAGCCATGGCGATGGGTGGGAGTGGGACGGGAAACTCTTCAATCACTGATCACTTTGACGTTCACCACAAAGCAAATGAACTTAAAGGGACAGATGATAGATGGATGGGTAGAGAGATGATAGGTAGATAGGCGTACAGGCTTTTATTTAAACCATTGTTTTCTCTTCACAGGGAGATTCCACTAGGCTCCCGTGGTCACTGAAGTGTACTACAAACACTGTCGTGTGATGTGTGCCGTGCTCCTGCTTTACCATCCACAGGAGATGCCATACCTCCACTCTTCCCATCTCCGGTGGCTGGCTCGGTGGCTGGCATGCAAGTAGTCACTGAAGGAAAGAGGAGTTCTACATTTGCATTGTTTCCTCTTTGCCAGTTAGTTTGCCTAATCTGTGTTTGCTCTTTGACTTCAGGGACTTTAAGGTCCAAGTAGAAAGTAAAATGGAACCAAAACAATTATATATACAGTTAAGTTGCTGAACTATGTGCATTTGTAAGAAGCCAAAGAAGAGCGGTGCCTGGGTGGCTCAGTCGGTTAAGCATCTGCCTTCGGCTCAGGTCATGATCCCAGGGTCCTGGGATCGAGCCCCACATCGGGCTCCCTGCTCCGCGGGGAGTCTGCTTCTCCCTCTCCTCCCCACTCGTGTGCTGTCTTGCTATCCCTGTCTCTCTGTCTCTCTCTCAAATCAATCAACCAACCAATCAATCCAAAGAAGAGTTAGGGTGATCAACAGTCAGAATTACACCCACTCAGAAAAACTACCTCTTCGTGTCACCACGCACTACCACCAAGAGCAGCAATGACCGGGTCCATCACCACAGGCAATACTGTATTCTCTGCCAAATGTGCTGTTGGCACAGTCCAGTTGTATTTTTATGGTAAATAGTTCACTTGGGCCAGTATAGACTAAACAAACAAAATCAGAGATTGTTCAAGAAGGGAACTTAGATTCATGACCAAGGAGGATGAGCTAGGTAGGAATGATTAGGAACATCAGTGTTGGTTAATTAAGAAAGCATTGTTAAAACTAATGAATGAAAAAAGATCTTAATGTTTCTCTCACCAGAATAGATATGCTAGGGGAAGACAAAAACTCCATTTCGAAAGCAAAATTCATTTTTAAAAAACAACTTGAAGATGACAAGGAGAGAATTGTAATGTATTTCTTAGTACAGACAGCCCAGGAGAGAGGGAAAGTCAACACACAGTGATTTCTTATAGTTGCCAATACATTTATAGGGGCTGGTTCTAACTTCTGTAATAGCGTTTCGTGATGATAAAGTTTTTTTAAACTAAAAGTTGCTGTTTGCTTCAATTCAGAGTTTTGTAAATATTCAAAAAATACTGTGGAATTTCAACTTTTAATCCCTTCCCACTCTTTCTAAAACTTGTTATGAACATTTCTGTTTAACTGCCATGGTATTTTAGAATGATGGCTGGGCTTTGAATTTTGAGAGCTCGGTTCTTTTTTGAATTTGACTTCGGATAAGTCCTGTAACTTTCACTGAGTATTTTCTTATCAATTACGGGAGCAGATGAAATGAACTCTAAATCCCTTTCCTGCTCTGAACTTCTAACATCTATCACAGTCCGTGGACTGTCTTTTTCAGATCAACTCAGTTGATTTAAGAGTGTACATAGGTCCTCTTCTAATTGAGTTGAGCAAAATTATATGACTATTTGCTATGTAATTTTAATTTGCCAAAGAAGAAGTGGAGGTCTATTTTGGAAATACTCTGACCTGCTTTCGGTCATGTAACCGGGTATTAAAATGACTCCGGGAATAAATATTAGTTTGATTCTATGCCTTGGATTTTTAAGACCATCTTGTTGTCCTGTACTTAAGCCCACCTTAGTGTTTCTGTTGGTTTGTTCAGTTACTATTAGTCAAGTTAGGGAGTGAGATGAGGTAAGACTGGGATGTTAATAATTATTACCATTGGTGCAGATTCTTGGAGTTGGGTGGGTCATTGGAACAGCAAACCAACTTCTATTTAAAAAATGATTGAGTTGATACATTTCACCCAAGATCACATACTTATGCAATAGAGTGAGATTTATAGTCTATACAACAGATCCTCCAGGGACCTTTCCTGAACCCTCTTCATTCCCAGCTGAGAAGATTATAGTTCACAGAGGTTGTGGGAAGGGATATGGGCAGTGCCCTGGTGATTAAGACCCCCATCCCAAAGAAAGGGGTGCCAGGGCTCTCCCAGGATATAATGCAGAAATATTAAAGTAAGGTTTGCCCTCCCCCTCCGTCCATCCCTGCTTTCTGGCTCCCATTCCTTCACTGCCATTCAGCACTCGTAAGAGCTTTCCACGTGCACTTAGTCTTGAGTAGGAAGACAGTGCAGGAAGTAAAGAGAATTGCTGGCTTTCAGATTTCTGAGTAGAGCATTTATCACAGGTAGCAGTCTTCTAATTATAGCTTCTCATTGCCACCCATCACTTCTCAAACAAAACAAAAATAAAACACCAGGCTTTTTGGCAATGTGTGTGTGTGTGTGTGTATGTGTGTGTGTGTGTGTGTGTGCACTTATGTCTGTTTTTTATTTTGTTTTTTTGAATACCAAGAGCTTGGCTTTTGTACGTCAGTGGCCCAAGCCTCAATGATTTGGAGCAAACCCTTTACATAAGTATGAGTTCTTATATGTTTATAAGAACGGTTGTACGCTACAGCAACAGGAAGTAAAGACTTGACCAGCTGGCAAACTGGGAGAAAGAGCAGGAAATGATGAGGATTAAATGCTAATGGGTCCCCACGAAGCCACCAGGACACACAGCCCAGACTAAGTCTCCACCAGTGGAGGAGATGATGGTCCATTTTGCTGGATTTGGTAACAGAATCACCTTCCTCTAGTGCCTGGTTGTCAGCTTTCCATGGAAACCACAGAAAAGTCCTCTAATTGTGTTTTTTTTTTTTTTTTCACTTTGCCAGGACAAGGGAGCGATCTAATGAATTCAACTTAATTTTGTATTCCACTTGGGGGATGAGTTGCTTTTCTTGGCTGCACACAGCAAGGATGGGATGAGTAGGATGGCGGCTGCAGAGGTGAGTTTTCGCTTCCAGGTATCACACGCCTCGCCTTGAGCACAGCTGCTTGTTTTGTAGCCTGAGTTTGCCATAAAACTTTCGTTCTGTATTTTCCTACTCCTTCCTGCTCCCTGGGCTTCCAGTCAAATTTCTCCCTACTTGTCAACAACAACAGAACAATCCCGGTTCCTTCTCTTCTCTCTCCTAATTGGGGGTTGCCCGGCCACCACAGGGAATCCCAGTGACCATTCATTGGGAGGGTGTATTAGTTAGCTATTGCTGTGTAACAAATTATCTCAAAATTGACCTACTTAAAACAACAAATATGTGTTGCCTTACACATCCAGTGGTCATGAATCTAGGAGCTTAACTGGGTGGTTTTGGGTCAGAATCTCTCATGAATGTGCTGGGCCTGTAGTTATTGCAATTGTTCCCTAGGCTTCTGCATTATTCACTTGGCTATTGGCAGGAGGCCCCAGTTCTTCATTGACTATTGGCTGCAGACCACAGTTCCTTGCTGTATGTGTCTTTCACCCAAAACAGAAGCCACAGTCTTTTATAACCTGATGTCTGATGTGCCACTCCCTCACTTCTGTTACATACTATTGGTCACAGAGACAACCCTGATACAGTGTGGGAGGGCACTCTACAAGGATGCAAACACCATGAGGTGGGGATCACAGGGGCCCATCTTGGAGCCTGGCTAACCCCAGAGATATGAGCAAGAAATGAGGGCATTTATTTTAGATTCCAATATACCTCGAACCCTGGAGCAAGAAGTTAGGAAACTGATCCTTTCCAGCATGTTTCCCCGCACCTTGACCAAACTTGTTTGAGCCCTACTTAGTACTACTTGAAAGGAAAGAAAATGATTTTTAAATTTTGGTTTTTGTTTTGTGTTTTTACTTTGTTTTATTACAAAATGGGTTTGCTGTAGAAAATATTTTAAAAAAGCAAAAAGAAAAACATTTAAAATCCAAAAGAGCAGCAGCTAGAGATAGCCTTTGTATAGAAAGAATAATTGAAATGGAGTGTAGAATACATCACAGGTAGTAGGGGTAAGTATTGTTTTGTGAAACTTTTATTTCAGTTACTAATATATGCGTAACTTTTCAATTCTATTTTCTTTTTCTTTAAAGATTGATTGATTGCTTGGTTGGTTGATTTAGAGCACAAGTAGGAGGGGCAGACGGAGAGAGTCTCAAGCAGACTCTGCACTGAGTGTGGAGCCCAATGTGGGGCTCTATCCCACAACCATGAGATCATGACCCATGAGATCACAACCTGAGGCCAAACCAAGAGTCGGCCACTTAACCAACTGCACCACCTAGGTGCCCCTCAATTCTATTTTCTATAGATACTTTTTAAAAATAAAAATGTAGGGGCACCTGGGTGGCTCAGTTGTTAAGTGTCTGCCTTCGGCTCAGGTCATGATCCCAGGGTCCTGGGATCGAGCCCTGCATCGGGCTCCCTGCTCAGTGGAAGCCTTGCTTCTCCCTCTGCCACTCCCCCTGCTTGCGTTCCCTCTCTCACTGTGTCTGTCTCTGTCAAATAAATAAATAAAATCTTAAAAGAATAAATAAATAAATATAAAAATAAAAATGTAGACATACAGATGTACTGTTTTATGAATTTCTCTTTTTTTAAGATTTTATTCATAATTTGAGAGAGAGAGCACAAGTGGGGGAGGGGTAGGAGGAGAGGGAGAAGCAGACTCCCCGCTGAGCAGGGAGCCTGACGTGGGGCTCGATCCCAGGACCTCGAGATTATGACCTGAGCCAAAGACAGATGCCTAACCGACTAAGCCACCCAGGTGCCCCTGTTTTATGAATTTCTAAAAAATATGAACTGTAGTAACATGTAAGAGGGCAGGCAGGCAGTGACATCTGGACACAAATGGACCAGAATCCCAGTGGCTACCCCATTCCTGGCTAGGCAGCCTTGAACATGATAATTATGTTTCCAAATCACCCAGTGGCAAAATGGAAATGGAGAGCTGGAGACTCTGAAGTCGGTCTGGGGTCCAGGCTGGAACAGTTTGATGCACAGGAGTGACTCAGGCCCATCCATGGGAGGGTGGTTGCTGGAAGTACCAGATGTACCTCATTAATAATTTCCTCTTCTGCAAATGGGCAAATAACTCGTACCCACATCCCAAGACTTTTTAAAGTCTAAAATGAGGTAAGGTATATAAGGTGCAGTACTTACCGGTTAACACCACTGATCCATGGCATTAAATAGTCTCCTAAACTCTTTTAATATTGCATTTTAATACTGTATCCTGATTTATTTAACACACTATTATCGGTCATTTAGTTTAATCAGGTTTTTCTGTATTGTAGTATTGTAAACCCACAGGTTTATTACTTTGTAATTAACACTGCACATTTCCTTAATCATCTCCTTACAAGAGGAATTGTTGGGTGAATGGATATGGTAGACCTTGGTTTCTCTTGCTTTAGGATTATTTTGTTTGTGTTTATCTGTTGTATTGTCCCAATTTTCTTTCAAGAACAATCTACCCTTACTCTCAGTCCAAGCGGTTTTCCAGTCCAGCTCCAAGTGTGAGCATCTGATTCTAGCCAAGCAAATCAGAATATTGCATTTCCTGTGTCACCAGGATTAGCTCTAGGGTGTGCGTGTGACCGAGGACAGACCATCAGAGGTCGAGGAACCCAATACCTTACTTTTATTACAACTGCTAGGCAAGAGAAGCTCTCTTCCCGCCGGACCTGTGGCCAGTAGGATACAAACTTTGAGATGCCGGGGCCGTCTTGCCACCACTTGAGAAGTGCTGAGAATCAAACCAGACAGAAGAAAGCAGGACTGAGAAATGGAAAGAGAACAGATCCTGGTGAAATTGTTTGCCGGGATCCTGCTGTGCCCAAAGTCTAGAGGGCTTTCCATTCAGAGAACCTATGATTTCTATTTCTTGTTTTTACTAAGCTGTTTGGACGTGGATTTGTTTCTTGCAGCCTGAAGAGTAGACTGAGAAGAGGGTGTGACATTGTCAGGTTTTTGCTAGGGTTTGCCACATTGTCTTACACATGAGGTTGTGTGATGGGGGCACCTGGGTGGCTCAGTCAGGGAAGTGTCTGCCTTCGGCTCAGGTCATGATGTCAGGGTCCTGGGATTGAGCCCCGTGTTGGGCTCTGCACTCAGCAGTGAGCCTGCTTCTCCCTCTGCACCTGCCTCCCCCTCAGCTCTTGCTCTCTGTCTCTCTCTCTCAAATAAATAAATAAAATCTTAAAAAAAACAAACAAACCCCAAAACCCATAAGATTGGGGGCGGAGCAAGATGGCGGAGGAGTAGGAGACCTAGATTTCGTCTGGTCTCAGGAATTTAGCTGAATAGGGATCAAACCATTCTGAACACCTACGAACTCAACAGGAGATCGAAGAGGAGAGTAGCAACAACTCTCTGAACAGAGAAGCGACCACTCACTGGAAGGTAGGACGTGCGGAGAAGTGAATCCGAGGCGATATTCGGGAGGATAGACGGCGGGGGAGGGGGTCTCCGTCGGCCGCTTCTGGCAAGTGCTAGAGCCGCGGAGCACAAAACAGGAACTTTTAGAAGTCGGCTCCGCTGAGGGACGTCGCTCCAGTGGCTAAGCGGGGGGTGGAACCCTCGCGGGACAGTGTGGTCTCAGGACCCTCGGGGTCACAGAAAGACCGGGGGTGCCTGAATGCGGCAGAGCTCCCAGGGATCGGAGCGGGGAAGCCGGCTGCAGAGACGGAGCCGAGGCGCGGGCTCTCAGCTCGGGGTGGCCATAAACTGTGATCCGCGGCCCAGTCGGGCCACTGCTCCTCCAGCAGGGACCCAACAAGCAGCAGATCCGGGGAGACTCCCCTTCCTCCCCCGGGAGGAGCGGCGCGGGAGCGCACCGCAGGGATCTGCTGGGTTTGGAGACTCCACACGGGGTCGGGCGCCAGAGATAGAAATGCTCGGTCACAGGCCGGGTGAGCACGGAGTGTGGCCGGAGACCGGGGACACGGGAGTGACTGCTTTTCTCTGGGGGCGCACTGAGGAGCGGGGCTCCGAGTTCTCAGCTCCTCCGGGTGGAGAATGGGAGGCCACCATTTTCACCCTGGTCCTCCAAAGCTGTACCAAGAGCTTGCAGGGAACAAAATCTCCTGAGAGCAAACCCGAGCAGCTTGCTTAGCCTGGACCGACAAGGGCGGGGCAATTCCGCCTCCGGCAAAGACATTTGGGAACCATGGCAACAGGCCCCTCCCCCAGAAGATCAGCACGAACAGCCAGCAAGCCAAGACCAAGTTTACCGATCAAGGAGAACAGGAGAACTCCAGCGCTAGGGGAATACTGCACATAGAATTCATGGCTTTTTTTTTTTACCATGATTCATTAGATCATCAAAGTTAATTTCTTTAAGTGTTTTTTTTTTAAATTTTTCTTTCTCCCTTTTTCAACCAACATCTTATCAATCCCTTTTTTTTTTAATTTATTTTTCATTTTTAGAGTCATATTTTATCCCTTCATAGTAGTTACCCTTATTTTTGGCATATATCTCTAAGTTGTTCTCTCTTTAAAATTTTGAGATACAGTTTCTTCTAACAGATCAAAATATACCCTAAATCACTAGTGTATGGCTTTGTTCTAGCCTCCTGCCTGATCACATTCTCTCCCTTTTTTCTTTTCTTTTTTTTAAATCTTCTTTCTTTTTTCAAAAACTTATCATTTCCTTTTACAAAATCTTTTATACTTTTCATCTTTACAGTCATCTTCCATCCCTTCATTGTATCAACCTTTATTTTGTACATATATGTCTTTCTTCCTTTAAAATTTTAGGAGGCACTTTTTTCTAACAGACCAAAATATGCCCAAAATCTAGTGTGTGGCACTGATCTATGCACTAGCCTGATCATATTTGATCATATTCTGCTTTTTTTGTATTGTTCTGTTTTTGTTTTTATCTTTTTTTTCTTTTTATTTTCTCTTTCTTTTTTCTTTCTTTCCCTTTCTTTTCCCCTGGTTTCAGGTCTTTTCTGATTTGTATAGAGTATATTTGCTGGGGACGTTGTTAACCTGTTAGCATTTTGTTCTCTCATTCATCTATTCTCCTCTGGACAAAATGACAAGACGAAAAAAATCACCTCAGCAAAAAGAACAAGAGGTAGTACCGTCAGCCAGGGACCTACTCAATACGGACATTAGTACAATGTCGGACCTAGAGTTCAGAATCATGACTTTAAAGATACTAGCTGGGCTTGAAAAAAGCATGGAACTTATTAGAGAAACCCTTTCTGGAGAAATAAAAGAACTAAAATTTAACCAAATCGAAATCAAAAAGGCTATTGATGAGGTGCAATCAAAAATGGGGGCACTAACAGCTAGGATAAATGAGGCAGAAGAGAGAATCAGTGATATAGAAGAGCAAATGATGGAAAATAAAGAGGCTGAGAAAAAGAGAGATAAACAACTACAGGATCAGGAGGGCAGAATTCGAGAGATAAGCGATACGATAAGACGAAACAACATTAGAATAATTGGGATCCCAGAAGAAGAAGAAAGAGAGAGAGGGGCAGAAGGTATATTGGAGCAAATAATAGCAGAGAACTTCCCTAATGTGAGGAAGGAAACAGGCATCAAAATCCAGGAGGCACAGAGAACCCCTCTCAAAATCAATAAAAATAGGTCAACACCCCGACATCTAATAGTAAAACTTACGAGTCTCAGAGACAAAGAGAAAATCCTGAAAGCAGCTTGGGAGAAGAGATATGTAACCTACAATGGTAGAAATATTAGATTGGCAACAGACCTATCCACAGAGACCTGGCAGGCCAGAAAGGACTGGCAAGATATCTTCAGAGCACTAAACGAGAAAAATATGCAGCCAAGAATACTATATCCAGCTAAGCTGTCATTGAAAATAGAAGGAGAGATAAAAAGCTTCCAGAACAAACAAAAACTAAAGGAATTTGCAAACACGAAACCAGCCCTCCAAGAAATCTTGAAAGGGGTCCTCTAAGCAAAGAGAGCGCCTAAAAGCAGCATAGATCAGAAAGGAACACAGACAATACACAGTAACAGTCACCTTACCGGCAATACAATGGCACTAAATTCATACCTTTTAATAGTTACCCTGAATGTAAATGGGCTCAATGCCCCAATCAAAAGACACAGGCTATCAGATTGGATTAAAAAACTAGACCCATCAATATGCTGTCTGCAAGAGACTCATTTTAGACCCAAAGACACCCCCAGATGGAAAGTGAGGGGCTGGAAAACCATTTACCATGCTAATGGACACCAAAAGAAAGCTGGGGTGGCAATCCTTATATCAGACAAATTAGATTTTAAAACAAAGACTGTAATAAGAGATGAGGAAGGACACTATATCCTACTTAAAGGGTCTATCCAACAAGAAGATCTAACAATTGTAAATATCTATGCCCCGAACATGGGAGCAGCCAATTATATAAGGCAATTAATAACAAAAGCGAAGAAACACATTGACAACAATACAATAATAGTGGGGGACTTTAACACCCCCCTGACTTTAACACCCCCCTGTATTGACTTTAACACAATACAATAATAGTGGGGGACTTTAACACACCCCTTGCTTAGACAGATCATCTAAGCAAAAGCTCAACAAGGAAATAAAGACTTTAAATGACACACTGGACCAAACGGACTTCACAGACATATTCAGAACATTCCATCCCAAAGCAACGGAATACACATTCTTCTCTAGTGCCCATGGAACGTTCTCCAGAATTGATCACATCCTAGGTCACAAATCAGGTCTCAACCAGTACCAAAAGATTGGGATTATTCCCTGCATATTTTCAGACCACAATGCTTTGAAACTAGAACTCAATCACAAGAGGAAAGTCGGAAAGAACTCAAATACATGGAGGCTAAAGAGCATCCTACTAAAGAATGAATGAGTCAACCAGGAAATTGAAGAAGAATTAAAAAAATTCATGGAAACCAATGAAAATGAAAACACAACGGTTCAAAATCTTTGGGATACAGCAAAGGCAGTCCTGAGAGGAAAGTATATAGCAATATAAGCCTTTCTCAAGAAACAAGAAAGGTCTCAAATACACAACCTAACCCTATACCTAAAGGAGCTGGAGAAAGAACAGCAAATAAAGCTAAACCCAGCAGGAGAAGAGAAATAATAAAGGTCAGAGCAGAAATCAATGAAATAGAAACCAAAAGAACAGTAGAACAGATCAACGAAACTGGGAGCTGGTTCTTTGAAAGAATTAACAAGATTGATAAACCCCTGGCCAGACTTATCCAAAAGAAAAGAGAAATGACCCAAATCAACAAAATCATGAATGAAAGAGGAGAGATCCCAACCAACACCAAAGAAATATAAACAATTATCAGAACATATTATGAGCAACTCTATGCCAGCAAATTAGATAACCTGGAAGAAATGGGTGCATTCCTAGAGATGTATCAACTACCAAAATTGAACCAGGAAGAAATAGAAAACCTGAACAGACCTATAACCAGGAAATTGAAGCAGTCATCAAAAATCTCCCAACAAACAAAAGCCCAGGGCCAGATGGCTTCCCAGGGGAATTCTATCAGACATTTAAAGAAGACTTAATACCTATTCTCCTGAAACTGTTCCAAAAAAATAGAAATGGAAGGAAAACTTCCAAACTCATTTTAGGAGGCCACCATTACCTTGATCCCAAAACCAGACAAAGACCCCATCAAAAAGGAGAATTACAGACCCATATCCTTGATGAACATGCATGCAAAAATTCTCACCAAAATACTAGCCAATAGGATCCAACAGTCCATTAAAAGGATTATTCACCACGACCAAGTGGGATTTATCCCTGGGCTGCAAGGATGGTTCAACATCCGCAAATCAATTAACGTGATACAATACATTAACAAAAGAAAGAACAAGAATCACAGGATCCTCTCAATAGATGCAGAAAAAGCATTTGACAAAGTACAGCATCCTTTCTTGATCAAAACTCTTCAGAGTATAGGGATAGAGGGTACATACCTCAATATCATAAAAGCCATCTATGAAAAACCTACAGCGAATATCATTCTCAATGGGGAAAAGCTGAGAGCTTTTCCCCTAAGGTCAGGAACGCGGCAGGGATGTCCACTATCACCACTGCTATTCAACATAGTATTAGAAGTCCTAGCCACAGCAATCAGACAACAAAAAGAAATCAAAGGCATCCAAATCGGCAAAGAGGAAGTCAAACTCTCACTCTTTGCAGATGATATGATACTGTATGTGGAAAACCCAAAAGACTCCACCCCAAAACTGCTAGAACTCATACAGGAATTCAGTAAAGTAGCGGGATATAAAATCAATGCACAGAAATCAGTGGCATTCCTATACACCAACAACAAGACAGAAGAGAGACAAATCAAGGAGTTGATCCCATTTACAATTGCACCCAAAACCATAAGATACCTAGGAATAAATTTAACCAAAGAGGCAAAGGATATGTACTCAGAAAACTATAAAATACTCATGAAAGAAATTGAAGAAGACACAAAGAAATGGAAAAACTTTCCATGCTCATGGATTGGGAGAACCAACATTGGGAAGATGTCAATGCTACCTAGAGCAATCTACACATTCAATGCAATCCCCATCAAAATACCATCCACTTTTTTCAAAGAAATGGAACAAATAATCCTAAAATTTGTATGGAACCAGAAGAGACCCCGAATAGCCAGAGGAATGTTGAAAAAGAAAAGCAAAGCTGGCGGCATCACAATTCCAGACTTCCAGCTCTATTACAAAGCTGTGATTATCAAGACAGTATGGTACTGGCACAAAAACAGGCACATAGATCAATGGAACAGAATCGAGAGCCCAGAAATGGACCCTCAACTCTATGGTCAACTCATCTTTGACAAAGCAGGAAAGAATGTCCAATGGAAAAAAGACAGTCTCTTCAACAAATGGTGTTGGGAAAATTGGACAGCCACATGCAGAAGAATGAAACTGGACCATTTCCTTACACCACACACAAAAATAGACTCCAAATGGTTGAAAGACCTAAACGTGAGACAGGAGTCCATCAAAATCCTAAAGGAGAACACAGGCAGCAACCTCTTTGACCTCAGCTGCAGCAACTTCTTCCTAGAAACATCGCCAAAGGCAAGGGAAGCAAGAGCAAAAATGAACTATTGGGATTTCATCAAGATAAAAAGCTTTTGCACAGCAAAAGAAACAGTCCACAAAACCAAAAGACAACCGACAGAATGGGAGAAAATATTTGCAAATGTCATATCAGATAAAGGGCTAGTATCCAAGATCTATAAAGAACTTATCAAACTCAACACCCAAAGAACAAATAATCCAATCAAGAAATGGGCAGAAGACATGAACCGACATTTTTCCAAAGAAGACATCCAAATGGCCAACAGACACATGAAAAAGTGCTCCACATCGCTCGGCATCAGGGAAATCCAAATCAAAACCTCAATGAGATACCACCTCACACCAGTCAGAATGGCTAAAATTAACAAGTCAGGAAACGACAGATGTTGGCAGGGATGTGGAGAAAGGGGAACCCTCCTACACTGTTGGTGGGAATGCAAGCTGGTGCAACCACTCTGGAAAACAGTATGGAGGTTCCTCAAACAGTTGAAAATAGAGCTACCCTACGATCCAGCAATTGCACTACTGGGTATTTACCCCAAAGGTACAAATGTAGGGATCCGAAGGGGTATGTGCACCCCAATGTTTATAGCAGCAATGTCCACAATAGCCAAACTGTGGAAAGAGCCAAGATGTCCATCGACAGATGAATGGATAAAGAAGAAGTGGTATATATACACAATGGAATGTTATGCAGCCACCAAAAGGAATGAGATCTTGCCATTTGCAATGACGTGGATGGGACTGGAGGGTGTTATGCTGAGTGAAATAAGTCAGAGAAAGACATGTATCATATGACCTCACTGATGTGAGGAATTCTTAATCTCAGGAAACAAACTGAGTGTTGCTGGAGTGCTGGGGGGTGGGAGGGATGGGGTGGCTGGGTGATGGACACTGGGGAGGGTATGTGCTATGGTGAGAGCTGTGAGCTGTGCAAGACTGTTGAATCACAGATCTGTACTTCTGAAACAAATAATGCAACATATGTTAAGAAAAAAGAAAAAGAAGAAGATAGCAGGAGGGGAAGAATGAAGGGGAGTAAGTCAGAGGGGGAGATGAACCATGAGAGACGATGGACTCTGAAAAACAAACTGAGGGTTCTAGAGGGGAGGAGGGTAGGGGGATGGGTTAGCCTGGTGATGGGTATTAAAGAGGGCACATTCTGCATGGAGTACTGGGTGTTATGCACAAACAATGAATCATGGAACACTACATCCAAAACTAATGATGTAATATATGACGATTAACATAACAATAAAAAAATTAAAAAAAAGAATATTCAGGTAATCAAACCAAAAAAAATAAATAAATAAACCCATAAGATTATGTGAAGGACATCCAGGCGGGTGTGTGAGCGCCTTTTCACAAGCCTTCTCTCCAAGACCGGCCGACATCAACAACAAAAAAACAAAAATGAAAACAAAAACTTTCCCATTTGTGTCTTTGTTAGCATTGCAGAAGACAGAGTATTTTTTTCAAATGTTTGTGGGCTGTTTATATTTTTTCTTTTGCCTTCTTTCATTTTTCTATTCATCTGGAAAGTAGATTCTAAATGAAAATTTCTGTCTGTGTCTATTGCAAAGGCCCCAAGACATCATCTGATGTTTCCATTGTAATCCTTAGATTAATTTCTAGGAGCAAAATTAAAAGGACTGGGATCCACTTAGTTTTATGACTGTCTCCTGTTGGAAAAGGGAGCAAAATGATTTCTATTAAGAAAAGAGTCAAGGGCACCTGGGTGGCTCAGTCTTTACGTGTCTGCCTTCGGCTCAGGTCATGATCCCAGGGTCCTGGGATCGAGTCCCGCATCGGGCTCCCTGCTCCGCAGGAAGCCTGCTTCTCCCTCTCCCACTCCCCCTGCTTGTGTTCCCTCTCTCGCTGTCTCTCTCTCTGTCAAATAAATAAATAAAATCTTTAAAAAAAAAAAAGAAAAGAATCAGTCTCAAAAATGTATGAAATTTGCTATAAATGAAATTAGGGAAAAGAAGAGAGAGAAGTTATATAATTAAATGAGGCAAAGTATTGCCCTATCGATTACCTGGAAAAACAAAATCCAAGTCTCTTCAAATTTACAAAGACTTACAGTCTCTAACTGAAGATGGATGAGCACTTGGCTTTGGGCTTGTGACTTGTACTTTCACGGCAGGGACACAGCAACAGGAGAGAGCCGACCTTAGAGTAGGAGAGGTCGGAGTGGATAGTGGATCCCAATTCCTTCTAAGTACGGACTTCATGCGTATTAGTTAACCTTACGGAGCCTCAGCTGTCTCCTCTGTAAAATAAGATAGTAATAGAGCCTCTCTCCTAAGGTCGCAAGGATTAAACATGGTAACACCTTGAAGCATGTGGCCTCTTACAAGTACTCAGCAAATCCTGCTGTTCTTCTTTTCAAATATTATTTGCATAAATCGGCTCTCTGCATCCTGAGCTTTCATTTTAATGCCTGTTTTCATCCAAGGTCATGGCTAGCTAGTGATAGTACACCCACCTTTATGAGTGTGAGAAATAATATGACAAATACAATTACATCCTCTTGCATTTTAACAATGGGAAGAGATTCTGACTAAGCTCCTTGTTTCAATGCAGTTGACAGTATTTCTCAATGTAGAGGAGAGTTCACGTAAAGAAAGGATGCTATTCATTTATTGGGGCCACTTCTACTTAGAACTAAAAATAGCTGATGTAGGTGGGTTGTCTGCCTACGTCTCAATTTCCTTTCATTTTATAAACATTAAATCACCTATGAAAAAGGATTGTGCCACATCTTGCTTTTGGCAGTGACCATAGTTAACAGTTAGATTACCTGAGCGCCTTCCACATACCTGGTTCCGTCCTAAACTCAGTGGCTGCCCAGGAACTAAACCCAGGCCTGACTCCAGGGAGGAGAGCTTGAGTCACTAAACCACACGGCCACCAGCACCAATCAGTGACGAGGTCGGGGAACGCGGATGGCCCCGAGTCAGCCTTGGCAGAGCCCTTAACTTGTCTGATGGCATTTGGTTACAACACACACCTGCAAGGCTGACTTTTTTGTTACTATTTCATAGATAAGAAGACTGAGGTTTGAAGACTTACTTTGTCCAGGTCCCCAAGCCAGTAAGTGGCATCGGACAGCCTGAGGTGAAAAGCAGTTGTGCTCTGTGCTTTTCTCTCTCTCTCTATCTTTTTTTTTAAGATTTATTTATTTGAGAGAGAGCGAGAGATGGAGGGGCAGAAGGAAAGGGAGAGAGAGACTCTCAAGCAGATTCCCCGCTGAGCGTAGACCTGACGCGGGGCTCAATCCGAGGACCCTGAGATCATGACCTGAGCCGAAATCAAGAGTCTGCTGCTTAACTGCCTGAGCCACCCAGGCGCCCCTCTACTGTGTGCATGCGTGTGCTCGTGTGTGTTAAGAGAACAAAAAGGGAAACTAAATCCATTCACAGCCACAGAAGACAAAGTGACAGACGCCTCCACCCAAGCCACGTGCGCCATCAGAGCCACCGAGGCTCTTCTGTTATTTGACTTAAAAAAACCCAAATCAAAACACTTAGCGTCATCAAAGTTTGCAAATGAACAGTTTTTCCTACCAAACAATAGGGGGGGGGGATAGATTCATTAGGGATTTATCGAAAATTGAGAAAAGGAAATTAATGTTTAGAGTTTACAGCAGAGGGCAGGGCCACTGACCCAGTCCCTCCGTCCGTGGCCACGTGGAACCGGAAGCCCTGGGCCTCAGGCCTCATGGCCTGGGGAGCTCACCAGCCACTGCGCGCTGCGGGCAAGGGGGAGGGGGCTGTGGCCTGTGACCCTCCTTCTGTGGAAGGGACACTGACCTTGTGTTCTTGGGAGCTGAGTAGAGGGGGAGAGAGACAATGACACTGGATAAATAGAAAGATCAATTCCACTGCCAGTGGGAGCTGCTTAATATTTTAGAAGCATACTTAAATATTCAGAGGCATTTCTTTTCTCCAGGTGCAGGTGCCAAAATATGCAGTGAATCACTCATAGCTCAAAAAAAAAAAAAAAAGAAGGTTTTCTGTTAAAGGGTTTGGTGACCTTTCCAGGTTCTGGTTGGTGTCACGGACTGGCTGGCTGGGTCTTATTCCCTTTTGGGGTGATGTCAGTTTTGAACGTATGCTTGAGCGTTTCCACGTAGACTTTTGTTTTATCCTGGTTTATCTGCTCTTTCCAAATATTTCTATGACCGAGGGGATGGCAGGTGTCTCAGCATTGGCCCACCGTAATTGTTAAATGGATGCTGAAGTGTATGGAGCGGACCTCTGTTGGTAGCTTTGTCTGAATTCTACCAGTTGGAGCCAGCAGAGGTCTTAACAATAATCTGGTCCAGATTTCTTGTGTTTCAGTTGAAGAAAGAGGTCAAGAAAGGTCTGGAGACTTGATCATGTAGCGGGTCAGTGGCAGAGCTGAAGATAAGCCAAGACTTTAAGCTGGATTTTCCTACACCTGGGTGCCTGGAAAGCTCAGGTTTTGGGGGGTGCTTGAGCTAACCCCCACCTCTCCCACCCAGTGGGAAATCTGTTTCCCCGTGTCCTCAACCAAGACCCTGCTCTCCACCCATTGACCCCTCCTGCTTTTCAGTCCATTCTTTAAAAGCTCTAATTAGTAAAAGATTTTTCCCTTTCTCATAATAACTTTTGCTGGAAAAGCATTTTTGTATTTATTTTCCATAGCTGATTTTTTGAAGCCAGTAACAAAAACATTTAATAGAAGTCTTTGCTTTTATTTTTATTTTTTTTTTACCATTGGAAAAAAGGGTGGTTTATAGAAAATGAGTCTTTCTCTCTCCCATTTTTTAAAAAAATTTTTTTATTTATTTGAGAGAGAGCAAGAGAGAGAGCATGAGCTAGGGGAGGGGCAGATGGAGAGGGAGAGGCAGACTCCCCACTGAGCAGGGATCCCGATGCTGGACTCAATTCTGGGACTCCAGGATCACTACCTGAGCCGAAGGCAGATGCTTAACCGACTGAGCCACCCAGGCACCCCTCCCTCTCCCGTTTTTGCCTGAGTTTATTATCAGTAATTTCACAGAAATCTCTTAAGCTATTCCCCAAGGAACTAGCAAACACTGCTTTCTTAGGAGGAGGAGGTTTTAGGTAGAAAAGCTCTAAGCCACTCGCCTCTCCCTTCTTCTCATCCAGAGTCCTCCCTCTTATCTGCAACATGTGCTCTGTGGATTCCTTGCCAACTTCTGCTGTCCCCCCCTGCAGAACCAGGGTTTTCCTTGTTCAAGGGTCTTGTCTCCTTGACTCTGCTGACTCAGCCGTTTGCTCGACAGTCTTGCAGAGGATGGGAAGCATCTCTCACGATGGCCAAAAGGGAAAGTGGCTGAGGGTCAGAGTGGGGGAGAAGACAGGCAGGGCAATCTGAGGTGTGACCCTCGTAGAGCTATCAAATCATGGGCTCTGGACCCTGGCCTCTGGGAACACGGAATGCACAGTGTAGGCCTTTATCTCACATTACCCGTCTGTCCCATCACTTGCCCGAGTGCTTTCACAATGATACTCTGTGGAAAATTGACACCCCACAGTCTTGACTCAGAGATCAGCTATCAATGCCCTGACACATGGCCTATGAAGACGGTTGTCTCCTCTCATGGGCTTGCTTTCTCAGAGATAACACACAGAGACTATTATTTCCATTCCAAGCTTTACTGTTTCCCTCCTTCTGCTTGCTTGGCATTTAGACTGCATGGGGAGGGGCAGAGGGAGAGGGAGAAGCAGATTCCCTGATGAGCACCAAGCCCAATGTGGGGCTTGATCCCAGGACCCTAAGATCATGAACTGAGCTGAAACCAAGAGTTGGACACTCAACCAACTGAGCCACCCAGGTGTCCCTATCAGCTTACCTTTTATCACCAAAGCTGGGTTTACTAGAGGCAAAAGAGTGGTATATGCAAGTTTCCCGCAGGGCCTTAACTGTTTTTTCATTAAAGCTCTAGACCTGCATTGATCGTGTACTTCCTGACCTGCTCCTGACTCCAAATTTACTCTTAAATTCCCATTCACAGCCACAGGCAGATGACTGATAACAGCTTACAACTCTTCCCAGGGTTGTTTTCAAATGGACAAAGGTTTCCGAAGGTAGCAGCTGTGATTCAAGAGGCCCAGTGATATGGTACCCCATGGGTTGATCCTTAATGTGCTATCATGGTCGCCAAAGGTGCCGTAAGGGAAGAACTAGGAGGCTCCGTCGAAATCAGGGAGAGAAGTTTTTTCTGATTGATTAGTGATGTCTGCTGTGGGTCAGCATGTGTTACCATGGTAAACATGACACATGGCCAAACCTGGTGTACAGGGAAGACTTTGCTCTAAGTTCATCTAAACAGGGTTTGATTATGAGCTCAGCCACTGACTCATGGACTGAGTTATTAGGGGAATTAAATGAGAATATGTGAATTCCATAAGATGTGTGTGGAGTGTTCAGTAGAGTGTGGGATTAGAAAGCTATCCTGCTTCCCTAGGCTGCAAATTCTGGGCGAATTCACCAACCTGTCTTATTCATCTCTCTATTCCAGGACAGTGCCTGGTCCATAATAGGCCCCCACAAATATTTTTTGAACGCACATATGCTGGCCTATAAAAACAGGTTAGAGGAATAAATCTAGTGGTTGGATTTGAGGACTCCGTTTGACAAAGAAGGCAGAATTGGGTGGGGTGCGGGGGCCACTGGGGCTTTCCTACAGGCTCCTGAAATCACCCTTTATGGATTTTCTCCTACTTCTTTAAACTTAAAAATTATTATTAAAGTAAAACAAATGGCTGCACCTGGGTGGTGCAGCTGGAGGAGCACCCGGCTGTTGGTTTTGACTCAGGTCGTGATCTCAGGGTCATGAGATCAAGCCCTGTGTTGGACTCTGTGCTCAGCTCAGAGTCCGCTTAAGACTCTCTCCCTCTGCCTCTCCTCCCCATGCTTTCTTCTCTCTTTCTCTCTCTCAAATAAATAAATAAATAAACCCTTCTCTTTTAAAGTAAAACAAACACACAGAGAAGTGCACAAATCATAAGGGGATATAGCTCCATGGATTTTCATACACCCGTGTAACCAGGATCCCCATTAAAGTTGGGACCACACTAGCAGGCTACAATCATGCTACAATGCTGGTATTGGCTTTTCCTGTTGTCAGCTACTTCCTCCTCCCAGAAATCCCCCTTATCCTGATTTCTAACATTATACATTAATTTTTTTTCAATATTTTGTGACATTCCACAGTGTCATTGCACGGAGTTGTATTTTGTTCATTTTTATTACGTATCATATTCCAGTATATGAATACACCATAATTCGTTTATCTATTCACCTGTTGATGGACATTGGGTTGTTTCCAGTTTGGGCTATTACTAATAAGATTGTCATGAACATTTTAGTACATGTCTTTTGGTGCTTTTGACCCACTTTTCTGCTGGATGTGAGTAAAACCTTGGAGCGACATTGCCAAGTTAGAGGGTATGTTTGTGTTTGACATGAGTAGTTACCATCAAAGGGTTGTCAGAAGTGCTGTATCCATTTATATTCCCACCAGTCTGTCTGCAAATCCCCACTGGTCTGTGTCCTTATCAACACTGGTCATTGTCAGTCTTTTTAACTTTAGTCGCTCTAGCAGACGTATAATATTATTTATTTTGGTTCTAATTAGCATTTTTCTGATGACTAATCAGCGAAAACACGAGCATCTTTTCATGTTTTGAAATATATATATTTAAACATTTATTTTTTTGAAGATTCCTCTTATTTTTCAAGACTGTGCCTTACGGTTGGGATTTTTATTTTTAGCAAATATATATGTTATTGACTGTGCTTGCTAGAAATGATCGAATTCTTATTTCCATAAATTCAGGATGCCTATGGTAAACTTATTGTTAATTTCTTTTCTTTACTGAGAAAGGTCAATATTTAGAAATGCGTTTTCTATACATTCTCTATTCTCAAGGAGATCTTGGACTTTTGGCATGGCCATCAGATATGTTACATTGTATATTTTAAAATATATTTAAAATTAAAAAAAAACACACATTTTACCGCCCAGCAAAGGCCCAAGTCTAGACCAGGGCTACCATTTGTCCTTTCTGTGCATTAGTCTACTAGACAGAATCAAAATACTGTGCAGATTTTTGAACATTCAGAAGTGAGCTAGACCTGAGCAATGAACAGCCTGCTTAGAAGTGCTTTGTCTTGTCTCATGTGGCATCCCTGCTTCCCATCCACTCCCTGCACCTGGACTCTGCCTCCTGCCCATTCCCTTTGAGCTGACCCTTGGTGGGACTGTTTGTCCCTGGATGCTGCCTGTTGGTTCACCTTTAGCTTCTGGCTCTGTATCCCCTCCCCTACTTCCAAGCCCCACTCAGACTCCGAAGTTCCAAAGCATTTGGTTCCATCCATGGTCCTTTGAGATTTCTTCCCAGAATGTAAGCATGAGTCAGCATCCAAAAAAATCTATTATTCTTTCTGGAATTAAAAAAAAATATCCTGTGGTCCCTGGATTGTGTGGTGAGCATTCCTAAATCTTTTATTTCTACAATTCATCACAGTTGATAACCAGGACAATGATACAAAGCCCTGATAGCTTTATCATGCCAGGGAGGAAAAGCGGGCAGAGTCTGAGCGTTCAGTTAAGCATTTTCCAGTAGAAGAGGGACAGGCTCACCTTGGGCTAATTTGTACATTCAGAAAAATGACCGAGCACGTGCTGTGCTCCCCTAATGAGCTGTCATGCGTATAGGAATGTTGTCTGCCTTGTGTCTATTAACTCTCATCTCAGCAGCAGGTGCAGCATTTGCCACTGAGTAGTCTTCATCAGCCTGTGACATCTGCATCTAAATAGATTGGCTTAATGTTGACATACATGATTGCAGTCGGAATGGCTCAGATACACGGATGCCCTTTCCTATTCACAGCCCATTCTTTGAGGGATGCTCGGGCTACACATGACCCCCTGATGCACAAAAGATCACATGAGGCTGTGATGACATGTGATGGTGACGTGGACCATGCTTCAGTGGATCATGGGGCAGGGTGACATGGCAGACCAGGAGAGCTGCAACGCTCGAGACATGGGGAGAACTCCTTCCTGTTACCCACTCCTTCACTTTCCCTTGTTTTAGTCATTTTCCATAAAATCAAGCTGCTGCTTTTGTGCGTTGTCAGCAAAAACAGACTGTGCACTGACGCTTCTGGTGGCTGATTTCATTCGGAGAGCCGTTAAGCCTAACATTTTCTAGATTTCTCTTTGGAATCAGCATCCTCTTAATTCATTAGTGTCTCCAGAAAGATGTATAACAGGTATGTGAAGGGACACACTGTCTTTTCAGCAGGAGCACAAGGCTGGCTATGCAAGGACACAAGCCCAAACACTGACACTAGTTTTGGAAATGTTTCATAGGAATGTACTACATGTACCAAATCAAATGATTTTGTGGGTTTAAAATAACACTTTGGGTGTCAAACTTATCTTTACTGATAAAATCATTCAAAGTAGCTAACAATCACTTTGTGTGTCTAGAATTTGAAATATAAATCAGTCTTTAGCATCACTTCATCTCTCTCAAATTGCTCTCCCCCTTCACCCCGCTATTTTGCTCACCCTTCTCACCTGTCACTCACCCCTGCCTGTGAACGTGGTCCCGCCATCCGCCTACTGGCTACCAGAGCAACTCATCTACCTCCACCACAGATGCACCTTCCCCCTATTCATCGCTCCCCCATTCCTCACCTTCTCAGGAAACTGCAATTCCATTCATCCAGTTGTTCAGGATGCACATTTAGGGGTCAGCTTTGACCGCCCTCCCCTCTCTCCATCATAGCCCATGGCCAGTGCATCCATTGTTGCTTCTATCCCTCAATACACCCCAAATGTGACTGCTTCTCTCCATCTCCAGCATCACCCCCTCCCATTTTTAAAAGCTTTTTATTTATTTATGAGAGAGTGAGTGAGCAAGTAGAGGAGCAGAGAAAGAGGGACAAGCAGACTCTGCACTGAGAGCTGAGCCCAGTGGGAGCCTCGATTTCAGGACACTGAAATCACGACCTGAGCCAAAACCAAGAGTCGGTGGCTTTATCGACTGAACTACCCAGGTCCTGCCCGACCCCCTCCCCCCTCCAGTTTAAGCTGCCCATCATCGCTTCTCTCCTCCAGGCTCCTTATCAGTCCATCCCTTCCAGTGAACCACAGTGACGTAATAATGTTAATTCAATCGTATCATTCCGTAGCTTCCTAGGAGGAAAAAAACCTCAGGCTCCACACCGTGGGTCACAACCCTGCTGCTTTCTGGAAAGCTTCCTCCTGCGTATGTTGCAGCAACTGGGGTTAGTTTTATTTTCAGTTTCCTGACTGAGCTCCTACAAATCAATAAGAAACTAGTAACACAATAGAACAAAGGGCAGTAGCTTCCAGACTGAATTGATTGCCCCTCAGAGCCTTGGCAATGTGTCCAAGGGGGAAAGGCAGACCTGGATCCCCAGGGGAATTGGAAGTCTGGTTTCAGGCAGGTCTTCGGAGGCAGGGGCTTGATGCGGATTGGGTACAAGGATTTGGACTGGTGGAAACAGCCAGACGAGTATTTTGAGGCAAAGGGGCTTAGGGCTTACACAGCTGGTAGTTTGTATAAAAGAGTTGTTGGGTCTTAGAAAAGGTTTCTCTCAGGGCTCAGTGGGTCAGGCGTCTGCCCGCGGCTCAGTCCTGATCCGGGGGTCGTGGGATCTGAGCCCCAAGTTGGGCTCCCTGCTCAGTGCGCAGCCTGCTTCTCCCTCTGTGTGTGCTCTCTCATCTCTCTTTCAAATGAATAAATGAGATCTTTTTTTTAAAAAAAACGTTTCTCTCGTGAATAATCAAGTTATGTGCCTGAGCAAGAGTGTCCTGGAATAGTAAAGAGATGGGAGTGAAGACAATTGAATAGTGATGTCCCGCTAATATAGAGTCTATGCCGTAGAGGGTAGGCTACGCATGCGTGTGCGTGCGGGGATAGTTTCTGTCTCAGGTCCGGGCTGTCATCTGAAGGTGGATGGCTTGGGTTTTCAGAACAATCAGTTCACAGAAAAGAAAATTCAAATGTCTCTGGAGTATATGGAAAAATGCTCAGTTTGACTCATGATGAGAAATATACTTGAAAACTATAACTGAGATATTTTTTCACCTAGTAGATTTTTCAGAGATCAAAAAGTTTGAGGATGTGAGGGCCATCTGGCGGCGACATCCGTCACCCCATCCATCACCAGGGTTGGGGTGGGCTGATCTGGCTGGCTACCTGGCGTCCTCTCGGGGCTCCAGGTGCCTCCCTGCGGAAGCTGAGCCCTGGGTAGAAGAGGACGACCTTCCCCGAGAGAGGAGGCCCGTTCTTGGGTCAAGGGATAGGAGTAGCTGTGCTTCTCGGCTAGAACCTCCAAACAAGGAGAATGTAGGGTCGCCAAGCTTCCAAGACTCCAGACACATCCAAATGAGGCCCTGCATGTGGCAGTCTGCCTTTCTTAAAAAAAAAAGTTTGATAAAACCTTATGATAAAGAGGAAATGGGGGGGCACCTGGGTGACACCATCGGTGAAGCGTCTGCCATGGGCTCAGGTCATGATCTGGGGGTCCTGGGATGGAGCCCCTCCCCCTAACCCCCTCCGGCTCCCTGCTCAGCGCTGAGCGGGGAGTCCGCTTCTCTCTCTCCCTCCGCCGCCCCGCTCTGCTCTCTTTCTCAAATAAATAAATAAATAAATAAAATGTTTTTTTAAAAAAGAGGAAATCAGGGAATCTTACACATTCCTGGTGGGAATGTGAATTGGTAGAATCTATAAGGAGGGCAATCTGACAATATCTATTAAAATTATAAATGCCCATACCTGCTGTGCAGAATAAAAATGATCACTTGTAAGTATTTATACAACCATTCTGCTAATATCCAAAAGAGCCAATATCCTTTATTTTTTGGTCCCCAGATACATTTTGCGAGGTGTTGCTTTAAAGGATAGAAATCAGCCCTTTGAGGGCGCCTGGGTAGCTCAGATGGTTAAGCGTCTGCCTTCGGCTCAGGTCATGATCCCAGGGTCCTGGGATCGAGTCCCATATCGGGCTCCCTGCTCCTTGGGAGCCTGCTTCTCCCTCTGCCTCTCTCTCTCTCTCTCTCTCTGTCTCTCATGAATAAATAAATAAAATCTTTAAAAAAAAAAAAAGAAAGAAATCAGCCCTTTGATTTTGATAAAGTTGCACATGTTTTTCTCAGGTTTTACTTTGCATATGGTGATTTTTGCCCCGTGAAATTTTCTAATTTTATGTTGACAAATGTTTTGATTTTTTTTAATGGCTTCTGGATGTGTGTCATATTCCAAGATTATAAAAATATTCTGCCCTGGTTTTTCTCTCTCTCTCTCTCTCTTTTTTTTGGCTTCATTTTTGGGGTTACATTTAAGTTTCTGGTCCAGTTTCTTTAGGTGTAAGTTGTGAGTCTAGCTTCAAGAATCCACATAATAACTCAATGCTATTGTTTTTTCCTTGTGGTGACTCAGTTGTTCCAATACAATTTATTGAGTCCAGCTCTTAGCATAGACTAAGTTCTCACAAATATTTTGTTCTGGACTCCCTAGTCTGTTCCATAACTTTGTCCATCTAATGTACCGCATTCTTTTAATTATCGAAGTTTTGTATTAAGTTTGAATGCTAGTAGAGATAGTTGTGCCTCTTTACCTTCTTGTTCAGAAGTTTCTTGGCTCCTAGGCTGGTCATTTCCCATGTGAACTTTTTAATTTAATTTAATTTAATTTTACTTTATTTTAGAGAGAGAGAGTGTGTGCATGTGTGAGCATGTAAGGGTGGGGGGAGGGCAGAGGAAGAGGGAGAGAGAGAATCTCAAGCAGACTCCCCACTGAGCATGGAGCCCCAATGCAGGGCTGGATCCCACAACCCTGAGATCATGACCTGAGCCAAAACCAAGAGTCCAGTGCCAACTGAGCCGCTCCGACACCCCGGCCCATGGGAGCTCTAGAACCAGCTTGCCTAATTCCATCATCTAAAATCTCATTGGTGAATTTATTCATTGTGTGACATTTATGGATGAGCTTAGGGGCATTTATATTTTTTGGTGTTAAGTCTTCATATCCAAGTTCATAGTGTGCCTTTATATTTGCTCGATTTTGTCTTGTGTCCTTCAATAATATTGTAATGTTTTCTTCAGTAGCTAATTCACATGCTTATTATGTTTATCACTAGGTTTCTTCTTCTTTGTTCCTAATGTAAATGGGAATTCCTCATGTCCATATCTACTAACTGCTCGTTGTTTGTAGATGTGAAGCATTGTGAGTCTGTATATTTATTTTGTACCCAGACATCGTTTGGAATTCTCTTACTGTTTGTAATATAATTTTAGTGGGTTTCTCTAGGTATGCAATCATACTGTCTGCATATAATGATAACTTCACTTCTTTCCAATTTTATATATACATTTCCTTTTGACTACTTGCTTGGGCTAATACTTCAAGCACAGTATTAAAATGATAATGATGATGGGGAGTATTGTCTTGTTTTCAACTTTAATGAGATTGCTTCTAGTGTTCCTTCATTAAGCACGATGCTCACTCTTGGGGTGAGATAGATATGGTGTTTCATGTTAAGGAAGCACCCATCTTTTCTCACTTTATTAAGAGTTTTACCAAGAATGTATGTCAGATTTTATCAAATGTTTTTTCACATTTGTGAAGAAGATCATAGGGTTTTTCCTCCTTAAATTTGTTAATAGAGGTGAGTAGATTTTCTGATAATCATGTTGTTATTCTGGGACTAAATCCTACAAGTCATTATATATTAATTTTTAAATTATTTGCTGGATTATTTTGCTAATTTTTAAAGGGTCTTTACATCAATTTTTTTTTTTTTTTGTATGTGTCTGCTAGCTTTGTTGAGTTTTGGTGTCATTGGTTTATCTACTTTATAAAAACAACAAGAATGTGACTAGGGTCATATGCCCATCTCTGAACTGATCTCTGTCACCAGGGGAACAATTAGGCTTAGGTCACATGATCACTCTTGGAGGGTGGGCTTAGTTTCCTATTTACTTATTAAACCACTTAAATGATTGACATCCAAAAAGTCATATGTATTTAATGTATACCACTTGGTGAGTTTGGAGATAAGTATACATCTCTGAAACCATCACCACAATCTATACCATAAACATATCTATCACCTTCAAATGTTTTCTCCCACTCTGTTTTTATTATTATTATTATTATTTGTGTGTGTGTATGCATGTGATAAGAACACTTAACATAACATCTACTTTCTCAGCAAAATTTTAAGTATACAATACAGTGTTATTAAGTATAGGCCTTAGGCTGTACAGTTAATCTCTAGGACTTGTTCATTTTTTGTAACGATACTTCGTACTCTTTGACAAATACTCCTTCCCCCAGCCTCTGGCAACCACCATTCCACTGTCTGCTTCTATGAGTTTGACTATTTAAGATTCTTCATATAAATGATATCATCTGGTATTTATCCTGCTGTGTCTGGCTTATTTCACTGAGTATAATGTCCTTCAGTTTCATCTACACCATTGCAAAAATGGCAAAATTTCCTTCCGTTTAAAGAATGAATAATACTCCATTGTATGTATATACCACAGTTTCTTGATCCATCATTCAGTGATGACATGTAGTCTGTTTCCCCACCTTGGCTGTTGTGACTGGTGCTGTAATGAGCAGTGGAGCACTAATTTGTCTTCAATATCTTGATTTCAATTAATTTGCATATACACCCAGAAAAGGGATTGCAGCATCGCATGGTAGTTCTACTTTCATTTTTGGAGGAACATCCATACCGTTTTCCAAACTGACTGCACCAGTTCACCAGTTCACATTCCCATCAATAGTACACAAGGATTCCCTTTTCTCCACATCCTTGCTAACACTTGTTATCTTTTATTTATTTTTTTGTTTTGTTTCTTGGGTGTTTTTAAAAAACAAAACAAAACAAAACAAAACAAAACAAAACAAAACAAAACAAAACATCCTAACAGGTGTGGTGTGATATCTCATTGTAGTTTTTTGGTTTTTTTTTTTTTTTTTTAGGTTTAAGGTTTTATTTAAATTCCGGTTAGTTAACATACAGTGTAGTATTAGTTTCAGGTGTAGAATTTAGCGCATCACTTACGTACAACAACCCGTGCTCATCACAAGTGCCCTCCTGAATCCTGATGGGGATTTATTACCCATTTATCCCATTCTCCCCATGCACCTCCCCTCCAGCAACCCTCAGTTTGTTCTCTGTAGTTAGGAGTTTGTTTTATGGTTTGCTTCCCCCCACCCCCCACCCCCCACATTCATTCATTTTATTTCTTAATCTCATTGTATTTTGAGTTGCATTTTCCTGATGATTAGTGACGTTGATCACCATTTCATGTATCTGTTGGCTATATGTATATCTTCTTTGGAGAACTGTCTATTCAGTTCCTTCACCATTTTTTAATTGGGTTATTTTATTTTTTTGTTACCAAGTTGTATTTTGGATATTAACTCTTTATCAGATATAATATGGCCTGCAAATATTTTCTCCCATTCCTTAAGTTCCTTTTTCATTGTTGATCGCTTCCTTTGCTGGGCAGAAGCTCTTCAGTTTGATGTAGTTCCATCTGTTTATTTATTTGTTTTTTTCCTGTGCTTTTGGTGTCATGTCAAGAAGTGATGGCCAAGATCGGTATCAAAAACTTTCTGCCTATGTTTTCTTGGGGTCAATTTCACTGGAAGTTGAGCTAAGAGTTGGTTCCTCCAAAGCAAAATCTGGGTCCCATTACCTAAAGAAGGACAGATACTAGTGGAGAAAGCAACATATGTCCCATCATAGGCAGAATTGATGATAATTTATCTTGGAGATTCCAAACTGCAGACAGGAAGTTTCTCTGCTGGTAATTGTGTGAGTCATCAGAACTTTTATCAGCTCTGAACCAAAAACTTCCAGACTTCTTTTATGTGGGAGAATAAAATCCTAATTTGTTTAAGCCATTAATGGAAAAATCTTCCATATGGAAATAAAAACTAGACATTTTTCATGTTGGCAAAAGCCGATGCAAGTATTTCCATTGCCACTGGAAAATCCAAGGACTAGAGTTATTTTGTGCTATTCTCTTCCAAGGTCCCAGTGTGAATTCAAGAGCAAAAGAGACGCGTGGGATTGAACCTCCTTATTTTTAAGTCAGTTGATGTGGATTCCTATTTGAAAACACTCCTATATTCCAGTATGCTACATTCTTCATAATATCAAAATGTTGGAAATAAAAGCAACTATTAAGTTTAACATAATTCTCATGTTCTCAGGAGTCTCTGCGAAAATATCTGATTTCCATTTGGTGGTAGTTCAAGTGCTTTATGAAATATTTATGCAGGGAAGATATTCTTCCTTTCTGTCTTTTTATTCAAGACTTCTCATTTAAACTTGTCCTAGATAAAATCAATATTAAGTGGTGCTGTAAAAGAATTTAGAACTGTTTTAAACAGCTGCTAGGACAGTAGTTTAATTCAAATCAGAGCAAGTCTGGGGGAAGTAAGTAAATGTGAACCCATCTTAAACACAGCATTTAGGAACTGTTCAGTGACGATCCAGAGTAAAATAACCTGGATAAAAATGTTAAAACACTTACATAACTAATTTAAAAAGGATACTACTAATTAAAGAAATAGGATAATCGTTCCGGTGCTTGTGGCTAGAACATACGCCAATCATATTTATTTTTGTGAAGACTCTTCAAAGACACGTAAAACTCCTATGACTTAGAATTTGTGTTTTTACGTTGCATTTTGATTTGATTGCCCTTTAGGTAGGAAATACTGGGAGTGGAGAAAGGACATTGTGGGAAAGTGGAAAGAGATAAACTGTGGATTTCGGAGGATGGGGGTCTCCTTCTGGTTCTATTGCTGCCCAGCCGAGAGTTGTGATTAACTTCTTCAATGTCTCATCTTCCCTAAGAAAAGATCCTCAGAGTCCCATCCCATTTTCACATCCTGTAATTCTGCAAGTCATAGTGATGCTCCTTACAAAGTAAGCAAGTGAGCAGTAAATAAATTAAATAAATAAATAAATAAATAAATAAAACCTTCAAGTGCCTCCCCTGAAAATAACCAAAATCCACTAGGCCCTGGGCATCATACCATGTATTCGTTCATGTGTATACACGATAACATATGTTATACACATACAACATATTCAGCATACACATGAGACATCACACACATAGATGATACACTTCACAGATATGAAACCCACATCACCTATCCATTAGATAGGATGCATGTATCATATATGTATTACATATATATAATGTGCACTACTAAACGTCAGACTCTGCACCATAGGAGATTCACATAGCAGATGAAGAGAAGGGGTTCAAAGTAGAGACTCATCAGCCAGACTCCTCTCTATGCTCAAGTTCTGGCCACTCTACTTGTGTACTGGGTGACTTTAGACCATTTACTTGACCTCATTGCACCTTAATTTTGTCTTCTTCTTTTAATTGGGTTTCTGCCTTATGGTCTGGGGTTAGGATTAAATGAGATAATACGTAAAAAAATATAAGTATGTTTTGCACATATTCCACACATTACCACATGGTATCAGCCCATTTAGTTTTCCCAAGATCTCTATCAAGCAGGGTTTTGTTTTACAACCTTGGGAGCTTACCAGGTGAAATCTGAAACTGGATCCCATACATGGAGGACAAGGAGAAACTGAAGAGAGAGGCAGGTCACTCCAGATTGGTGAGGCAATTTTAATAAGCAAGAGAACTTAACATATGAGGTTTGTCTTGGCGTTCAGCAATATGAGTAGATCTCTACACCTGCCCACCAGAATCTTAGGGGTTTATATGGAGACCTTAACTGGGTTCAGTCACATATTTAGTCCAGATGGTCTCAACAGCACCTTATTCTCTCAAGGCTATGTCCTTGAATAGCTCTGGCTATAAGAAGAGTGGATGGAACGTACATTCCCGGGACATGGGGTGAGGATGGGAGTGAGGATGGGGGTGAGGAGCCTCTAATTGCACAGGTAACCAATTTGCAGGTCAATCGGCCATCACATTCCTTTGATGACCTTCTCCAACTTAGGGATTTCTATC
Source organism: Eumetopias jubatus (assembly GCF_037043125.1). Classification (NCBI taxonomy): domain Eukaryota; kingdom Metazoa; phylum Chordata; class Mammalia; order Carnivora; family Otariidae; genus Eumetopias; species Eumetopias jubatus. Next base: position 10,276,709 of record NW_028274809.1, read on the forward strand.
TCTATATTATGTGGCATCTGAAGGTGAAAAAGACTGAGTAATTTGCCCAACATCATCATGGCTCCTGATGCAACTGGTCATGGTAAGCTGTTTGGTGCTGATCTCATGGCAGGAAATTGTCAGGCAGTGTAACAATGTCCCTTCTCTCTAGGTTGTGTGGCTGACTTTTTTCCAAGCTGACTCCAGCTTCAATCCAGCATCAAGGCGCACCCTCTGCAGGGGGGCAGGAATGTCCCCCTTTATTTTTATTTTTTTTATAAAGATTTTTATTTATTTATTGAGAGACAGAATGGTAGAGAGAGAGCATGAGAGGGAAGAAGGTCAGATGGAGAGGCGGACTCCCTGCTGAGCAGGGAGCCCGACGCAGGACTCGATCCCGGGACTCCAGGATCATGACCTGAGCCGAAGGCAGTCGCTTAACCAACTGAGCCACCCAGGCACCCTGTGCCCCTTTATTTTTAAAGAGTAACTGAAAGTGAGAAAAGGCAATAATAATGACATCACTGTCTACAGGCAACTCTGGTGCAGAGAGAGGGGTAGGGATCCATCTGCCAAGGGTTGCAGAAAACTTAAGTGTTTTAGGGGAGAAGGTGAGTGTTCAATCATTGATAGATGCATATGTTAGTACCTGTGGAGCTCCAGGTAAGCTGAAGGTGATTTATCACACCATGTACATGTTCCAGTTTGGATCTTAGTTCTGACCCTGGGAGATCATACCAGGTAACCTCTGCAATTTGTTCTGACTATGAGATTCTAAGTGTATGGATCATCACACTATGCATTGATACCAGCATTCCCACAGGATGCTCTGGAGGTCATAGGGTATGAGAACCTCCCCATGAAGAGGAGTGTTGCTCTCATTGAGGCCAGCAGTTCCCCAAATGCCCATGAACTGGTGCTAGTGTGGGAGCATTTTTTCTCTTGTGACAAAATGCAAAAAACAAACACAATTATATTTGCATTGGTTTGTAACATTTTTATAACATCCTACAGTATCATGCAGTTGAGTTATAACTCTGGAGTAGATCCATGAAAAAAATGGACCACACTGTTTCTTGAAATTTTTCTGTTCCATTAGATCCAGAGACCTTGGAATCCCCAATTACATATCCAGTCTTCTATCTCACTGAAATAGTCCATCCGAGCTAGCTGGTCCTGCTACATGGCTCATTGGGGATAATTAGTCTTGCCTTGCGACTTACTAGTGTGTGACCTGGAGTTATTTAACATCGCTGATTCTCAGTGGCTTAAAACTACAACGATTTATGTCTTACACCATATGCCTATTGCAGGTTCCCATTGCTTCACCACACTGTCCTCCCGCAGGGACCGGGCTGGAGGACCCTCCATCTCTTGGAGTCTTGCTGGTCAGCCTGGTCACATGAGTCATGCACCTGTAAGTGGTACATGCTACTTCCCCTCATGTTTCATTGATCAAGGCAAGTCGTATGACCACACCTAACTTCAAGGGGACAGGAAAATATAGTCCTAAAGAGAAGTTTTTAAAAGAAGGAGAGACAGAAATATTGGCAAATGGCGGTAAGGCCAAATGTACCATCATTGACTTAATACTCTATTTCACTTATTTTAGCTCAGCATTTTTACTGGTTGAGATAATTTGACATCCTGATTCTGGAATGAATTGTATTAACTGTCGAATTTTGAGATTCTATGGCATTTCCCTAAAAACCTCCTCTAGCCTGGTAGAGATCCACTGACTAGAATGTTCAGACTATACTTGTTCAATGGTTTCAAGTCTACTTTCTCCCTAAGGTGATCATGAGAATTCTATCACATTCTTTACTGAAATTAAGACACATTATTTTTATATTTTGTCTTCAACTTATTAATGTAGGGTCTCTATCAAGAAGGGAAATGAGATGGATTAGGGTGAAGACTTGATGTTCTGTAAGTTTGGAATAATATGAACCCAATGATACTCGGTTTTTTAGCTGGTATTTAAATGTAGAACCAACAGTATTTCAATAACTTCTGTTAATAAGGCAAGGTAATATATTAGTTGGACTCTGTAGTTTGGTATTTGGGGGTCTTGCAGATGGTTGGAAACTGTCAACCAAGTACCAAATCAGCCTTCAAAGCCAAAGAAAAGACCCACTTTTTCAAGAATGATAACAGCAATAATAATAATAAACACTTACATGGTATTTGGTGTGTGGATGTTTTGGGGCCAGAGCGCAAAGCATTATGTTCTATTGTTCAAAACCAATCACATGGCTCCACCTATCAGCAAGGGGGCTGGGAGATTTAGTCTTTCTTTTTAGTTTGGAGAAAAATGAAATGGTCTTATATTGTCTCTGCTATAATAACCTTTTTAAAGACAGAATACTTTTACAAAAGCTAAACATTATCTGGAAAATTCAAGAATCAGCATCCAGAAAATAAAACCAGTGTTAGTTTTTTTTCCATATTTCAAAGTGATACAAAATTCACACACAACGAGGTTGCTTAGGTAAAAGTATAGGAAACCAAGGTGTGACTTTTAATTAGCTTACAAACTTCCTTACACTTCATTTGAGTGTGTGTGTTGACGGAAGGGAGTGAGCAGCACTTTTTCAGTGCATTTTTTTTCAGGATTTAAGGTAAGAGAAGTTAGTTTCAGGAAAGAATACATAATCCGGGGGCACAGAAAGTGGAAGAAACATCTGAATGGTGAGACTAGTACCAGCAGAGGGTGCTGGCGTGGCATAAAATTAAGATTTTTTTTTTTTTTTAAAGAAGTCTCATATAAAAGACTGCGGGTGTGAGGGAATATGTAGTAACTGTTTGATCCACTTGGAGGTCTGAATTCCCCCTGCTGCATGCAGCTGCATCTGGGTTTCAACCATTTCTTGCAATGACCACATGAATTTTAGGCATCTTCCTAAGCACAAAAGCCTGACATTTGTTCCTCCCTGTGCAGGACTGGGAGAGGCTCTTCAGTTTGCCTATGCTCACTGGACACTTTTAGCAGCTCCTGGTTGCTCATCTGGGGCACCTCCATGCATGGGTTCATGTGGATTCTCTACTTTCTTATTTGCCCAGCTTTTACAAAACTATTTTTGTGAGCCCTAAAAAAAAAAAAAAAAAAAAAAAATTTCCCAAATGTCAAACCACGAGAGTCACGTTTTCTTTTCTCACGAGGCCACCTTAAAAAGAAGGTAACAAGTACCTGGGAGTCTATACCTAGAGGTTGTGAAAGGTCGGGTGGTGGAGACAAAGCCGGTTGCGTTTATGCAACGGAAATTGACCTCCTTGGCTGTCAAAGCATGAGCCAGCCTAACCGGGATGTTTAGAAGAGTTCCCTTTCCCCAAGTAGGTCACGGTGGATGTTCCTTTTACACAGAGCTCCATAGTAAATCCTGGCAGGGCCTTTGTGAACCTGTGCTCCTGAACTGCTCTTGCAGAAGACTGATAGTGTTCTGGGCTGGGAGTCAAGTGACCCACTGGGTTCCAGTCCAGCCTGTCTGGGCCTCAGTTTCCTTGTCGGCTCAACGACAGGGTTGGACACTGATCCTGAGGTCTCTTCCAGCTCTCACACGCCACAGTCAGACGTTTCTGAGTAGCACGGCCGGCTCCGCCCTCGGGAAAGAGCCCGAGAGAAAGGAGACTCCTCGGTCAGCACCAAGGACAAGGGTCCGGGGCTGGCTGGGCCCACGCCCGGGAAACAGCAAGCCCCGCGGAGGAACGGGTGTCGGGGCTCCGGGGTTCGGTGGCGGCGTGGGGCGGGTTGTGTGTGCCAGGGGAGCGCTGTGGGAAGGGGAGGAGTAGCCGGGGGAATGAGGTAAGGCCGGGCCCCGCAGCGGTCCCGCCGATTCTGCGCCAAGAGGCCGCGGGCCGCTGCTGCAAGCCGGGGCCGCCCCGCCCTCCTCCCAGCGCCGACGTTGACCCCTTCACCCCCTCTCCTTCCCGAGCACCGCCTAGCTCCCCGCCGGGCCCGCGCCGCCGCCGCTGCCCCTCGGGGTTCTTTTGGACACACCCGCGACTCTGACCGCACCCCTCAGGCCTGTGGGCCCGGGGCGACTTTTGCGCTCCTCCCGTCCCAACTCTCCGCGGGGGAAGGGTCCCCACGCCCCTTTCCTCCCCCGCCCGCGCCCGCCCGGAGCCCCGCCCCCGTTTGCCCCGCCCCTCAGGCCCCGCCCTCCGTTGCCCCGGGAACCGCGGATCCCAGCAGCTGCAGGAGGCGCCCGGCCCAGCGGAGCAGCCCTCGCCGCCGCCGCCGCCGCTCCCGCCGCCACCGCCGCCGCCGCCGCCGCGCCCCAGCTCCGGCTCCCGCTCCCGCGCCCACTCGGTCGGCCATGCCGCCCCGCCGCGTCCCGGCGCCCGGTGCGCAGCTGCTGCCCACGTCGGCCCTGCTGCTCTTGCTGCTCGGCGCGGGGCCCCGCGGCGGCTGCCTGGCCAGCCCGGTGCCCGCCGCGCCCCTGCCCGCGCCCGGGCCGTGCGCCGCGCAGCCCTGCCGGAACGGGGGCGTGTGCAGCCCGCGCCCCGCGCCCGGCCCGCAGTCCCCGGCCCCTGCGGGCGAGCCCGACTACAGCTGCACCTGCCCCGCCGGGGTCTCCGGCGCCAACTGCCAGGTGAGTGGAGCCGGCGGGCGTGGGGCGGGGCGCCGGCCCGGGACCAGCAGCTTCTCTCCGCCAGACGCTGCGCGCTGCGCGGCGCGGGGCTCCAGCAAGCTTGACACCAGCTTCTCCTTCTTCGGGGAGGGGATGAATCTGACCTTCTGGCCCGCGTGGGTGCGAACCCCTGGCCGACCTAGCAAGTGCCTCTTCCCTACCCACCCCAGCTCTCCTGCCGTGCCAGCCCGGGGCTCTCGGGGCGCGCCGCTCCAGGGCCTGGCAGCCACCCTAACCCCGTTACTCTTGGCACGACCATTGGCCCCCAAGTGGCGCGCCCCTCCTGGCCCGGGCCAAGCCACGCTCCGCTAGAGCGGGGTCTCAGTGCTCGCCGGGGCAGCTCAGGGGAGCCAGCTCCGAGCGTCCCCGCCGAGGTGTTCAGTGTCCAAGCGGCCCCCGCTCCCAGTCCCGCTGGCCCCTGCGTGTGTCGAGGGTGCGCGGTATGGGAGTCGGGTGATGGCGGGCTCCGTGCCCGGTGGTCGGACACTTTCTTTCCTTTCCTCCAGCCTTGAAGGCTCTGATCTGGCAGCTGGAGGCCGGGAGGGCAGCTGCCTTTTCGCGGCCTGCGACCAGCCCTTTCTGGGCTTAGGAGGGGGTGTTGCAACAGTCAGAGACGTTCGAGGGGACATTGTGCGTGGGGCTCGGTGTGTCTCGCTCCGGGATGGCCGCTCCTCGAGGCGCACGCTTGGGACGGGCATTCAGGGCGTGGGCAGGGCACTGGGAAGCTTCGAGGAAGCGTGGCGCGGCGCGAGGGATGGGAGATGGCCAGCGGCCGCGCGTGGATTTGGGATTTACAAGAGAATTTGGCAGAACATAATAAAAGAGGCTGGATTACAAATATATGCTAAAGCTCAGTGAAACCTATTAACATCAACATTTTCAAATAGGCGAGTCGGGTGTGTGCGGGTAGAAAATTCCCAAGTCTCTGTTCCAGGGCAGGGTCAAATAATGAACTTCTCTGGAATTATTCAGTTAAACCAGGTGAATGTGAAACATATCTGGGATCAGATGCTTTCTTTCATGCATTTGGAGTGGAGGAGTTTGTTTCATAAACATTTTATAAAATGCTCCAAGAGTTACTTAGAGAATGCCCAAATGGACTCTTCTTTCTGTAGGGGAAGAAAGGCCACATATGACATGAGATGAGATAAGCTTTAATATGTATTTTTTAATAGAGCTAAAAGGGATTGAGAAGCTTGACCTTGACAGCCAGAATGTTTGCTATTTCCTAGAATTTTGTTTTCTTTAGTAGCAAATTCCCAACCTGAATCTGTCTTTTCATTATTGTGCCCTTCTTTGTTAACTGGTTCCAATAAGCCTTTTAATTCCTCAAAGGGGATGATGATGATGATGATGAGTGTGTGTGATATGACCATCCGGGTGGATTTGGGGCATGATGACCGTTTGGGGATTTGCTGTTGGAGGCTCTCTAACCATTAGGACAAAATCTTGCTTACTAATTTCCCCCATTGATTGATGGTGTATATCACTTTGCCTGAAGAAATGAGTTCCCTGAATGCTTCTGTCGAACTGCTGTTCTATATATCTGAAGTCCATCCTGGAAAGAAATAGTTGGTTCAGATTCCGAGTATAGTAGGGATGGACAGGAGACGGTAGGTTAGTGTGTACTTCAGTTTAAGTAAAGGGAAAGAAAAGCTGGACATTGGGAATTTAACCCAACTCTGAGATTTGTGTGTGTGTGTGTGTGTGTGTGTGTGTGTGTGTGTGTGTGAGACTCAAAAATTATAAGGAATCTTCAAGAAAGGGAAATACCTCTGTAGTGTTTCCTAGATGACTAACAGAGAAACATAAATATTTTTTTTGTCCTAAGTAGTAGGCTTGATATGTAATGAAATTCATCCAGAAAAGACTCACAAACTAAAACCAAAATATTGCAGAACCAACTGGTTCAAAATAGTTGTGGTTTCTTGTCTAGCTCCCATTCCAGCAGTGTTAGCTGTGGAGTGCTGCCCACCTGAGGAGAAGCAATACCGGGTGTTCTGAGCTCCTCCTTGGAGAGAAAGCTGAAATAAGTCTAATTCTAACAGGAAAGCTTAGCAAATTTGGAACCCGATCTGGCTTGGTTACCCAGAAGAACTTAACTGAGATGATTCAGAGCCTTATAACCCCTAAAAAATTGAATCCTGATAATTTCATTTTAATCTTGTATGATCTTGCAGTTGTACTAGAGACTCTCGTTTTCTGTGGGGGGGGGGAAGAAGGCAATCTCAATAGAGAAGATAAACAGAGGGGGAAAAAAACCCTTACACATGCCCAGTTACAGATAAGGGGAATGGATGTTGGCCATTGCAGACGGGTGCTTACTGAAATAAAACCTAATGCTCACTGGATACATTGGAAATGGAATTTTACCTGGACGTGAAGAGAAGCCTTTAAACAGAGTGTCACCCCTCCCCCCATCGCAAAGACAATAATGTTAGCAATGGAAACAATGGAACCTAACTCGGAAGTTTTGTTTCTTTTCTTCTCTTCTCTTCTCTTCTCTTCTCTTCTCTTCTCTTCCCTTTCTTCTCTTCTCCTCTTCTCTTTTCTTTCTTTTTTCGAGAAAATTAAGAAACTCATAAGCCACTCGTTAGGATTAAAATGGATTTAGGCTGTGTTCCGCTTTCCTGTGGTCGGCTGACCGACTTCTGTTGGCGCCCGGTGACAGGCACTCACAGGCTCTGGGAACTAACTGTGGTGTGGAGGCAGGATGTGCTTTTTTGAGGTTGAGCTGCCACAGTTAAAACCTGCTCTGACAGGTGATCTAAACTGACCGAGCCTCAGTTTCCTCATCTTTGCGAACGAGATCTACCTCATAGGGTTTGTAATACAGGGTCTGATTTGGGTTTTTGATGCGTGACCGTTGACACTTTTCAGTCTTACCTCTCCCTCTTGCCTTCTGCTCCACATCCGGGCAAGCTGATCGGAAAGCCTGGGTGTTGGGGTGGGGTTCCAACCCCGTAAGCCCCGCCCATGCGCTACTGGCTCCACCCCCGCCTGCAGCTCCCTGTCCAGGCGCCCTGGCCGGTTACTTTCCCTTCTGTCTTAAGCCACTGGGGATCTATTTGGGAGCTGCCTGATCTCCCCAGAGAGCCCCATTATGTGAACAAGAAACCTGTTCATCCCCTGCTGGTGTGTGTGTGGCATTTTCAGTCTTGACATTCAAACCAAATTTTGAGGGGCTGACCATCCTATCTGTGGGAGATCCACAACAGGGTTTTGGGGAGGATTAAATTAAGTGTTGTAAATCACTGAGCACCCGTGGTTCCTCCATAAATTCCACCTCTTTCCTTTCTTTTTTCACCATTGTACACATTTCATATGCTCATTACCTAATTGTATGAGGTAGCTAGAACAAGTGTTGTCTTTTGTCAAATGTAGAAATTGAAACTCATTTTGACTGAATGACTAATCTCAGATCTAACATTTTGATTGCCCTGAAAATCATACAACACTTAAAATACATTTTTTAAGTCCTCTATCATACTTAAACATGAATAAATCACGAGGGTTCAATGGATTCTAAAATGTATATGGAAACCACCCTACAGAGAAATGATGATGATGGTGGTGGTGGCGGTGGTGTTCATGGTGGTGAGGATGGTGATGGTGGTGGTGATGATCAAGCACTTGTCATGCACCAGCACTGTTTTGGGGGCTTTACCGAAATAATTCACCAGTCTTCACAGTGTCTGATGAGCTGGGTACAGCAGCCGTCCTTGTTATATAGATGAAGTGCAGAAAAGTTAAATGACTGGCCCAAGGTCACACGACCAATCAGTGGTAGAACTGGTATTTAAACCCAGTAGCTGGTTTGATGCAGAGCTGTAGAGTTTCAAGTCCAGCCCTGGCCCTGCCTTTATTCACTGTGTGACCTTAAGCAAGGGCTATAACCTCTTTGAGTGTTATCAGTAAAAAGGAGATGAAATGATTTCTGAGTCTGGTTTTGCTCTAAAACAAGGAGCTTGAACGGCTCTGCTTAGCTGGGGCAAAAGGCCGCAGGAATGACAAAGACACAGCAAATTCTCCTTATGCCACCCCCCAAGAAGGGCTTTCACCTCAGGGTTAGAATTCTGGGTCCTAGCTGAAGTTCTTTTTCCCTTGATGACAAGCAAATGGGCACTAAATAAAAGAAATGCAAATATTTCTGGTGGGTTTGAAAATGACTCCCAACTTCAGAAAGATCGAGGCTGCTCTTGCCTTTCGGGTTCGTTTGGGAAATCGGGCAGGTATCAGAGGCGGCAGCTGCTGAGCTACTTTTTCTTTTCCTCCCTTCTCTCGGGCCAAAGTAACGATTATTTAAATTATTTTAATTTGTGTTATTTTACTTGTAAAACTTTCTTGTGGTAATGAAATAATCCTTTGCCAAATATTCAAGCTGTCGGATACCTGTTTGTTTTTTTCATCTCATGTTCCCTAGGAATCTTATCCTTTGGGATTATAATGAAAATGTGTCAATTTCTGCACTTGGAGCAAAAAGGGGCTGCTTGTGTAGCTACTTTTTATGTAAGTTAATTTTACTCACTAAGCTGATTCTATAATCCTCTCTTCTGGTTAAACATGCTAACTTGAAACAAGGGTTCTGCTTCTGATGAATCCATTTTTAAAAAAGATTTTATTATTTATTTATTTATTTATTTATTTATTTATTTATTTATTTATTTATTTATTTAGAGAGTGGTGGGGAGGGGCAGAGGGAGAGGGGGAGAGACTCTCAAGCAGACTCTGCGCTGAGTGCTGGAGCCCAAAGCAGGGCTCACATCTCACCACCCTGAGATCACGACCCGAGCTGAAATCAAGGGTCGGATGCTTAACCGACTGCGCCGCCCAGGCGCCCCTGATTGAATCCATTTTGGATGGAAGCTAGCTAACAAACAACAACAAAGAATTCTGGTTCTTTGCACAGCATCAGTCCAGTGGACTTCTTGCACACATATGCACACAGAAGCTCACACACACACACACACACACAAACTCACGCACACATTTACTCACAAACTCGCATGGTGATGTGTGCAAAACGTCCAGTATTCCCTGAAGTGTCAAGAGACTGCTTCTTTCTCTGGTTCTTCTGTCAACTTTTTGTGACTTTGGGAGAGTGATTAAACATCCTTGAACCTCAGTGTTCATATCTCTAAAATGGACAAATATGTTTGCCTTATTTTCTTCATAGAAAAGATGAAATTCACAAATGGGAATACAGTAAAGTTTTATCACTAAGTAGAAAGAAGCATGGGAGTTTTAAAACATTTTTTAAAAAAGTAAAAGTTGCACAAATACAGGGTCTACCAAGAAAAGGACTATAAACTTTCCGTGTAGAATATGATTATGCCATTTTATTCCTGTCTGAGATGGTCTTCAACGAACAGACTCAGCTTTTTCTCTCCACTAGGATGAGTTATGCTACAACAGAAGTACAAAAAAGGAACAATTTGTTGTACTAAAATTTTGATAAATGTGTAGTTCTCTTTTATTCTGAAATAAACGAAAAATTTCTCAGAAAATTCCCAGTGACTTCATTTTCCTTTGAAATGATGAGAAAAGCTTGTTAAAATCCTATAACAATTTTAGTAAAAGAAACAGTTGCTTTTCTTGGTGTTGTTAAATTGAAGTGATTTTCTTATTTTGTTTATCTAGTGCATTCTTAGGAAACATCACTTTTCTCAGCTTGGCCACCTGACAAAAACGCATTCTGTCTTTAGCTTCTTTGCTTAAGCGTCTCATGTGACAGGGTACAATCCAAAATGGTTTTGTTTATGTCCACATTTCACAAGCATCAAACAAGAAAGAAAACCTATCTGCAGCTGAAGGGTATTTGAATCAGAAAGCAGAATGCCCGAGTTGTATTTTTAGATCTCCTTAGAGATTCAAGTAGGCAGCTGTGGTCCGAGCTGCTTAACCCAGCCGCAGGGACTACGGAATCTTGTCCCCCAAAGAGAAAATCCAATAGCACAGCAAAGTTTTGTGGACGGAATTTCTTTAGATTTATCCATTCCTGACACCCCCCTCACCTACAACTGCTGCCCAGCCCTGGCGGCTTAGAAGAATCACCTGGGAGCTTTTACAAAGATGAGTGCCTCTGTCCTGCTGTCTCCTTGTCCCCAGATTCTGACTGAACTGGTCTGGGGTGGGGCCTGGGCGCTGGTGATTTCTTTAAATGCTGTCCAGGTAATTCTACTGTATGACCAGGATTGAGAAGCCCCCGCTAGACCCCCGTCATGGCCCTGCAGCCCCCACCGCCTGCCCAGCACGGAGCTAGCATGTGGCAGAGAAAACAAATCAGTCACATCTGCTCTTGGTCATTCTCAAGCCAGAAGAGCATCCAGTTTCAAAGGGCCTGACATTCCTGGCCCACAGCCTCCTCAAATGGCAGAGGTTTGCATCTCAAAGTGGACCTGAAGTCTCCACGAAGGAGCCGGACGTGTGGGAAGAGTCCAGTGTGCATTGGAATCCAGCTCTGAGTGCTTTGGATAAGGAATTCATTGTCCTGTGGTTTGGTTTTCTCATCTGTGAAAATGGGATCCTGAGGCCAGCCTTGCAGGCTATTGTAGCTTGGAAATGTATCTAGCTCAGTGACTAGCCTGGGAGACACCCAATAAAAAGGTAGCTGCTGTGCACACCTATAATAGGAATCATTTATTTTATACCTTTCTTTACAAAAGTGGGGGGCCTAGAAAGCCCTTTCCCTTGGACCAAAAAAAAAAAAAAAAAAAAATCCTTTCTTACTTGACTTCCAGTGAGACCAAAATTCCACCAGTAGAGATTCATTTCTTTGGTTGTGACAGATCAGATGCTAGAAGACTTGGATCCTGGGGCTGACTCCCCACTACAGCATTCCCTTCTGTTGGTTCCTCCTCTGTACTCCACTTACCAAGTGGTGGCCAAGAACAGAGAACAATGTGAATGGAGCATGTGCTCATGGCCTAGGCTTTCATGGAATCATTCATTGTTTTATTTGGACACTAACCCATCTTCAGTCAACATTTATGATGTGAGTCTTAGAGAGTTGTCTTCAAGGGGAGGGGCGTCTCTGCATCGTTCCTCCCTGCTCTCCAGGGTGAGTGAGGGCAGAGCAGGACCCAGGACTGGGACGGGCACCCAGACAGCAGACAGGCACCCAGTGCAGGGGACCCACATAGTAGGTGCCCCATAAATATCGTTGAATACACAGCTGGCTTCAGTGGGGTGCAGCTGTGGGCACCATGAGGGCACTGGGCACCATGGGGGGATCCAGGCACATGGGGAGGGGCGCTGTTTAGGAGAGGGAAGACACAGGAAGACAGATTTAGCCCGTTTAATAACTTCCCTGGCGCCAGGTCTGTTCTGGGCAGCGCACCGTGGTTTTCAGTAAATCCTTTGCAGTAGCATTGGCTTTTAATCCTTCTAATAAAGCTTTATTTTCATAATACCTTGGTGGGCAAAGGACAGCCTGCATCGTGTCTCTCCCTCCCTCCTCCAATTATTCAATTTATTTAGAGAGAGCGTGAGGGGTGGGAGAGGGGCCGAGGGAGAGAGAGAATCCCACAACCCTGAGATCGCGACGGGAGCCAAAATCAAGAGTCAAGCACAATCAACCAGCCACTCAGGTGCCAGGTTTTAACATTTTTAAATGGTTGGGGAAAAAAATCAAAAAAGAGAATAATGTTTTGTGATGAGTGAAATTATAGGAAATTGAAATTTCAATGCCCATCAAAAAGGTTGTATTGACCACGGCCACACCCACGCATTTAAGTATTATCTGTGACTGCTTTGGAGCTCCAGGGACAAAGCTGAGTCATTGTGACCGATCAGTATGGCCCCCAAGGCTGAAGATACTGATCGGGCCCTTGACAAAGGAAGAAGCTCGCTGAATGTTTCTGTAAATGTCGGTGGAAAGAGTTTACCTGTTTTCATTTATTCGACTTAGGTAAAGCCTGGTCCCCTTTGCTCCCCCTTTTCTCTTCCTCCTGGTCCCTTCTCCGTGAGGGGTGTCCAGAACCAGGTTCCAGGGCTGAGAGCCGTGGGAGACACAAGGACAGATAAACAGAGCCCTTGTCTTCGAACTGCTTTCATCTCAGAAGTCGTCCTAGACAGAATCTAACTTTTCATTGCCGATCAGGCCTTGGTTGAATGTGTTTGGACACAGTGGTTACAGTCTGTTTCCAGGGAGGCAGGAGGGAAAGGAAATGCTAGCTGTCAGGGTTGGAGTGGGAATTTCGAGGTTCAGAATCCCTGCCCAGTGCCAAGCTTATTAGGTTTCTTAACCCTGATTCCTCACTCATAAACAGGGTGGTTGTAAGGGTTAAGGGGAGTGGCTTGGGAAGTCCCAGCACAGAGTGGGCCCTCTGACCATACAAATTATTTTTATAAAAGTGGACACAATTGTCCAGTTCATGTCTAAGGAAGCCTACCTGGGGGTGGGGTGGGTGTCATACGGCGCGATGACAGTGGGGGATCTGGGCCCTGGCACTGTGGCTTCGAGTACAGTGTTGTATTATTATGCTCCTGTACTTGTCCCACACTGTCCCATGCTTATGACTTTGAACGTGAGTGCCCGAGGGGACTGGGAGAGGAAGAAGGGCTAGAGCTTCCAGGTCAGGCAGTTTTAGTTTCTGTAAGGATGCTTTGGGTTTGTACAATGTTAAGGTCTTTCTTAAAGAGAGAAAAAAGGCAGAAGGCTTTTGAAAAAGAGCAAGGATTGGAGAAATGAAATCAGTGTATTTGAAAGAAAAGGCTTTTGAGAAGAGAAACATGTCTGCTATCTTGGCTAGCAGCTCCCGAAAGCCAGCACATCCTTCAGAATTTCAGTGTTGGCACTTATCTGCTGCTTGTAGTTAATTTAAGGAAACATTCGTAATGACTCCTGGGTTTCAGAGGCAAATTAAAACTCCTTTACGGAAGGCATTCTGTGGTGGAAGTAATCACAAGAGATGAAAAAGACCTAGTTCTGTTTTTCACGGGAAATCAGAACCAGAGTCTGTAGTAAATGGGCTGATATCTGCCCAGTGGAAGGACAGCCCACGGAGGGGGATGGCCAGTCTCCCACGTTCAAGGTCAGAATTCTGGAATACGTTATTTAAGGAAAAATCACATGCTTAATTTTTAGGCAACGTGGAATGTATTAGAAGAAGCGAAGTGTTAAGTATGTCCTCAATATATTACCTTAGAAAGGGAAGACTTTATATAGGAACCATGCAAAGAAAACCAAAACCTCTAACTGCAAACTGACCTCCCCTATTGTTCCTTAGACAGAGGATTTCCAGACATTTTTTTTTCCATTGACTTATAACTTACATACAGTGAAATTCACCTTTTTAAGCATTCAGTTCTATGACTTTTGCCGTACAGTTGTTGTAACTACCACCATAATCAAGAAAAGGAACGGCTCATCACCCCCCATACATTTCCTCGCCCCACTTTGTAGTAAGCTCTATCCCTGGCGTCTGCCCTTGGCCACTGTTGGTTTGATTTCTGTCCTTATACTTTTGCCTTTTCCATACTATCATATCGATAAAAATCACACAACCTGTGTGCTGCTTCTACTTAACATAATGCTTTTGAGATTGATCCGTGTGGTTGTGTGTATCCAGTTGGTCTCTTTCCTCTTCCCGACTAGTATTCCATTGTATGGCTATGCCGCAGGTTTTCTCTCACCACTGGATGGCATTTGGATTGTTTCCATTTTTTGGTGATTGTGCATAAAGCTGCCAGAAACGTTCACGTGGAGGTCTTTAAGTGGACATATGATTTTCATTTCCTTGAGTAAATACTCAGGAGTGGGATTGCTGGGTCATGTAAGTGCAAGTTCAACTTTATCAGAAGCTGCCAAACTGCTTTCCACGGTGGCGATACCGTTGTGCATTCCCATCAGCAGCAAATGAGAGTTTCAGTCGCTTGCATCCTTATCAGTTCGTGGTTTTGCGGGTGATTTAGATTTTAGCTGCTTCAATAGGTGTGCAGTGTTATTACATTGTGGTTTTAATTTGCATTTTCCTGATGACTAATGATGTTGAACATTTAAAAAAATATACTCGTTGCAATGCATATGTCTTCTTTGATGAAGTGTCTGTTCAAATGAGTTGTGAGAGTTCTTTCTGTATTTTGGGGGCAAATCCTTGATTTGATATATGACTGGCGAATATTTTCTCCTAATCTGTGGCTTGTCTTTTCATTTTCTTACTTACTTTTTTTTTTTTTTTAAGATTTATTTATTTTAGTGAGAGAGAGCGAGTGTGAATGAGGGGGAGGGCAGAGGGAGAGAATCCCCAGGGAGACTTCCCCCTGGGCACCTAGCCTGAGGCCATCTCCCAGCCCATGGGATCATGACCCATGAGATCACGACCTGAGCTGAAACCAAGAGTTACATGCTCAACCGACTGAGTCCCCAGAGGCCCCTTGTCTTTTCATTTTCTTAACAGTGTCTTTCAAAGGGCAGTTTTTAAGTATTGCTGAAGTCTCACTTACTATTTTTTTTTCTTTTGGTGGTTTGTGCTTTTTTGTGTCCTAAGAAATCTTTGTTTGATCTAAGGTCACGAAAATTTCCTCCTGTTTACTTCCAGAATTGTATTGTTTGAAGTTTACATTTGAGTCTCTGATATACTTTGAGGTAATATTTGTATGTGGTGGCAATGTATAGGTAATTTTTATTCACTTTCGGCATATGGATATCTGGTTAGTTCCCCGAAACATTCGTTGACAAGACTATCTCCACTGAATTATCTTGGCAATTTTGTTAAAAGTCATTTGATCATAATATGTGGGTCTACTTCTAGACTCTGTTCTATTCCATTGACTTTATATATCTGTCCTTTTGCCAATTCCACATTGTCTTGATTACTGGAGTTTTATAGTAAGTCTTGAAATCAGGTTGTGTGAGTCTTTTAAATTTGTTTTCCCTGACCCCCAAATATTACACATTGTTTTTCTGATATCAAACTTAACTCGGAGTCTATATTTTTAATTTGCTAAATCTGGCAACCTCACCTCAAAGGCTTTACTAATCCTTACTCCAATTCCCAGATTATTTTCTGAAGAGTACATCAATGGCACTTTAAATTCTTGCAAAACAATTAAATAAGGCAAATTTTTATTAACTTGCATATAAAATATTAATTTAGCTCATAGTTTTACATCTTCATGGGCCCTTTTAAGAACAACCGTCAAACTATGTTAGGGCATTAAAAAAAATCTGTGAACGTGTAGGGAAAAGAGCCCGGTGGTCAACTTTTCTTACCCTCTTTCCACCCCTTCTACTAATCTCATACTTCTGCACTAATCATCGTTTACATTTTGGTGTGTAGTTTTACATTTTCCTCTCTGTACATATAAGCATATATGAAGCTAAATACTCATAATATACATGCAGCTATTTTAGATAAAAATAAAAGCATCCCGTGCATACTGTTCTGTAACATTTTCTTCGTCTATTTTGAACATCTTACTATGTCTTAAAACAGAAAGCAAACTCAGCCTTTTTTTTTAAACAATTTTTTTTAAGATTTTATTTATTTATTTGGGAGAGAGAGAATGAGAGAGAGAGAGAGAGAGAGAGAGAGAGCACATGAGAGGGGGGAGGGTCAGAGGGAGAAGCAGACTCCCCGTTGAGCAGGGAGCCCGATGTGGGACTCGATCCAGGGACTCCAGGATCATGACCTGAGCTGAAGGCAGTCGCTTAACGGACTGAGCCACCCATTTTTTTTTTTTTAAGATTTCATTTATTTATTTGAGAGAGAGAATGAGATAGAGAGCATGAGAGGGGGGAGGTTCAGGGGGAGAAACAGACTCCCCACTGAGCGGGGAGCCCGACGCGGGACTCGATACCGGGACTCCAGAATCATGACCTGAGCTGAAGGCAGTTGCTCAACCAACTGAGCCACCCAGGCGCCCACCCATCCTTTTTGATGGCTGAATCGTACTCCTTTTTGATGGTTGTATGACTATATTTTAGTCTTTACTGATGTACATTGTTTCCATAATTTTAGTTATGTTGCAGTAGGCTATACACACAATGACGCATATGTGTGTATATAGACACATATATTAAATATTCTAATATTGCTAAATTGCCATCCGAAAAGGTTGGACAGTTTTGCATATTTACTAACAGCATATGAGAATGCCTGTTTACCTACATTTTTGTCATTACTGGTTTTCCTATTTTTCTTTTTTTGTGTGTTAACTGATAAAATATGGCATCTCATTGGTTCTCTTTGCATTTTAAAAATTACAAATGAAAATTACAAATGAGACAGAACATTTCTTATGAATTGCCTGTTCTTATTTTTGCCTAATTTTCTTTTGGGTTGTCTTTTTTCCCCCAAACTGATTTGCAATAGCTCTTTGTTATTGAAGGAAATTAACCTTTTGTCCTTTCTGTTTAAATATTTTTTTCCCTGTTTATTATTTTTCTTTTGGTTCTGCTGACGCTCAGTGTTTTGCTCTTTAGAAGCTTCTAATTTTTGGTTCTTATTTAGCTAAACTCATCAATGGAGTGGCTGATTAATTTTAATTAGAGCGCTAATGTTTGATACCAATACTATGCTTTACAACATTTTGAGTTACCTGATTTGAGCCAGGAGTTTGCTTTTGAAGAATTCCATTTTGGCCTAGATTTATATTGATAGGACTGATCCTATTGTCTTTTTAGGATCTACAATTAAATATAGCCCCAGTTTATGCTTATTTTAAGAGGGTTGGCATGGATTTTCTAAATCATATTTAAACACTTGTAATTTACCTTGAGTTTTTTTTTGAGTCTGAAACACCGCAACAATTTTATTAAGATCCTTCTTCTTCTTCTTCTTTTTTTTTTAAAGAACTACTCAGCACATTTTTCCTTTAATAATTGGCATGGGTTCCTTAGTATTTTGTTAAAATTACCAAGTTAATTTAAATGGCATTATTGGATAATAGAGTATTTCTTAAAAGTTCTTGATGGTGTAATGGTCCGATTTCAAAAAGTGTTGTTCATCTAGGCTTGGGCAGAAAAAGGCTCATCTTAATATTCAGCAAAATGCAAATTTCCCTTCTGCTTTAATCTCCATATCATGTTTTTCACATTTCCCCCCTGAGAACATTTTCATTTCTCCTGACCAGGGATTTTCATGATCCTTTACCTTCATTTTCACTCTTTAAAATCGGCCATTGGTGTTTTTGGTTGTGCAAAAGGGAATTCTTTTCTTTCTATAGAAAAGCCTCATAATGAGAAAATAATAAGAGATACAGAGAAATGAGAACTAATATTAGCATTTCTATGAGGCCTAAAATAAACTCTCAGCTGGAGAGAAGTACATTTAATGTTGTTATTTTTGTCTTTTACAAAGGGAGGGTAGGACAGGGGGTGAGGTGGGGCTTGGGGGCTATACTGACTGAAACGGAAGCACTCTTTTTTTGTTGTTTCCTAAGGAAACAATTGTTATTATTATGTTTGACCTGAATAGTGTTAAAAATGGTGCTAAAAATGATGCTGACCCTTTTTAAACATCACAATTGGATTTTATGTGAGGTTTCCCTTGCTTCCCTTACCTGCAAGGGTCCTTAAAGATGTTTTGTATGCTTAGAAGTGTTTTTTTCAAGCAGAGCCTGTGGGAATTTAGGGAAAGTTGAGAGCCCACTTTCCTACTAGTGTATGTTTGTGATTCCCTTAAAAACAGCCTCCTCAGTAAAGATGGGTCTCCTTTCCCAGAATGGAGAGTCTTTATTCTTGTCAGAGCTCACCAACAGACCAGCTTCCTTCATGGGTCCTCCAAATGAAGGGTGCTTGCCTCTTGACATAAACTCCAAATCAGAAACCTGGAAAGGAGCGCATCTTACTGGAGGGTTCTAGCATTCTATTCTTAGGTCTCTGACCACCGTGCATTGGGAAGAAACTTAACACATAGAGAGGAACATCAATGGATGTTGTGTGTATTACAGTAGAGAGACAGAAAGTCTTGAAATATGCCATAGTTTCTCATAATCCCAGATGGCCTGAATTATACACCATCCCAAGTATATCCATGGGATCTGTGTTATCTTAAAAAAATTTTTATTGAAGTAAATTCACATAATATAAAAGTAACCATTTTAAGGTACACAATTCAGTGGCATTTAGTACATCCACAATGTTGTGCAATCAACATCTCTGTCTAGTTCGAAAATATTTTTATCATCCCAAAAGGAAATGCTATACTTATTAAATGGTTGTTCCCCACTCTTCCCTCCCCCCAGTGGCTGGCAACCACCAATCTGCATTCTGTCTCTATGAATTTGCCTATTCTTGATATTTCTTTTTTCCTTTTTTTTTTTTTTTTAAGATTTTATTCATTTATTAGAGAGAGAGAGAGCGGAGCAGGGGCGGAGCGGGGCAGGGAGAGGCAGAGGGAGAAGCAGACTCCCCGCTGAGCTGGGAGCCTAATGTGGGGCTCAATCCCAGGACCCTGAGATCATGACCTGAGCCGAAGGCAGACGCTTAACCGACTGAGCCACCCAGGCGCCCCATACAAATGACACTTATTTACCCATTCATCAGTTGATAGACATTTGGGTTAGACTTTTGGCTAGTGTGGCTGATGCTGCTATGAAGATGCCTATGTGAGTAATTGTTTGAGTACCTGTTTTCAAATCTTTGGGGTATATTACAAGGGATAGAATTGCTGGGTCTTATGGCAATTCTCTCTTTAACTTTTTGAGGAACTTCCAAATGGATTTCCATTTGTGTTATCTTCTTATACTACCTGAGCCCCAGGATCCTCCCTGAGATGGTTACTTGCAGCCTCTACTCACAGGCCAGACTCATGTCTTCTTGTTACTGTCCCTGCCTGGGCACACAGCAGCCCAGATGTTCATTCCTGGCCTGGTTTGTGGCCCTAATTCCCTGTGATACTCTGCTTGCCCAGCTCCGTGGTGATTCCGTGGAAGAGCCCAGCCTCCTGTGGCTCCCTCTCAGGAGGGCCTGTCAGTGGAGAGCTCTGTTCTTTGCTCAGCCTGAGCACTGCCCCTCCAATCCAGTGATTCATGCCTCATTCTCGTTCCTGTTGTCTGCTGAGCTTCTTTGGGAGAAATAGCTTGCCAGGTCACTTGAGCCACAATGAATAGGTGGCCCTAGATGTCATTGGTCCAATTGTCTCATTTCACTGAGAAGGAAACTGAGGCCAGAAAGTTGGAAA
Organism: Eumetopias jubatus; assembly: GCF_037043125.1. NCBI lineage: Eukaryota > Metazoa > Chordata > Mammalia > Carnivora > Otariidae > Eumetopias > Eumetopias jubatus. The sequence continues at coordinate 10,296,447 of NW_028274809.1, forward strand.
ATATTGTGTAGGGCCATTCGGGTCATTCGTGGCTGGTTGGAACTTGAGAAAGAGCTTTAACATCTGGTTGGGTGACCTTCAGATACCCTCTCCTAGGCCCTGGCACCCATCAGGCACATTCAGGATGTCACAAGGAGAAACAGAGCCTCACCAATAGTCATTGTGGGTTATAATACCATCTGAGCTAACGTGTTTGTTAAGGAACTAGTTCATGTGGGTTTATATAGAGCACTTATATTGCTAGTTTGAATGAATTCAGTGTAAATGAGTTCAAGTGGGCTGTGGGGAGGGATCCGCTACATTCAATGATGAGCCAAAGCAGGGCAGCTGGCCTGGTGATCCCTTGTTGCTTAGCAGCCATCACCAGGCAACTGGATTCCTACAACCTGAACCTGGTTTAGGTACTCAGGGACTGGGATTTTGGCAGTGCAATTGAGAAAGGAGTGGGAAGGGGATGTTTTGTAGGCTCAGGACCCCCCCCCCCCCTTGCCCCAATACAAAACAAATAAAAACAAGCCACCTTCAGGGAGCTGGCAGTTCTGGCCACTCTGGAGAGTTTGTGACCCAGAGAAGCTCATCAAACAATTGAATCCTAAGATCTGGTCCCTTACCACCAGTCCCTCCGTTCCCATGTCTTCCAGGCCTGTCCTACTCACAGCCTGACACAAAAGTCCTTTTTTTTTTTGTAGAAAACGGAGAGCGGGGAGGAGATGGCCTTCTTTGCTTATCAATGCAAGGCTAACAATCTAGGGAACTCGCTATTCCACTGGCAATTTCTGAGCGACGATTAAAATGGTTTTGGAGGAGATAATCAAGAGGACGGGACTGAGGGTTGACTCACAAGCTGAATCTCGGCAATCGGAGGCTCCCCATTCCCTCCCCATCCTTGGGGTCTCTACCATGACCACCGTTCCCACAGTGGGAACCGTTTTCAAGGATGCGGCCTTGAGAGAGTAAGGTGTTGTGGAGACCACCCGGACAGTGACTGAACCCAGGTAAAGCCTCTGTATAAACTTGTAAGGTTTGGTGGGTGGGTGCGGTGATCTGCTTGTCTTGTGGCTGTCCAGTCCCTTCAACAGAGAGGAAAGTGGGACTGAGAAGAGGAGGGACTCATGGCCCAGGTGACATCAGTTGAGCCCCCCGACACTGCAGTGCGTCTACTTTTCAGCCGTATGAATGTACAGACTTCCTTCCTGCATAAGCTCTTTGAATGGAGTTTTCTGCTGCTTGTAACCCAAGACAAGACGGGTATGTAAGTTCCCTTGCAAATTAATCCTGCTACCCACCATCTGGAGTAGGCTGCCTCTTTCTTCAGTCTCTCCCTGCCCTCTGAGCATGGAGGCCGGTTTCAGATTTCACTCAAGAAGCTTCTAAGTTTGTAGCCCAGACCAGACATACAATGAATTGTTTGGGTTTTTAAGTAGAAGTATAGTTATTTAAATGTAAATACGTTAAGCACTCCTATAAGGACTTGAGGGATTAAGTGGTGTCTAATTTTCCCATCTTATGGATGGGAAAAATGAAGACCAGAGAGGTTTGAAGACCAGGCCAGATCAAGGTTTTTCCACACTGTCTGTATTAATTAGTACTCTTTCCTCTGTATTGGCTTTATTCTCAGGTTCCAGATAGTGACCCCTGGCAGCTCCAGGTGCACACCATCCATACTGTCAACAACGTTAAGGGAACAGAAAGCCTCTATTCTTTAGTTTCTCTGAAAAGTCCTGAGATTAGCTCTCATTGGACTGACTTGGGTCATGTGTGCCTCTCTAAACCTATCACTGTGGCTAAGGGGTTAGAATCTGCTGATTGGCCAAAAAGCCTGGGTCATGTGCCCCAGTTAATCACATGGACCAAGACTGGAAGGAGGTCTTTTCTTAAGGAAATTGGGATACTATTCTTAGAATGAGGGAAAATAGCTATTGGGAATGAAGTCAACGGTTTCCCATTATACCCTACTGCCTTTCTCTCAGTGGCTATTCATATTTGAATGGAATTTCACCAAAAATGAATTCCTCTGTCTGCCTCTTTGCAGCCATTGATCTATCTCACTGGAACTTCTTGGTGGGGCACTTCTTATGGTGGCTGTGTATAAATTTCATTGCCTATATTGATCTCTGTTTTTCTCATTTTCATTGGTGATATCTTATATTGGCGAGTGTATCAGGTTAAGGTAGTTGCAAAATATTCCAGTATACATTTTAGGAGGACTCTCAATAATCTGTTTTTCTCTTTCTCTCTCTGTCTCTGTCTCTCACACACATGCACACACAATGGCACAGTTTTAGAAAACGTATATGTATCTTAGTATCTGGCATTCAGCTGTTCAGAACTGTTTATCTGATATGCATTTTCATCTTGATTTTACAGACGTATAAATTGATAAAAGGATCACAGGTGATAATCAGCTGAAGTTCCTTCATCAGTTAACATTCTCCAAAGTGAAGGTGACTATTCCAGGGATTGGAATCTGTTCAGTGATTGATATAGTAGGAGACATGAGACTTGGAATCAGATGACCAAGGTTCTGGCTTGGCCACTTTTTAGGACACAGAGTTTGTTTTGTAGGAGAGAAAGTCACACAGCTGACTAGAAATGAAGACTTCAAATCAACCAATCAATTAACAATGGGGGAGAATAGAAAATCCTCCTATGTAGAAGAATCCCAAGTAATTTATGGATATACTGTTTCTTCAAGGAGGGAAGCCTAACTCCCACTCCTTAACTGTGGAGTGTGCATGGTGATATCCTTCCAAAGAATACATTGTGCAAAGGGGGAATAAAAGACAAGCTTACAGTAGAGAAACTAGATAAGTACTACCTTAACCAGTGGATCAGGGTCAATGTAAACAAGGATAAATCATATTAATAGTATGTACCCTTGACATGATCTGAGGAAACTGGCACTTTGCTCCTGTGGTTTTCCTTCCTCAAACTCATAACCCATCTAATTATGAGAAAGACAGCAGACAAATTCCAACTGAGGGACGGTCTACAAAATCCCTGACCAGTACTCCTCAAAACTGTCAGAGTCGTTAAAAACAAGGAAACCCTGAGAAATGAACTGTCACAGCTGAGAAGAACCTGAGAAACCATGATAGCTGCATGTAATATGGGATCTTGTAACAGAAAAAGGACATTAGGAAAAAACTAAAGAAATTTGAATAAAGAATGGACTTTAGTCAATAATAATGTGTCAAATTGGTTCATTATTGTGACAAATGTGCCATACTAATGTAAGATGTTAATAATAAGGGAAACAAGGTGTAGAGTATATGGGAACCCTCTCTACTATTTTTATAACTTTTCTGTAAACATGAAACTATTTAAAATAAAAAAGTTTATTACAAGAAAATGAGGAATTTGACCCATGCTTTGATAGTCTTGAGTTACTATGGAGAATCCAGAAGCTGACTTTTTAAAGAAAGAGAAATCAGTCTGCTAGATGTGCATAGTAATCTTAAAATTATTACAGTAATCGTAGCTAATATTTAGAGTGTGCCAGGCACTCTTCTAAGTACTTTATGTATACCAATTTATGTCATCTTTTTTAACCACACAAGAAAGTAAGTACTGTTATTATTGACGTCATCTCCATACCTTACTCCAATTTTACAGAAGATGAAAATGAAATACAGAAAGGTTAAGTAACTTGCCCAAAGTCACACAGTAAATGGAGAAGCTGGGCTATAAACCCAGTCTGTGCTCTTCACCAGCATGCTGTAGTTTTTCTTTTGCTTTGGTGCTAGCCACAGTCTCTTAACTAGCTTAGATTTGTGACCCTTTGTGTTCAAATAATGACAATTATGTGTGTGTGTGTGTGTGTGTGTGTGTGTGTGTGTGTGTACTGGGAGACTTGCAGGATTACCACTACCCAGCTTTCAGTCATTTTGTGAGATTTAGCATAGGGGGAAGCCCATCAGACTGACTAGTCATGCTTATATTCTTTATAAATCTAGTCCACTGGAACTCCCACTATGGCACTGATCTTTAATATATTTCATGTTTTGAGCCCAGGACAAATTGACACTAGGAATTAGTTCAAAAGTACATTGGTTTAACGAATGGTGTTGGAAAAACTGAATATCCATATGTAAAAAAAAATGAAGTTGGACCCTTACCTTATACCATACAGAAAAATTAACTCAACCTGAATCAAAGACATAAATGTAAGAGCTAAGACTATAAAATTCTTGGAAGAAAACATAGAAGAAAAATTTCATGACATTGGATTTGGCAGCGATTTCTTAAATGGGACACCAAAAGCATAGAAAACAAAAGAAAAAATAGGTAAATTGGACTTCATCAAAATTAAAAACTTTGTGCATCAAAGGATACTATTAACAAAGTGAAAAGGTAATCCATGGAATAGGAGAAATATTTGCAGATCATATATCTGAAAAGAGACTGATATTCAGAATATATAAAGAACTCCTAAAACTCAATGACAAAAAAGCAAACAACCAAATGAAAAAATGGGCAAAGGATTTAAATAGACATTTCTCCAAAGAAGATATCCAAATGGCTAATCACATGAAAAGGTGCTCAACACCCCTAGTCATTAGGAAAAGTGCAAATCAAAACCACAGTGAGATCCCAATTCACATTTTAGTTATAAGAAATCCAAAATAGCAAGTGTCGGAGAAATTACAGCCCTGTACATTGCTGGTGGGAATGTAAAATGGTATATCTGGTAATGATATGGCAATTCCTCAGAAAAATTAAACAGAAAGTTACTATGTAATCCAGCAATTCTACTTCTGAGTACATATCTAAAAGAAGTGAAAGCAAGGAACTGGAACAGATAAGAGCACACCCATGTTCATAGCAGCATTATTCATAATAGCCAAAAGTTAGAAACAACTGAAGTGCCTATTGATTCCTGAAATCAATTAAGATAAAGCCTACATAAATATCAAATTGATGGATTTTTCTAGTAATTTATCCAAATCACCTACATTTTCAAATTTATTCAAATTTATTGACATAAATTATTCATAATCTCCTGTGATTTTTTTTTTAAAGATTTTATTTATTTATTTGACACAGAGTGAGAGACAGAGAGATAGAGAGCAAGCACAACCAGGGGGAATGGCAGGCAGGGGAGAAGCAGGCCTCCCGCTGAGCATGGGGCCCAATGTGGGGCTTGATCCCAGAACCATGGAATCACGACCTGATCTGTAGGATCTGTAGTGATGGCTCCGTTCCTGTTGTTGCTATTTGTTATCTGTGCTTTCTCATTTCTCATAGTCTTGCCAGTTTATTAATTTTATTAGTTTTGTCAAGATTTTATTCTCTTTTTTAAACCTGTTTTATTAATTTCTGTTATCTTTACTTTTTATTTTTTCAATTTTCCTTGGGCTTAATTGATGTGTGGTTTTTTTTTTAATTTCCACGAATGAATGCTTAACTTCTTCATTTTTTAAGCCTTCTTTTATAATATATGTATTTAAGGCTATGTCTTTTTCTAATCTTGGCTACAGCTATATCACACATGTTTTGACATATATTTTCATTATCATAATATGAATTTCTTTGTTTTATCTGGTAATTATTCTTCTGCCATAGATTATTTAGATTTTTCAAGAATTATGAGATTTTTCTAATATAATTGATTTCTAATGTAATTCCACCATGATTTGAGAACATATTCTATTTGATTTTAATATTTTGATTGTGCATTTGTATAGTTATTTTGTTCTGTAAAATTTTGCTATGTATTTGGTACACACAAATTCATTATTATATTTTCCTAGTGAATTCAATATTTCATTCAATTTTATCCTTTTATCATTTGACATGTTTCTTTTTAGCTCTAGTATGTTTTTTTTTCCTCAAGTTTACTATGTCTGTGTTAACACAGACATATCAGCTTTCTTTTGGTGTTTGCATAATATATCTTTTTAAAAATAGTTTTACTTTATGTCTTTCTGTATTCTTACATTTAATGTGGGTATCTTGTAAGTAGCATATAGTTGGGCTTTGTTTTTTTTAATTTATTTTTAATTTTTATTTATTTATTTTTTAAGAATTTTATTTATTTATTTGAGAGAGAGAGTGAGAGAGAGAGGGAGAGAGAGCATGAGTAGGGCGGGGGCAGAGGAAGAAGCAGACTCCCCACTGAGCAAGGAGCCCAATGTGGGGCTCGATCCCAGGGACTCTGGGATCATTGCCTGAGCCAAAGGTAGAGGCTTAATTGACTGAGTCACCCAGGCACCCCAGGGCTTTTTTTTTTTTTTTTAATGTAGTTTGATGGTCTTTGTCTTTTTTAGAAAAGATTTATTTATTTATTTTAGGGGGGGAGGGGCAGAGGGAGAGGGAAAGAGAATCCCAAACAGATTCCCTGCTGAGTGCAGAGCCCAACATGGGGCTCAATCTCAAGACCCTGAGATCATGACCCCGAGATTATGACCTGAGCTGAAACCAAGAATTGGAGGCTTAACTGGCTAAGGCACACCTGATCTTTGTCCTTAAATAGGAAAATTTGGTTGTTCTGTATTTAGTTACTGATATAATTGGGTTTATTTCTACCACATTATAACTCTGGTTCACTTTTAATGGTAAGGTGTTACCCACTGGTGTCCTAACCCTAAATGAGGGGGATTTATCAGGCTCACCATCCTTAGCAGGCCCTGAACTCTAGTTTTTGTTGCCTTAATTCAGTGTAACTGTCATCATTCTTCTCAAGTTCTCAGCATTTTAACAATCTTTTCTGGAAAATTCAGGTACTTCTGGAGGGAAAAGCCATCCCAAGTGCTGGGTTCCTTTCTTGTTTTAGATCTTTCCCTGTAATTTTTCACAGCCTTGCCTAGCCATCCCTTACCCTCACCTCCCCAGTATCTTCAGAGTGCTTCAAACAGTGTTTGTCCAGCTTTTTAGTTGTTCTTAGCAGTACTGTTGGTCTGAATAACCAGAGCTAACTTCACAAGAAACACAGGTCTAAAACTGATGTTTAAAAAAAAAGTTTATGAAAATTTACTGACATGAAATCTAGTGTCGTCCATTCATTCTTAATAAATGGGCATTGTTAAGAGTAAACTTGACCTATTATGAGATTTAACAAATGTGAGAAGCAGAATTACAGTCAGAAATGAGACAGTCATTCCAAGATTTGCAAACAGGCACACAAACAAACATGAATACCTGGGCAAAGTATAACTCTATTATTGTCATCTTCTACTTACTTTATGATTACTCTTTCATTGGGTCCACTGTTTATAGCCTGTCTCCCTCTTGCTGGAGCTCTCAATGAGGGTGGGGGTCTTAATTTTCTCACAGGTATAATCCAAGCCCTTGGAACAGTGCCTGTGTGAGGGTAATAAATTCCTATTAATGTCCGTTGAGTGAATGAATGAGTAGTCCTGGAATGACAGAGCTGGAGGGGAGATTGGATTTACTCAGTTCACTCACTTCAACAATAAACATTTTGGGGCGCCTGGGTGGCTCAGTTGGTTAAGCGTCTGCCTTCAGCTCAGGTCATGATCATAGGGTCCTGCTAAGCGGGGAGCCTGCTTCTCCCTCTCCCTCTGCCCCTCCCCTGGTTCGTGTGCTCTTTCTCTACTCTCTCTCTCTCTCTCAAATAAATAAATAAATCTTAAAAAAAACAAACCCAATAAACATTTTATCAAATGCTGGTCCCATCTAGGCCCCAGCACTGGGCAAACCAGGATGCATTAGGTGTATTCTCTGTGTACTGTGGTTATTAGGTAGATGGAAAAACAGGCTCAAGGAAGGTTACATGATTTGTCCAGTGCTACTCAGATTATAGAAGAGCAAAGGTCCTATCATTCTTTGAGACTCTGAAACAGAAACCTCCAAGGCATATTTTGCTTTATAGGCAAAGGGGAAAAAGAGCCAGCCACCCTCCATTGGTGGTTCTCAACCCTGACTATATATGAGGTAAGGTCCAGGTGAGCAGTGGCCTGGGCCCTGACCCAGACCGATTACATCTGAATCTCTGGGGGTGGTGTGTGAGTGGCATATTAACAAAGAACCCTCTCAGGTGATTCTAATGGGCAGCGCCAGCCCAGGACCTCCGGCCCAGTTTATTCGTCTAGGTCACACGACCCATTTTTACGTTATTTCGAATATCACCTTTCCTCTGTTTTCTTGGTTGAAAGCGTGGTTTGGTTTCTTTCACTCATATTGGTCTGCTCCAAGAAAAAGTGAGCCTTACTGGAAGAGTGCAGCATGGTTCTGGTGGGCAACTACCACATTTAAATGGTGATTCTGTGTTATTTTCCTGCCCTCACATTCATCCAGCCCATGGGATTCTATGTTACCCATCTAGTCCCCTCACTCATTGGACTCAGGGATTTGGATCTTGGTTCTGTGGCCGTAAGCAAGTTACTTAACATCTCTGGGCCTCACTGCTCCACCTCTAAGAAAGCACATCTCTTCTGGTTGCCGGGAAGGTGACGGCAACGCAGGGGATGCTTTGACCCGTCATTTGTCTTCACCTTTCTGTCCACCAGAACTTTTCCATCTCTGCAGGGAAGAATTTCCCAAAGCTTTTGTTGTTGTTGTTGTTTTATTATAAATATCCCCGTGCATTTTGTGCAAAAGCCTATATAAAGTGGACTCAAATATTTGCAGAAACATCTGATATATTTTCTACAAGGCACCTAAGGATACATTTCCCCCAGTTCTTTAGTCTGGGCCCCTTTAAGAGAAACAAAAAAAGAAGCTTGTTTTTGCTCATTTTCCTTCACAGGGGTCACTGGATGGATTAGTAAAGATGGCTTTTGTTTGTGTCTGCCAGTTGTCCTCAGACTAAATCCTGAATGTGTGCTTTGTGGTTCACTATTCCCATTGATGAGAGCAGTTCTGGCATCTGATTGGTGAATTAAGATATGTCATTAGGGCTGATATTATAGTGCAAACAAAGTATGAGGACCGATATGACTTGTAACGATCTCCCTCATGTTCACTGTTGGATCCATTGCTTTATTATGTCCCAAATTTCAGTTTTTGTTGCTAGAGAGAAAGCAAGATATTTTTTATGTTGCCTGAATCAGATCAGTTGGGTTTTGCCTGGTACTTCTCTTTTTGCATTATTTTCTGTAGAATTTGACAAATGACTCATAAACATGACACATTCTTGTCTTACATATGTTTCTTTGGGGAAATTACTGGAGTTAGTAGGCTGCATGGTTGACTACTTAGTTGATAATCTAGCATGGAAAAGAAATTTTAACATGGGCTTGATCATTTGGAGGATTTACCTGTAAATATCCTGAGACTGCAATGATCCACTAAGGGGAATAATTGCAGCCTTCAAATATAATTACTCAAATTACACTTGCCATGGGTTATTGCATTTAATGCAATAATGCATTCAAATGCAAATCCTGCATTTGAATGGAAGAACAAATTTTTAAGTCTTGGGTGTTATGCTTGAAAGAGTTCTAGATGGGGAGTTTGGAGGCCAGATTCTGTCATTGGCTTGTAGCAGAACCTCGGGCAAATTGCCTAACTTTTCTGGGGTTTAGTTACATCATCTCGATGGAAGATTGGCTTTCAGGTTCTGTGAGGTCCCTTTGAAGGCTGTGATCATTTCAACGGTAGGAGCTCTTGAGTTTGTACCATGGAGGGAGAGAGGGCTGTTGGTGGTGTCTGCCCCTCCCCACTCTCCCAGCACCCTCAGTTAAAGGGTGTATGTATGCGTGTGTGTGCATATGCTGTTAGGATGCAGGAAGAACCAAGGGGTTTTCATACTGGTAGGTGGTGGCATTTCCTCTTCATCCAATTTGTGTTCAGTGCGTCCAGCGTATTTTCTTCTGGCTTGCTATCCTGCCAGGTCACCTCCAGTATTTTCTAGGGTGCTGATGTGAATGCTGCCATCTTGCTTCTTTTCCTTCAGTACACTTTAAGGCTAAGATAAATTGTGTGAAGAAACACATTTTTAAATGGTTTTAAACTTTGCATATGTTTAAATGGGTTTCAAAAGGAGAAATATGTCTACACTTTTGCATCATCAGAAGTTGTGTGAGCTCTCTGCCAAAGTTGCCTGCTCAGCGGCTTTGTTTGAAGCAAGAAAGGGATCAACTAACTCTTTATGTGGTGGGAAAGGATACCTTTCACCAGGGCTAAGGAGGGGAGGGGCGATGCAGGGAAGAAGAGCAGGACAACAGGTGACACACGTTAAAAGTGTATGTTCAACTTAGGTTCTAGCATCTATTTTAACTATGTGCTCAGATGACATAAGCTTTTTTTTTTTTTAAGAGTTTTTTTTTAAAGATTTTTTATTTATTTATTTGAGACAGAATGAGAGAGAGAGAGAGAGAGAGAGAGAGAGAGAGACAGAGAGCACATGAGAGGGGGGAGGGTCCGAGGGAGAAGCAGACTCCCCGCTGAGCAGGGAGCCCGATGCGGGGCTCGATCCCGGGACTCCAGGATCATGACCGGAGCCGAAGGCAGTCGCTTAACCGACTGAGTCACTCAGGCGCCCCGACATAAGCTTTTTGATATCTCCCGGGAACCCCTTTTTTTTATTTAAACTTTTTATTTATTTACTCATGAGAGACAGACAGAGAGAGAGAGAGAGAGAGGGAGAGAGAGGCAGAGGGAGAAGCAGGCTCCCAAGGAGCGGGGAGCCTGATGCGGGACCGGATCCCAGGACCCTGGGATCATGACCCGAGCCGAAGGCAGACGCTTAACCATCTGAGCCGCCCAGGCGCCCTCCCAGGAACCAGTCTTGTGGATTAAATACTCTCATGTGCTGTCAGAGGTCATGGTCTCAGAAATATCATATTTCATGAAGGATTCACCATGCTGCCTAGGGGGTCCAGGTCCTAAAGAGAATCAAGTCTACCATCTAGTGGCGTCCCTCACAAACTACAGACATAGAATCCCAGGAACCCAAAGATGGTTCCTAGAGGATATGTCTGGCTGATCCAACAACCCACGTTTTGTTGCATCTCAGTCTTCAAGTTGATGCTGGGAAACTTCTCTTCCTCTTCATAAATTTCCATAATTAAACAGGAGGAGATTGGCTTGTTCAGTGTTGCCAAGGCTACAAAAATTCAAAGTTGAAGGAATGCCATGAGCCCATTTGATGATTGCTTCAGAGAAGTCCAGGGTAAGTTAGATTAAGTTCCAGTGTAGATATCAGTAATTATTTGAGAAGTTTGGGTTTCATGGTGACCCGAGCATGTCCGTGTGGACAGAGAATCAGCCTTTTCCAGGAAGGTCCATTTGATATATGGGAAGAGCTTGCGATCCCCGGATTGTACTATTCTGGTGAAATATGTTAGGGAAAGCTTATTTAAGAAAGTCTGATGAGAGAGGAAAGGCTTTCAGCCAATGTGTTTGCTGATGTGAGTTTACCATGGCAGAAGATTGGCATAGATTCTACATCACAACTAAAACTTGCCAAGCCCCTGCTGGCCAATTTTCATTACCAGCCAGACTAAGAGGACAGAAAGAAAGGAAAGAAATGATGACAGTTAAGATAAAGTTGACCAAGAATCCATCTGGAAGTTGTGGTGGCCCAAAGCAGGGCCAGATATACAAATATTATGTGCAATTATTCTCTTAGCCTTATGACTAAACCTGGCAGTTACTGATATTAAAATACTGTGACAAATAAAAATAATTTCAAGTTGCATTAAAAATATACCCCCTTCACATGAAATGGGCACTTATACCAATGTTGGATGTGAAAATTGGTTTTCTTTTCTGGAAAGCAATTAGACTGTATGGATCAAGAAGGAACCTTAAAATTTTTGACCCTGTAATGCTCTTTTTAGGAGTTTGTCCTTAAAAAGTTGTTGAAATTTGGACAAAATTTTTTCAACAGAGATAGTCATCATCACATTATTTAGGATAGCCCCAAATTGGAAAGCACCTAAATATCAAGTTAATAGGAAGATGTTTAAGTAATGGCATAGCTCTATGATAGAATTTTATGTAGCCATTATAAAAGATCTCTTTAAAGAGAATTTTGTGCTTATGATGTTACAGGAAAAGCAAAGGACACAGGCCCATTGCGCTCTCCAAAAAGATAAACTGAACCAGTGCTTTGATCACAATTAGGTTAAAGTGCATAAAATAAAATTGGAAGGAAATAGACTCTGTCTTTTGGCAGAGTGGCATTAAAAACAACTGGACCCTGTGCCTTTAAATTATTTAAAAATTTTGGCTCTATTTGCAGTGTGTATCTACATTTTATTATGTTTCAAAGGGAGCTGGTGATAAAATCCATGAAAGATATTCCCCCCTAATATGTTGGCATGAGTGGGATTTCCATGATTAAAATCACTTGTTTGGATTAAGGTGGTGAGGACATCCAGAAGGTCTATATCTAGACCATGATTGTGAGGATGTGGCCAGCAACAGTCATCACTCCCTTTCCAGGGATTTGTCATCTGGTGGAGTGGGTGCTGGGAAGCAGGCTGAGTGGGTATCTGCAGCTTGTGGGGAGGCAAGAGAGCGCAGGCCAGAGCCCAGGTTTCTTGGTAGGTGGGTTAGAAGGGGGTCTGGTGGCTCCTGAAAAAACACTGAGGGTGGGCCAGGCGAAGGTGAGGATGAAGTGCCAGTGCAGAATGTCTCTGGGGTTTGCCTCTGTTGGTTTATTTGAATTTCTGGAATTTCTGCCTGCTCCTGGCTCCCAGGCCAGGTCAAGCTGGCCCAGACTTAAGTCTTCCATGGACCATTCCAAAGCTGTGCTGCAGCATCCCAGGACTCCACCTCTCTGTGCCCAGGTAGGGGTGTGGTAATAGTGGTAAAAGCAGGCTCAGAATCTGGTGGAGGGCCCCTGGGTCGACTGGGTGGCGATGAGATGGGGTGGGGTGGAGATGGTGTATAAGGCAGTCGCTGTGCCAGATGGATAATAAGCCGTAGCATCCCCACCAATAGGCCCTCCATTTTGTAGACAGAGAAAATGTAGGGACATTTTCCTGATAAAATGAGACTTTTAGAGGTCCCAGCACTTTTGGAATAGTTAGTAATTCCGTAAGGACATAGATCCATCACCCTGTCTCCTAATCTCCCTATTACCCCAGCCTACCCTGTGTGTCCCCTTCCAGGAGGGGCTCACCACCCAAAAAAGAAAGGCTCTTTCTGGCTTCAGCCCTTTTGTATGTGAAGTTCCCCCGGAAAGCTCCTCTTCCCTTGGCTCTGTCCATGGCTGGCTCCCCTGCATCCTCCAGATACCCATTAATTATCACCTCCAGAAGATGTCCTCCTCTGACCCCCTCATACTGATCTTAGCCTCCTGCTTTCCTCCTTCCCAGTTCTTGTCATGTCTTATAATTACATGGTTGTTTGCTTGTTTCCTATCTCTCCACACCCCGGAGAGCCCACGAGGACGGTCGCCATGTCCACTAGGTTCCCAGTTGTTCGCTCTGTGCCGGGGAGAGTGCATGGCGTCTGGAGTTGCTCAGTGAGCTTTTGGTTGAATAAATCAATCACAAATGAATGAAAGGAGAACATGGTAACCTGACTTTTACATTTACAACCACTGAAATGAATGGGAAAGTGTTCATGGTGGAATGTATGTTATTTGGGAAATTCTCTGCACAACCAGTTCACCCTTTCCTCTTTGGTGATGATGATGGTGACCAGGATGATGACAGCTAAGGCTGGGTGGGCATGACAGGTGGGCACTGTCCTTTGTAATTCACATGTGTTGATTTCATTTCATCTTCTCCACAACGTCAAGGGCTCTGATAGGGAAGGAACAACGATACTCTGCCTTTGAAATAGCCGTGTTAAATACTGTTCTCATCAGTGTTGTTCAAATTGGTAAATTCATATCAGTCCATTCAGTGATTGGCTCCAACATCAAATTCAGGGTGTGATAGAAATAAAGGTGGTGGCTGACACTGTGGAGCCTTCATTTGCATACTTACATTTACACAGAACAATTTTAATCATTCTAAAACTTTTGAGTAACTGTTGAATTGCAAACAGCATTATTTTGCCAGTGGACCCTTTATCCTTCATTCTCCTCAAAGCTGTGTGTTGCTAAGCAACTGAAGACCACAGTCCTTTAAATTTGTTGTGTTATTATTATACAATCACAGTGCTGGTGGATAGGAAAAAGTCAACAAAGATAAAAATGTGCCCCAGAATGATTATAATAATTCAGTGATTATCCTGATTGCATCCCAGAGAATCACATTTATTCCAAACCATATGCTCAATCTCTTTATTTTTACTAGGTCATGAGAACAACTTTCATCTAAATTATCTTTAACTGTGGATTCTCATTATAATTCTTCAAAAAGTAAATTATTTTAAATTAGTTTCAGTTGGAAAATAGCCCATGCTGCTTTGATTTGTGGTGAAGTAAGTAGGTCATAATTGCCAAGACCAGATTTGATAGGGGTTGTGTGTGTGTGTGTGTGTGTGTGTATGTGTGTGTGTGTTTAAACCACAGATCGTGGCCCAGGAAAACTGGGTCGGGGCAGTACGCGTGAGTCAGGCAGGTCCCACTGCGGCTTTGTCCCTGTCTGGGCAACTGTGGGCAGGTTTCTTAGTGCTCTGAGCCTCCGTTTTCTCGTCCATAAAATAGAGCAACAATCACATCCCCCTTGTAGGGGAGATTTCTGTAATAGAGACAATGAGAGACATAGGATGTGGCCAGATGGCGTACGCTTACTATAGTGTGATCAATTTCTTTTTATTCCTTCCTAGGGACACTGGGGAGCTTTGGGAGCATTTACAGAGACCCCTTTTCTCTTCCTACCTCCATCCCCACCCCCCCAATGGAGCCTCAGTTGGGTTCTGAGGCTCATTGACTATTGTTGTGGTTATCTATTGGTGAGAAACAAATGACCCCCAAATGTCGCTGAAATCAACAATCATTTTATTTATTTGCTCGAGAATCTGTGATCCAGGCAGGGCTCATAGAGGCGCCACTGGCGTCAGCTGGGTCGTTGTGACTGAGCAGTGTGGCTGGCGTGAAAGGCAAATTGCTGCTGCCTTTCAGCTGGAAGCTCAGCCAGGGCCGCAGGCCAGGACCTCGCTTGTCCTCCACGTGACTTCTCTCTGCGGCCAGACGCAGCTTCCCACAGCGCAGGCCGTCCCAGGTGGGTTGGGCTTTTTGCACGGCAGCTGGCTTCTCCCAGGGTGGAAAAATCCAGAAACCTCCAGAGCCTCCTAAAGCCTAAACCCAGAAGGGGCAATGTGTCCCTTGCACCACTTGCTGTAGGTCAAGGCTGTAGGTCAGAGCTCCAGTCCAGATTCAAGAGAGGGCTTGAACGTGGAGGTGTGCTTCGACACTGCCACAAAAGAAACAGTTCCCCAAACCATCCCACGCATGATTAGAGTTCAGCTTCCCAGTCTCTGGGCATTAAATATCCCCGGCCCCCTCCCAACACACACACACACACACACACACACACACACACACACACACACACACGCAATTAAAAATCACACTTACACATTACAGAAAGCCCCTGGTTGAGAGCCGCTGGTCACGTCTGTACGGGAAGGGCTGCGGATAGGCGGTGTGGTTGTAAAGGGAGCCTAGCAAGTGCATGGCCAGGTGAGTGTCCATGCACGCCTGGGTTGGTGTTGTCATCATCATTATCACCATCAAGAATTTGGCTTCTCTGCACTGATCTGATGACCCAATTATTTTCCTTTCCTTTCTTGTCCTTTTCTTTTTTCCTCAGGAAAATGCGCTTTGATTTCTAAACAACCAATTTAACAACATTTTAAACCCAGTGCATTTGCAAATGGAGGACAATGTAGACTTCTTTACCTTGAAGGCTCTTTGACATTGATAATTCATGGATTGGATAATTCTTGGCGAATGCTGGGTAACTATTAAGGCTAAGGTCGCTAGTAAGGAGGAAGCAAAATGTCGGAGGTTAAATATACCCACTTTGGAATTCAGACTACAGAATTCCTTCGAGGAGCATGATCTTAGGCAGATTACTGCTGAGCCTCAGTTTCCTCAAACATAAAATGGGGGCAACTATATATCTGGTAGGGTGGCGTGGGGATTAAATAAATTATGTATAAAAGGTGCCAACTGGACCACCTTGCACCTGGTAGGTATTCAGTTGATGGAGCTCTTGTCATTGGTCTGGATTTTTTTTTTTTTTTTTTTTGGTGTTGGTTTACTTATGGTAAGAGTCAAACTTCATGCTATTACATCTTACACTTTAGATGTTAAATAATTAGCCACCTCACAAAATAGATTTATTTCCCTAGTCTGCCTGGAAATTGCTGCCCATCTTTTCAGTTTTGTGGTTCAATCTTACGAAAAGCAGTAACATTTATAGTCACTGTCCCATCCTTATTGATAACCACCTTGCTTTGGTCTTGCTTTGTGGTCGAATTCTGTTATTATCCACCCTCTCCTTCCTTCCCGATCTTCTATCCTGCTTCATGGTTTTGAGATGAAGTGACAAGTGTAAATTTTTTTCTTTTTAACTAGGCAAAGAACTTTATTAACCTTGTTTCAAACTTTATTCCCAGGCTTCTTCAGCTTAATTAGCTGCAAAGAAAGAATTGTGTCTAAGCAAAAACCGAAAAAAGCGACAGTGTCCAAGGGGCTTGGGCTTATAAATATTAGAGACCTACATTTTAGCAGCTCATGTACAACATTTTAAAAAGCGGCCATAATATAAGATAGCACCTCCCAGTAACTTCCTCAAGTTCTGTCTTCTTCAGAAGGTGACTCAGTTCAGTTTGCTCCGTTCTTGGAAGCTTCATCAAAATTCTCCACAAGATCTGGAACATCATCATCCTCCTCCCTGGCAGCACGTGGTGCTTTTCCATCCACAGATGGTGTGGGCAGAGCTTCAGCCAGTCTCCTTAAACGAGTCACACTGCACCAAGCTGGTTTAAGACATGGGGTTTCTGGCAGCTGCTTTGTCTTGGCATGACCCAGAATGGTGAAAGGGTTTGCTGCCAGGGATGTCTGCACTTTAGGGTGGTGGAAGTGGATCCCTGTTCCTTGGTTTGTTAACATAATCCACTTCTTCAACAGCAGAGATATTGTTTACCTGTAGCTTTTTCAAGGAGAACTGGTTTTTTGTCATCTGCTGTAGCTGTTCTGTGAGCCACCTTCTTTCCGCGAGCAGGCTCTCTCCTGGTTCACGACAGTTTCTTTTTATCTTGTTGGAGTGGAAATGGGACCACATGAGGGATGAAGGTTGGCACTCAGGGGGTCTCCGGGGGACCAGCTGTGAGATTAGGTGCCCACACTTGAGGACTCAAGATCGACAGGTGTCACTTTTTAAAATGCCACTTGCAAAAAAAAAATGCCACTTGTTCAGCTGATTATTATCAGTAAGAAGTATTAAGATTAGTGGAATCTTCATGAGTATTTAAATAACCTCAGGGAAATATTTGACTAGATAAGCAAACTTACCAGGCAAATGAAAGTTGCCCTTAGTTATAGTATTTAGGAAATATTGAGTTTTGTGCTGAAGTTTTTTTTTTTTTTTTTTTTTTAGATTTTTTATTTATTTATTTGACAGAGAGAGACAGACACAGCAAGAGCAGAAACACAAGCAGGGGGAGTGGGAGAGGGAGAAGCAGGCTTCCCGCTGAGCTGGGAGCCCGATGCGGGGCCCGATCCCAGAACCCTGGGATCATGACCTGAGCTGAAGACAGACGCTTAACGACTGAGCCACCCAGGCGCCCTTGTGCTGAAGTTCTTGAGAGCAGCATAAATACTACCGAAATTTTAATGAAAAAAATTCTACGTATAAGATTTCTTAGGAAATTTCATTCTGAAGTCTGCTGAATTTTATACTGGCATTGGGGGAAAGAGTGTGGGATAAATTTATAAACTAGACTTAAAATATGTTCTCACCTGTTGAAATGTCATTTTGATTCTAAATGCAGTGGAGCCTTCAGCCGTGGCCTTTAGATTTGCAATTCTTGGAATGCTGTCCTCCCTTCTAGTGAGCCATCTCTCTCCCCTCTTCTTGCTTCCATTTTGAATGATTCTGTTCCCCTTTAATATGGTTTTCTCTGGAATATTTGCATAGCATCTGGCAATCTGTCGTGCCTGTTTCTAATTTCTTGAGATGACATTTACTAAACTTAAAAATATATAATTATGTTTTCATAATTATAAACATATTACTTGATGCATGATTTTGAGTGGAGGTGTACTATTCTGTAACCTGCTTAATGAACTCCACTGAATTTGAATGAGGACTTGGGGTAAGGATTCACAAATTTTGAAAGAATAATGCTTCCTAGAGAAACCCGGTTAAATCTTTCTCATTCCCCTTGGATGGTGTTGCCTGGCTTATCCAGGACTTAGGAACCGAGCTGGGTAACTATAGTAAAGGATGTAGGGTTTACTTTAAAAATGGCCCAAAATGTTGATGATGATTTTTGGTGTGACAGATTACGAGGAAGGAATTTACTATTTGAGGGAAACTATAAATCATGTGTTCTATAGAGTACCTGATTTTGTGAGTATGGATTCTTTCCTCTAGGAGAGGACCAGACTCCTTTTTCTAGAACGTGACTTAAGGGAATAATGCCATGGTTGATAAAAAGTGGCCTTGAAACATAAGGAATAGCATGGAGGACATTAGGAGAAGGAAGAGAAAAATGAAGGTAGGGGAAATCGGAGGGGCATACGAACCACGAGAGACTATGAACTCCAAGAAACAAATGAGGGTTCTAGAGGGGAGGGGGGTGGGGGGATGGGTTAGCCTGGTGATGGGCATTAAGGAGGGCACGTACTGCATGGAGCACTGGGTGTTATACGCAAACAATGAATCATGGAACCCTACATCAAAAACTAATGATGTACTGTATGGTGGCTAACCTAATAAAAAAAAGTGGTCTTGACCTATTCTTTTATCCCTATATACCTCAGAGTCAAGAGTTCTCTGTTCATTACTAATTGCCAAGTGCATCCAGTCTACTATTTTGCTATTATGGTATCAAGGATGGGATGTTTGGGGTCTGTGACTTAGTGTTAGAACCTGGGGGTGGTCTGTTGTTTCTCAGGCATTCTGTATCCTTGTCCAGGTCAGTTTCCTCTTACAGTATTATCAGTGGTTTTCTGGAGCCAGTCAGTCTGTGAGAGTTGATTGTTAAATTTTCAGGAATTTTGCAAGCCTGTTTTTTTTTTGCTAACTTGAAATTAGCTAATGTTTAGGGAATGTTTATATCACAGAAATTAACAGAGGCTTCAAATCAGAGGTCCTTCCTCCCAGAGAGCTGGTTGTCAAACTTTTATCAGCACACCACTACATATATCTCTTCTTTGGGGACCCTATTATATTGTGGCTTAATATTTTCTTTAATTACTTGATGACTCCCTGTCTTCTCCGCTCCTGCCCCCTGCCAAAGCCAGGCTCATTGTGAAGGCAGTCTTCATCAATACGTCCTTACCTACTAACATAGTGCCCTAGCACATGGGAGGTGTTAAACGGATATTCACTGGCTGAATATATGCATGTCTTTTGGGACTGTTCTCTGTTCTCTACACATTTCCCAAGTTGGACACTTGCTGGAAAGAAAATTTATGTGACCATTACTTTCAACAGAAACAATATTGCTGAGAAAGATAAGCTATATGTAAAGTTCATTGTAAATGTTGTCAGTTTAAAAAAATGAGTTTTCTGACTCTTTAATTTTGCAGCTACTAATACATGGTGTTGCTTCAAAGGGCACGTAGAGCTTGCTTGTCTGTCTTTCGTAGGGAAGTTGTCGGCTCCTGCCCGGCATTGGCATTCCACTGTCGGGACCACATTGTCAGTTCATCAGATCCTGCGCTTGTGTGATACTTGGGCTTCTGAGAAAGGATGAATGGGCAACTACACGGGCACCTGCGGGACTCGGTTCTTCTCTGGTTATTACTGATTAGCAGGTGCATCTAGTCTGCTATGCAGGAACACAAGAATCACCAGTAATAATGAGATCCGTGGTCCACTCAACACAGGAATTGGCCAGTGAAGACCCCAAGGGATATGCCATGGGGGAAGGAAGCCTTCTTTCCTGATGCAGTTTTAGGAATTAGGTCTTCCTGAGAGAGAAGCTTTCTGTGACTCAGTGGCATAGTAATGTGTCCAGACTCTTCCTACACCCCTTTCTGTCACATACCTGGGACCATATCTTGCGATGAATGAGTTTTATACTATACGCTCTGTGAGCATTGCACTTTCTTTTTTTGTCTTATACTTGGGAGTTGTAGAGGGTGCCCCCTTCTTCTACTATTTTAGGATTTGGTGAATGAATCAGAATCATTACTTCATGATTGTGTAGGTTTGAATCAGATGCCTTCTGATTCTTCGCAGTTGGGGGAGACTTTTGCAGCCTTTTCTCAAATGAGTCAGATTGCTTTCACCGCATATAGTTATGTACAACTGCACACCGTGACTCTCCGGCGTGGAAGTGAATCACCCCGTTTTTTATGTGAGGGGGCAAAGAATGATGGAATTGGCCTCAAGTGAAAGGTGTTGAGACGGGGGCCAACGTGTTTATGTGCCATGTAATGAGGCTCACGTGCAAGAGAGTGACAGGTGGGCGAGCTAGTGCAGAAAAGTCAAAAGCAAATGGGGAGACAGAGTTGCAAACTGTTATCAAACACCAATGGACCATTAGACATATGGAATAAAGCATTAGTGGTTTTCAGAGATCTTGACATTTCTGCGGAGAAGAGCAACTGGACAATAAGGTACTGTTGAGGATGTGCTTATTTCGTCTGTTGAGACTGCTGTTTTTAACTGTCAGACTATCCTTGGACTGATGGCAAATGATTGTATTCTGTTTTCAAGCTGAACAAGAAAAGGGGTGGTAGAGGATAGTAGAGAGAGATGTTCCAAAGCTAGAGTTTGCACAAGTGAAGTCAGAAATCTATCCAGTTCTTTTGTAATGATATTTTCATATTAAATATGTGTTTTAAAATGCCATTGAGTACAAATTTTATAACTAGTCATCCCCTCCTCCTCTTATGTACCTTACTGTTTAGGCAAAAGGTGAAGGTTGATTCTTGGACTATAGTAGAGAGAAACGATGGTTAAAAGTTATTTGGATCCTTAAATATGTTCATGATTTTTTCCCCCCTCTCCTTCCTTCTCTGATATTTCTGTTCAGGGATGAACTTCAGGCAGGTGTTCACTGCCGACAGTGACATAAGCAGTGTCTGGGGGGCTGCTGTGGGGAGTGTGGGCAGGCGAGTATAAACGAAGAGGGGTTCTCACATATGGTAGAATGTTTCTCACGTCATGTGAGTGGTATCAGACTGAAATCCTGAGACTCTGTAGGGAACCCTCTGGAACCTGGAAAACCCTCACCTCCACTTGGGAGCAAGCAGTGTGGTCTCCTGCTCTGTGGATCCATCTTGCAAGAGACATAGATGCATTTTCAGATCCTTTCCCATCAAGCACTTTCAATGTCCTTCTAACTGTTTCTGTTGGTATCTTCCTGTCAATCACACCCCCCCCCCTTTTATTATGACTTTCCCACTCAATGTCAATACAGAGCACTTGTGTGATAGACTACTTGTAGGTGCAGATATATGTTGATAGACTTTTATTCTGAGGCTCAGAATTCCAGAGGAAATGGGGTCTGGGTTAGTGGTTCAGATTTGCCAACTCT
Organism: Eumetopias jubatus; assembly: GCF_037043125.1. NCBI lineage: Eukaryota > Metazoa > Chordata > Mammalia > Carnivora > Otariidae > Eumetopias > Eumetopias jubatus. The sequence continues at coordinate 10,317,981 of NW_028274809.1, forward strand.
GCATGTGATTGTGTCAGGGCTGTTGAGAGAATCTGACGTCTCATGGCTGAAGAATGATGGTTTAGTTTTTGCACCACACGTATCACCCTCAGCTGCCAAATCTTTTCCGTTTTATCTGCCTGACTTCTCCAAATTTCCTTTGGTCACAGGATACTTTTAAAATTCACTCTACATGCAGCTAATTTCTATATTGAGCAATATTTTTATGAGGAAAGTTATAACATACAATGACTCGGGGGTGTCCAGGTTCAATGTTACGTTCCCAAAGAATTCATGATGTGTACGTTTTCTCCTGCAACCTGGTACGTTAGAATCACATCAGAATCCCATGGAGCTGCTAAAATCGCATACCAATTCCACCTGAATCTTTGGGGGTAGGTCCTGGACATTCTAATATGCACCCACGACCCTGCCCTGGTGCTCAAGGATAGATTGACCACAAGGTTGTGAACGATAGTTTGCTTCTTAAATATAGGAACCAAATACAAACCAAAATGAGAAATCGTCTGCATCTGTTTCCCAGGGCTGCTGTAGCAAAGTACCACAAATCATGTGGCTTAAAATAATAGAAACGATGGTCTCACCATTCTGGAAGCCAGAAGTCAGAAATCAAGGTGTTGGCAGGATTGGTTCCTTTATGAGGACAGTCTGGGCGAATTCCAGGCTTCTCCTCTAGCTTCTGGTAGTTTGCAGGGCAACCTTTGGCATTCCTTGGCTTGTTGATACATTACTACAATCCTCTGCCTTCATGTGGCATCATCCCTGTGACTTTTCACATTGCCTTCCCTGTGTGCATGTTTCTTTCTGTGTCCTGTGTTTTTCCCCCCTTTATGAGGACACCAGTTGGATTGGATTGGAGCCTACTCTAGTGACTTCATATTAACTCTATTACCTCTGTAACGACTCTATTTCCAAATAAGGTCACATTCTTAAGTACTGGGGCTTAGCATTTGACACACTATTTTTGGGAGACAGAATTCAACCCCTAACATTTTTCCCAGTTATAGTAACATTAAGGCTCAAGGAACTATTGGGGTATTTCCATCATGTGGTGGAAGGAATCCAGGAGTCCCTGGGAAAGCTGTTGGGAAGAATGGAGGACTATTTAACAAGGGTTTTAAGGAAATACTTGGGGAGGAGTGAATGGTTGTTATAGTGTTGGATGACCCAGGCCTCAAACCTGGTCATTGTCATGAGTGGTTTTGGATGGGGACTCCCAACATGCATGAGTTTTGACATATGCCATTTTGTGCACAAAGCTCCTTATGAGGCTGTTTGAAACTCAGTTCTCAAATTGACCTGAGAACAAGAGTAAATGTGGATGCAGCTGACACTTTGGCAGGATCCATGAGCTCTTTTCCTGTGTACTACAGATGGAAAGGGGGGACAATGGGTATCAGTTAAATTAACCTTCAGATTGAAAATGAGGGTAAGTCTCCCCCAGCCTGCATAATATGAAAGTCACAGTTACAAAAAGTTTTTTCATTTGTCAGGGAACAATCATGATGAGATCATGGATACCTAGTTATCACTTTAATCCTTCCCCAAATTTTAGGATCCTGATAGCATGAATGTGATGATGGTGTTGCTTCTGAAAGCAAAAGAGCACATCTTTGTCTTTTGCGTGTGTATTGAAGATAACAATACTTTGAAACATCAGACTCCAGAGAACCTTTTGTTTGAATATTACAGCCAACGTAGACTTAAAAAATCATTGTCATCACGTATCTACTATATTTCTGAAGAGAGTGGTCATGCTCTTCAAAGTCTAGCTTCCTGGAGCAGTGGGGTAAAACGTGGCTTTACTCCCTCGTCTGTTCAGTTCTGATCTTCTGTGTTGTGTATAAAATGAGAGTCAGGGGAGGGATCTGGAACCTTCAAAAAACAAGAAAAAGCCCTTGAAATCTGTTATGATGGTAGAACTTGAATGGGCACCCCGCAGCTCAGAATTTCTTATACCAGAAGGATTTAGTTTATATTATTTCAGGAAGACAGGAGGGAGATGTGTTATGTTGGGTGGAGATGCGAGTCCCTGTCTACCAGCGGCAGAAGCTCTTCTTGGCTGGGTGAGCCAGACCAAAATGCCTCTGATGTGAAAGAGACCGGGACAGGAAGCGGTGCCAAGAAATCCTCCCAGAGGGCAGATGACCAACCGATGCAGAGACTGACATTTCACAGACCAGATTGGACAGATCAGATGGTGAGTTTGGAGAGAAGGTGGTAACGGTGGCCTTCAAGAGGCAGATGAGGAAGAAGGAGCCCCAATGCCATGAGCATCCCGGGGAGTGGAGAAGGGAAGAACAGGAATTCTTTAGGTCACACTGTGTACTCAGTGGGCCAGCATCGAGGTTTCAGTGGACATCATGCTCGAGAAAAGCGGAAGTGAGACTCACATCTGTACACCCACCTAAATCAAAGAGCAGGTACACCTGAAGGCTGGAAATTATTATGAATATGGCAACCGGTGCTATATCAGGGGTGAGGGGAATGTGTCACCTGCCTTCCCATGTTCATAGCTCTGTGATCACTCATGAAAGGGAGGGGACAACACTTCCGCAGGAGAATTTCAAGTCCATCCTGCAGTGACTCCTGCCAAAAAAAAAAAAAAAAAAAAAAAAAACCCAGTCCTGCCTCCCGCCCCAGCCCCAGATGGCCTTGTCTGCAGACTTCCCCTAGTTCCTCATTAATCATACACACAGATGACTCAGGAATCCTTTGGGGACCATCTCCGAAGTTCTCCTCCAGGGATACATGTCTGTAGGTCTATGCAAAACCATCTCGCATCCAATTTTATTGTTTGGGGAGGAGGACTTTGTTCAAGTGGCTAAAAACGGAGAAGGGACGGTGTCCTAAAAAGAACAGTCCTTTGTCGGAGCAGACCTAGCCACGTGAGTGTAGGATCGAGAGCATTAGCATCAAACCGTCCTGCACAATGTAACTATGTGACTCGTTTTTCATGCCCATAAATCCGATTAAACCGTCACTTACCCCCTACATGGCAGACACGGTTTCAGAAGCACTTCATCCTCACGGCAGCTGTCTGAAGTGGGGAAGGATCCCCGCCCCCCCAACAAAGGACCGTGGCTCAGAAAGGAGAGCGACGGGGCTGGGACCTCACAGGAGGTGCATTTTCGCCTTGGGGCTGGGGCCCGGGGCCCGAGGCCTTCGGAGCGCAGGTCCAGAGCTCTCCGCCACTCGCAGCGTGGCCAGTTCTCTCAAGGGTCCAGGCGGCTGGTTCTGAGGCCGTCTCTGGGATGGTACCTGCACGTGTGGGAAGTGGGCAGTTCACGGCCGCGTCCTTCGCTTTGTAACTCTCGCGAGATGTCCCGGGAGCCCTGGGAGTCCTGCTGCTTGGACGCCTGCTGAATTGGCTCCCCTTGGTCCCTGCGGTTTTCGGCTCACCAACGTGTCCCCTTACCCCGCTCGCTTGCAGGTGGGCGCAGGCCCTGGGAACTCCTGGGGCCTGGAGGAGCTGGGTCTGATTCCTGGGTCCCGCCATGCAACCCCCACCCCACTGATGCCATAAGAGGGTAAAGAGGAGAGGCAGTCAGAGCAGTGGCCGGAACAGGGACCTGTTGGTCACCTCCTCTTTGAAGTGGGAGCCAGCGTGGCTGAAGGAGGGCTTGAGTGCTGTCCCTTAATAAGATAACAAGATGGCTTGCCCGTGATTAGCCCAGAGGGACCTGCTGAGCAGGGAGAGATCAGGAGCCTGTGTCCGCAGGGATCCCCCTTTGTCCATCCTTTGTGCTTTGTTCACCTGTAAGTCAGGCTGGCTTCTGGACAGTAATGAGGTGTAAACCGGACAGCTGGGATGAGCTTCCTGTCCAGAGTTTTTGAACTGAGCCAAAGCGAATGCAGGTCCAGGGTCGGAGACGGCAGCACCTGGTGGTTTGTGGGTGCTGAGGGTGGCAGAGAGTGGGGACCGATGACAAGGAGGCAGGAAACGGGTCTGCTTCCGCTCATGCTGATCTCAGCTACTGCAACCCAGAACTTCCCCTCGGATTGGCCCTCTGAAACCCAAAGACTCCTTCAATGGGCTTTTTGACTTGTCCTCATGAGAGGAAGGTGGCTTTGGTGGCTTATGTTGTATGGTGCGGGACGTGCCTTACCCTACAGTGTACTTTCAAACTTCGGATTATTAGCAGCTCCTCCCCCATCACCATGAACATGAACATGCAGGCCAACCTCTGTGTCAACAATTCTGATAGGCTGCCTGTGTTTTGAACAATGTAACAGGATTGACACCTTCCAGAGCTATGTGATTTTTATATAAAAGATGAACGTTTATGGGCAGATGACTAATGCTGATGGCTTGGTGAATGTCCTTCATTTCTTAGAAAGCTTTCCTTCAGGTGCCCTGGGACCCTCAAGGTGGGGAGTGAAGACAGAAGTCATCATTTGCAATCTGCTTTACCTTTGGTCTCTGTGTTTTGGAAATAGACACGCCCTCTGGTTTCTTGACAAATGTTGGCCAAATAAAATCTGATAGAGCAGGTGGACAGTAAGCTCTGTGAGAGCAGGGTCCCCTGGGGATTATCTAGCTAGTACTGTCACTATGGGAGCTCATGGTTATTTGTGGATAGATGAATGAATGGCAACCTGATTAAGGCATAACCTGAGCAAACCTCTCCTCCGGGAGAGGAAAGCACGAAGGTGGGAGACGGATCTGTGCCACTTATTAGTTCATGAGAGCAAGGGCTCTGGACCAGTCCAGGTTGCATACAGAAACAGATGACATTGTCGAGTTTGTGTCATTTGATAAGGGTTTAATAAAGGAACTATTTGAGTTGGTTCCCACAGAAGTGGGCAGGTGTAGGAAAGCCAGCAAGGGATGTTGCACTGCCCCAGAACAGCTCTTCTGTTGCCCCAGCTCTGACTGCTGAGGGGACCAAGGAGCTGGAGCCGCTCTTGGAAGCCAGAGACCAAGCACATTGTGTCAGGGGATGGAAGCAGGGAGACCTTTGGTGGAGGGAGGCGGCTAGCCTAAGGTGACTTGCAATGCGGCGCCAGGGCGACAGATGACTTTCCTTACTCTGCTCCCTCCCTGTGGTCCCTGACTCATGCATCCTGTTGGCTGAACCCACCTCATGGCCAGAGGCCAGGGGGCTGGTGGATGAGCCGGCATGTGCCAGCCCCCAGCTTAGGGCAGGTGGGGGAGGATGGAGCCGGCACCTGCACGGTCTGTCAGTGTGTGCATAAGTCTCTTCTGTTGTTGACAGATTTGAGCAGCTGCCATTTGGTGCCTTGGTCTCCGGCGTTGTGCAGCTAGACACTGCCTGGCAGTCTGAGTCAGGGAGTGGTCAGTGACAGGGGTCCCCAAAAGGCCCTCCTGCTCCCGAGGGCAGCATGGCACAGCCCCCAAAGCATGTGGCCACTGGGTGAAGGAAGAATTAGCAAATTGTTGGTAGTCCCATGAAAAGGTCTTTCTTTCTTTCCTACTTTCTTTCTTTCGTTTTTTTTTTTTTTTAATTCAACCGGTCCCTTTTTTAAAGTTTTTATTTAAATTCCAGTCAGTTAGCATACAGTGTAATACTAGTTTCAGGTGTACAATATAGTGATTCAATACTAACGTACATCACCCGGTGCTCGTCACGAAAGGTGCACTCCTTCATCCCCATCACCTATTTAACCCACCCCTTCACCGAGGTATATAAAGAACTTATAAAACTCAACACCCCCAAAATGAATAATCCAATTAAAAAATGGGCAGAAGACGTGAATAGACATTTCTCCCTAGAAGACATCCAGATGGCCAACAGACACATGAAACCATGCTCAACATCACTCATCATCAGGGAAATGCAGATCTTAAAACTACAGTGAAAAAAGTGGCTGCAACAATGTTTCCTGTCCCATTGACTTTTCTAGAAACTTGCCACTGGTTCAGTTTATGTCCCTTCCCCTTAAACATGTGCAAGCCTCGTGATTGCTTCTGTGAAGAGAACACTGGAAGCGTCATGATGTGACTTCTGAGGCGAGGTTAGAAGAGATTGTATAGCTTTCCCCTCTCTCTCAGTCTCCCTCTCTCTCTCTGTTTCTCTCTCTCTCTCTCTCTCCTTATGCCCCTTTAGAGTCCTCAGCTGCCAACTTGACTCCTCCAAGGCTGCCATGCTAGAGAGCCCACAGACAGAGATGCCCAAGGGCCGGCTGTCCTGGCCCCAGTTACTGGAATTTTCCTGTCCCAGCAGTGCCAGACAGGGGACCCCACGAGCCTGTGTGTGATTCCAGCCCCAGCTGACCACTGCGCTCGTGCCAAGTGGAGCAGAGAGTAGCTCTTCCTGCTGAGCCCTACCCAAATTATAGATTTGTGGGCAAAACTGACCTTGTCATGACTTTAAGCCTCCAAGTTTGGCGTAGTTTGCTCTGTAGCAGTAGATAACAGGAGTAGCCTAAGAAGCCGCTAGTTGAAGTTTGGATTTCCTTTCCTCTTATCTCAGTGATACATTTCTGCACATTTGTCGGACTCTCCTTCCACAAACCAGAGAACTTCAAAGTCTAATAACCACTAATATTTTTGTAGCATTTCTATGTGACAGGCACTGTACTCAGGGCTTTACCTGTTATTTCATGTGAATTCTCACAGCTCTGTGAGGTCTCCCTCTGCTGCCCCCCTTCGTATAGCCAACGAGGATGCTGATGTAGCGAAGAGGGCAGTTATTATCCACCCAGAGTGAACCTGGCAGCTTGACCCCAGAGCACATCTGTTTTTTGCTTGTGGAACCTTAGAAATAGAGTTCTCGGGGGGCGCGTGGGTGGCTCAGTTGGTTAAAGCGTCTGACGTCAGCTCAGGTCATGATCTTGGGGTCCTAGGAATGAGCCCCATGTCGGGTTCCCTGCTCAGCGGGAAGCCTGCTTCTCCCTCTGCTGCTCTCCCTGCCCATGATCTCTCTTTCTCCCTCTCTCTGTCTCAGATAAATGAATAAAAATCTTAAAAAAATTTTTCATTAAAAGAAAGCAGAGTTTTCCATGAAGCCTGGAGACTGCAGCCAGTCATTCAGTGGGTATTTATTTATTTATTTAAAAATATTTATTTATTTGAGAGAGAGAGAGAGAGAGAGAGAGTGAGCACAAGCAGGGGGAGTGGCAGACAGAGGCAGAGGGAGAAGCAGGATCCCCACAGAGAAGGGGGAGCCCGATGTGGGACTCGATCCCAAGACTCCGGGATCATGACCTGAGCCAAAGGCAGTCGCTTAACCAACTGAGCCACCCAGGTGCCCTCAGTGGGTATTTAATGGAGCATCAGAGGACTTCAGATGCCGCGCTTGGTGGCGGACAAAGGGCTGTGAACAAAACAGACGAGACTCCTGCTCTCTTGGAGCTTGTCTTCTAGTTCAGGGAAGACGGGTGATGCGTGAATAAACAAGACCGTAGCAGAGAGTGGGACGTGTCATGCGCATTGTTAATTACATGAAGATGACGACATAGAAGGTGCCTGGTTGTCCACACTGGATAGAAGTGAATTCTGAGGAGCCAGAGAGAGGAGCTTTGGAAAGATCGCTCACAGAGGGAGGGACTAGCTTGGGTGGCCTTACGTGGCATGTTCAAGTACTCAAAGGAAAGCCAGGATGACTGGAGCGGATTTGCACCTGCAGCCTATCGATGAGTGATGGGTGTTTGGACAGCAGCTGAGGCCTCTTCGTGCACTGGTTATTGGTCAGCTTGAGCAAGGCCCAACTTCACAAGGGCCCTCTCAACTAGAACGGCAGGTGCTGGGTACAGGAACTGTGGATGCTGTCGTGTGTCTGATCCTTCTGTTAACATTGTTAGTAGACATTTTGTTTTTCTGATTATAAAAGTAACACATGCTTATTATTAAAAAATTTGGAGGTAGAGAGAGGCGCCTGGGTGGCTCAGTTGTTAAGCGTCTGCCTTCGGCTCAGGTCATGATCCTGGGATCCTGGGATCGAGCCCCGCATTGCTCCCTGCTTAGCGGGAAGCCTGCTTCTCCCTCTCCCACTCTCCCTGCTTGTGTTCCCTCTCTCGCTATGTCTCTTTGTCAAATAAATTTTAAAAAAATCTTTAAAAAAATTTGGAGATAGAGGAAAAAGTGTCAAACAGAAGAAAAAAGTCCCCCACAAGCAGCCACACATCTTGCCAGTCTTTCTACCATACCTTGTTTTCAGAGTTGAGATCAGATACGTGCTGTCTCACACTGTAGCCAGCAGCCACATACGGCTATTTAAATTAATATTGAATGAGTTGCAAAAAAATAAAATAAAAAATCCAGTCCCTTGGTCACAGTAGCCACATTTCAAGCACTCAGTAGCCACATTGGCTGGTGGCTGCCACATGGATGGTGCAGAATAGAATATTGCTATCATCACAGAAAGTTCTCTCGGATGGCGAGGTGCTAGGCACAATCCCACTTGTGCGTTTTTAAGTAGGTGTGTGTGGTGTGTGTGTGTGCTTTAGTGTATTTGCGGTTCCTACGAAGTCTTGACTTACCAGGGAATTGATGTCACCTACTGTTTATTTAGGTATCAGTAGCTTGTACAATAACAGTAGTTTCTCTTGATAGGGTTCCAGGTCCTTGGAGAACCCCATGGAAAATCTGTTTTGCTCCTCCAGTCAAGCTCATCTGATGTTTAGAATGCTCTAAATGTCTTTTCCCAGGGGAGCAAGCCAGCTTCTTCCCCAGAATCTTTGTCACCTGCTCCAAGAGATGATGAATAGGCTTGGCTGGGATTCCTTTTCCTGCATTGCCCCATGTGGCCTCCGATACCATGAATCCCCAGCACACAGGTGTTCTCATGGGGGCAAGGAGGTTCACTACCTTTGGCCGTGTAGGGACTTAGTGAGGGGCCCTCCCTGGTAGAAGCAAGCTGGAGTCCGCTTGCACTCTGTGTGGCCGTTCTCCATGCCGGCTAACCCCTGCCCCGTGCTCGTGCATCCGACCTGGATTCTTTGAGTGACCTCAGTCTTTGCCGTCCGTAAATAATCCTGATTTCCTGAAGCCTGGTGAGGATTGTTGCAACGCCAATTTTGGAACTTTAATAGTTTCTGAATGCGGTAGGGTCTCCAGGGGCTCTTCCTTGACCAGAATCTGGCTTAGAAGCTTTGATCTGAAGGGAAAATATAGACGCAGTCCTCTTCAGCCCGGATAAGCGTTGGTGTGCTTGAGGTGATCATAACTGTTCCTGAAATGGCATAGCCTGTGTCTCATACTCAGTAAGAACTCTACACCTGTGTTTCATGGACATTTCTTTTGGCAAAATTTAGTGATCCTTTCCCCCATTTCTTCCTTTCATGTCTCAGTTACTTTTCAGGTGTGTTCTTGTTTTGTTTTGAGAATACGTACCCTTTCCAGATGGAGATGTTAGAAGCTGCTCCTTGACTTACGGAGACACCAAGTGATGCACACAGTCTCCGTGGGCACAGTCTTTCCTTGGGCGAGTATAAAGACAGATGAGGTGAGCGTCATGTGGGAGTGTCATGGGCATACATCATCCCACAGTGTAGCTTACAGGAAGGCCTCTCAGTAGGAGGCCGAACCAGCAGCATCTCCGCTATGTGTTCATGTCTGAATGGCGGTGGACCTGGTCATGAGAGCATGGCTACAAACTCTGCTCAATTCTGTAAAATGGGCCACATCTGGATGAAGCGAGAGACCCCCTCTGGCATGTGTTTGGGCCTTAAATGCTCTCAAGGCAACAACACATCTCTTTTGTTGGCTGTCATGTGGCATGAATTCTCTGAGCACGCGAACCCCAGGAACATAGCTGCTGACATGTGGTCTCCACTGGGCTCCTTCATGGCCAGATGCACAAGTGGGCTGTTCACCTTCCCAAGTGGAGGCTGGGGCTTGTTGTCACTATGACCGTTGGAGAGAAAATGATCACATTCTGCTGGTTTCCAGACCTACCTACTTCCCTCCTTCCTTCTTTTTTTCCTCTTTCTCTCCTTCCTGCCTTTATTACATGAAATTTTTATTTTCTATTTTTATTATAAACTTAATAGAGTCTTGTTGTTGAGTTGAGTCACATGGAACTCCCTGAGCTTTCACTCAGACAACGCCCTTGTCAGAAAATGTTCTGGGGGTTAGTGACAAGCATAAGGGACAGACAGCTCTTAAATGACTGTCACTCACTGGGGCACACACTATGTATGGTACAACCATGACTCCAATTCTGGGAACGTAAAATCAAAACCACTTAAAGAATAAAAGTACTCATAGTGAACATCAGCAGCACCCCAAGTTACACCTGACCCTAGGCAATTTATATAATAGTCATTAAAGATGTCAGTTTGCTCCCAATGATGTTTTTATTAAAATACTATGCTCCGCATTCCCAAAGGCAATGGTTTGTTAGAAACTCTTCTGCAGCCTTGTACGTTGTTCCTCTCCCCTGCCCCCACCCATCTTTCGGTGAGCCACTTTGCAGAGTGGTCAAACCCAAACCCTATTTTGGGCACACGCCCTTCTGCATCTAGATGGACAGTGCTGTACAATCCTTTCGACTCGTTAGTTCCCCCAAAGGGCATTCTGTCACCAGTGAATGCTGGTGGGCCCTTCAGATGCTGCAGTCCTGCTGATGAAAAGAAATAGTGGACAGGAGCCGTAATCTAGGCCATGTGTGACAGAGTGGATGTTTGAATGACCCTGGCTGCTGAAATTTTCCATGCCTTTGATGTAGAAGGAAGTCACGGGCAGCTGAGTACTTGCTTGAGCCTTTGACAGTATGCAGGCTATTTTAGAAACGGTCTTAGTTTAACCTTCAGGCTTTTTTTGAGGCATGTCTCCCCAAGGATATCGGGTGGCCCTCTGTCAGGGCGACTCTGATGTTTTCCTGCCCAAACCAGACCTTTGTTGGCTTTATCCTCAGAGGAGTAGCATTAGGTTAGCTCCTTCCAGGTGCCTGCTGGTGGCCTCCATTTTGACTCATGGGACATATAGCTCCAGGCAGAACGACTGATATTAGAGGGAGCTATTCCTGTAGCAAGTCACAGAAGCATTGTCCTGCACTGTTATTTTTCTAATTCCCAACAGAACTGTGTTCATAGAATGAGGCGAATACTATGCCCTCAGTTTTTATCAAGGGTCATGGTAAGAAATGGCTACATGGGTTTGTACTCTGTGTAAAACATTTGTTGAGGATGTTATCCATCATGTTAAATGTCTAATATAATGATATGCATGGAAATTTCCTTTTTGTTCAGAGCTGGGGAAATTGTATCTCTACAGATAGATTTGTATGATTAAAATCAGATAAAAACTACTTAATATATCATGTTTCACCTCATGCTTTGGTTGCTATGAAGCTCAGAGAGAATTTTTGTGCTCAGTTGAAGAAACCTTATGTTTAGTTTTTAAAAATATCATTCCCACCCTTCTTTACCTTTTATTATTTGTCTCTTAAAATTACTGATAAAATATTTTGAGGGGCTTGCTCTTCTGTAATCATGACTCTTACGGTGTGCCATATCAAATTGTTTTTGGAAATGGGAATGGGAGAGATACCCATGATCTGTTCTAGAATTTCCCCAATTGCTCGTGATTTGTGATCACCATTAGTTAGGGAGGGAGCTTGGGGGGGGGAGGGGAAGAGGATACAACCTGATTAAAGGAAATTATGAACCACAGAGGGAGGTGCGACATTAGGTGGTCATGAGATGAGCAGTTCGGTCATCATGGAGAGTAACAGGAAATGAGCTAGGAACCCCCTGCTAAGATGGGATAGGGTGGGGTCTAAGAGCCTGGGTTTGAAGACCAAGTCCATTTAGGACTAGGTTAGGTGGGCTCTGAGAAATTTAGGTTTTTGAATAGAGGCTGGATAAGATGAGAGTGTGATATAGAATATTTATCTGACATGTGATGATTGGCGTTGAGATAAGAAGGATCAGATTAGCTGAAAGATCAGCTAATAGGAGCTTGCAGAAATTTAGGCACGCTTGATAAAGACCTAGAGATGGAGCGGAAAGAACTTGCAGAGATGGAGAAGGAAAGAACTCTGAGCTACGATGTAAAAATAGAAAGACCCAGAGCATTTTTGACTCTCATTCAACTGTATGTCAAAGATGATCCTAGAGCTAACGGTGCCGGCAATTTCTGTCAGGCCCCATTGTAGTCTGACTTCGAATCCAGCTAGGTGCTGCTTTGGTAGAGTGTTTCCATCTAACCCTGTGTAGGGTTAAAATATGAAACACTGACATTTTGGCATTCTTTGCTGTTGCTGTACTATTGTATTATAACTGTTTGAGGTCAATGCATAATTACATATTTAAATATTTAAAAAATTACAATGCTGATTATATATCCCTCCAATATTATATTTTATTATATTTTCTAATGTTTTAGAGGATCACTAAAATATGTTAGAGTTATTGGCTGTTTTAAATCCCTATTTTTGGTTGCTTGCCCATTTCCTCTGTGATTGTGGAGCTGTGTGGTCAGCCAGCTTGGTCTGTCATCTGGCTCGAACGTTAGTGGCATTGGTGACCAACCCTTGGAACATCGACTGGCTTTCTTGGAATCACCTGGCACAATGTTTTTTTCTTTTGGATCCTTCTTTAATTAGTATCTTAAATCTGGCAAGATTTGCTGTCTGGAATTCATTTTCTTACCTTGATGACTTTTCTTAGGATCTCCCCCTTGGGCATCGGGTGATGGCCTCTTTCTTACTTTTCACAAACTTTCAGAATCAGATCCAGCTGGACATTAGGCTTAACAATTGCATTTCCCGCAAGAAAACTACATGGCATTCGTAGTGCTCAAAAACATGTGACCTGATAAACTAGCACTTACGAGCTATTTCACCAGTTAAAGGGCCTGAACGGAATCTGCTTGAGTGATCTGAAGAAAAGGAGGTTGTTGAACTACTTCTCCTGGTAAAAAATTCTAAGGTGTGCTCAGTGGAATATATATATGTATATATATATATATAATTTTTAAAATTTATTTTTTTTTACTTTTTGCACAGTCTCCAATTTTCTTTTTCATTTATTTAGAAACTTAGAATTACATATTGCTAGAGCTTAAAGAGAAATTAAAGCCAAATAATTCAATACATTATTATATTGAGAAAGAATTAATCATTGTCAAGAAGCTAGTAAGGCAGAGTAAGAAACCAGGTGTTCTGACCTGGGACCAGTGCCTCTTCATCGAATTGTATTGGCCCCAGGCCATTGTGTTCTGAAAGTTCTTTTCTTCTACCCGGGTGAAGGCGTGTTGTATTCTTTTTAGTATACCTGGTTTTCACTTTGGATGCCCGTTTGTTTTGAAGGAAGGCAGTGTAAAATAGTCTCAACGTGCACTTTGGGATTCATCGGCTTAAAGTTGATTATTTTATTTTATTTTTTTTAAAGATTTTATTTATTTATTTGACAGAGAAAGACACAGCGAGAGAGGGAACACAAGCAGAGGGAGTGGGAGAGGGAGAAGCAGGCTTCCCGCGGAGCGGGGAGCCCGATGCGGGGCTCGATCCCAGGACCCTGGGACCATGACCTGAGCCGAAGGCAGACGCTTAATGACTGAGCCACCCAGGCGCCCCTTAAAGTTGATTATTTGACTTTCTTTGTGCTTGAGTTTGCTCATCTGGGCATTGGGGATGAACATAACTAACTGGTCTCTTTGGTCAGTTTTTTCTATTGCTTCTAGAATGGGGCCTTACCCAGAGGACTCATCTACTGGCTTCAGTTCTTGGCCTTGCCATTCTTGATGCCTTGGGCCGTGTTTGCCTCCTACCAGTGGAGGCAGAATGGCCCTCAGTGAAAACTATACTTACTTTAGCAATTTTTCTTTGACTGCTGAAGTTGAGCAAGTTCCTTGTTCAAAGCATACTTTAAGTATAGATTGGGAGGAAATCCCTGTTCAATTTGGAGTAAATCAGTATTGAATAGAAATCTTTGCAGTTGAAAAAAGAGACAAATGCCCAAGATTTTACAAATCCTCTCAAAATCAATGCAAGCCAAGGACTGAAATGTGAACAAGGATAATGAAGCAGTTACTTGTGCAATGCCAGTTAACTTCAAGGAGTTTTTTGAATGTCAGATTCATCTTGAGTATAGAAGGTCAAAAATAGAAAGATATCTTCAACTAGTCCCAGAACTCTTGTAGAATCTCTTGCTAATTTGTTCTTGGAGACTACCTTAGAGTTGAAGTTGTGTTTCAGATAGGCCCCACTTATCAACCCCCATCACCACCTGCGCTGCATGTGGAATACAAGATGGATCCATTGTGGAATTCAGGTAGCAATAAACGGAAGCTGACCATCATGTATCACTAAGAAATGTTGCACACTTATCTTTCCACTCCTGTAACTCATAGGAGAAATTAAAAACCAAACTATATCCCCTAGGTGTAACACTCTCCTTAAATCTTTTTTTTTTTTAAATGTATTTACTTATTGAGAGAGAGAGAGAAAGTCGGGGGAGGGACAGAGGGAGAGAATCTTCAAGCCGACTTCCCACTGAGCACGGAGCCTGATACTGGGCTCGATCCCATGACCCATAAGATCATGACCTGCGCCGAAACCAAGAGTTGGACACTTAACCACCTGAGCCACCCAGGTGCCCCCCTTAAATCTTAATTCCTTTCTACAGTGGATGACTTATGACACATTTCCGCTTAATCTGCTGGATGTCTTAGTGAAGATGCTAGATGACAATGAAAGATGTAAACAGTTGGCATTTCTGCTTTGTATAATACAAAGTTTCATGTTATTGGTATTACTTTTAAAAATTTTATATAAAAATGAGGCTGAACGTTGAAATATTTCTTTGAGAAACGGATGCTTGATTTTTGTACTAATTTAGGTTGTCTGTGCAGGGTCCAAGTATGTCAAATTATAATTCTCCCCAAGAATGCAACATGCAAACCATGTTGTTTAGATAAATGTTGACTTTGTTTTGGTCATGTATTCAGGAAGTGAATGCCAAGAGAGGTCATGGGATTGAATCAGGTATTGGGAAACAATTTACTTTTGAATGATTTGAGAGTGTTTGCCTTTAGCATTATGTAAAAATTCTTTTTTGATTGACTTGCAGCAAAGAATGGTGCTTTAATTGGGATGGAACTTGCACTTACAAAACCCCAATCTATTACATTCCCACTGCACTTTCTTTTTTAGTGGATCAAATAAAGAGCTAAGAATTAAACTGTTGTGGGTTTTTCTTTTTGCAGTTTTCCTTGATCAAAGCTAAAAATTCTGATAGGAAAAAGAGTATTTGAAGGTTGCTTTCAATCCAGTTCAATTGATCCAGCATCTACTTGGGGCAAAGCACTGGGGAGACTCAGTGTAATCTTTCTCAGAAGCGTGCAAGGAGCACAGAGTTCTAGAATTGGAAGGGATCTTACCAATTTCCTGGTCCAACTCTCTCAAGCTACAAGCTAATAAACAAAGGTTGAGAATAGGCAGATCTGACCTGTTCAAGGTTACGGGGGTCAGCCACAGAGAGAGCCTAGTTTTCTTATATTATTTCAGTTCAATTATCAGTACATTGTTCTTCTTTATTGTTCTCCCTCTCTGACAAATCTACTTGATTTCCCAGGCTTATTCACTTTGCATCTTACTTAGCAGGTTTTAGAGCTTGATTGCTTGAAGACGAGCTTGGTTTAACTCTGTTGACCTGACCAGTCTGATGTGTCTATTCTGGGGTCAAAGAAATCTAGCATTATCCTTGGCTTTGCAGGAGGCTGGGCTGGTGCTAGATTATGAGGTTCCCTTAGCTTGGAAGCCTGAGGTGGGAGAGGAGGGAAAATGGGTGTTTGCTTCATTCCCCAGAGTCCATGTATGTCGTGGACCCAGACCCCCTGCTTCCATGTCTTGGCTCTGCCACTCGCTAGCTGGGTGAGCTTGAGCAAGTTGTTTTGTTTCAATTTTGTCATCTGTAAAATGGGAGAAACGTCATTAGTAATTTATTATGTATAAAACCCTTGGAACAGTGCCTGACAGATCATGAGTATCCCATTAGAGTTACTTATTATTCTCTTTGGGTCTACTTTTGTCTGGCAAAAAGTGTACTCTCTTCGATAATGCTGCTCAGGATGACAGAGTCAGTGAACTAAGTAGAGCCTGCATCTCCACTAGGGAGTGGCTTTGGATGTCTTTGCTGGGCTGACTCTGGAAGTTCTGCCCTAGTTCCTCTGACCACATTGTGCTCTTTCCTAACTGATGATGTCACTGATTTTGTCAACCTAGCACGTTGAGGGACAGCATACTTCTGCAAAACTGACACAGGTATGACTCAACTTAGTGCCATAGATGATTGCGAGTCTTTGGCTATCACCACATGATGCTAAGCCAAATATTAATTGAATGAAAAAATCAGTTAGGCAAAATTTTTGAGTCATGGACAAGAACAGCTGGAGTTTTCTTATTTCTAGCTTTTGGTATTGACATCATGAGGACGCAGCCATGGAATTCCGTTTCTGTCTCGATTCTGCATCATGAATCCTAACATCAATAAATCATGCAGTGGGATGGCATTTCCTCCATTTTCCTCAAAGGGGCACTCTGGCATGATGGCATCTGAATGTCCCCTGTAAACATTTAATTAAGAAACAGGTTTGCACTCCTGCTCTCATGTTAATTGCTCTGATTTTAAGGTCACTTTGGGTAGGTTTGACTTTCTACTGCATTATAAATCCAATATTTGTTTTCTTAACATTTGCTTCTCTTTCATGATTGTCTTTTTTACAAAGTCTTTGCTTTAGTCTCTCTGATATTTTATGCCAGACTGAGATCCATGGTCCGGGTCATCTTTCTTGAGGAGGTCCATAAGGAACTTACTTCTGCATCACCAGTTAAAATCAGGTCTCATTTTCTGCTTTGTTAGTTCACAATCTTGGAACTTTAAGGTTCATATGTGATGGTTCTTGGGCTCTACGGAAAGCCTCAGCACATCCTGTCCTCCTGCAATGAACCCTGTACAGAAGGACCAGTTTTTTTCTCTAGGCTGATATACAGGAGATTTGGGGAGGCAGTTTTCCATTTTGTTTCTGGTTATAAAATCTAGGTGACGCTCTATAGTATGGATATTTATGAGCTACTACGCGTAACTGCCTTTATGACCACCATGACGTCTTTAGCATGAATAAAGGACTTTGTTTTATTCTTTCAAGAAATACTTATGATGCAAGACAATATTCTACATGCTTAGGATTCATCAACAAACAAAAAAGATAAAAGTTCCTTCCTTGGGGGCGCCTGAGTGGGTCAGTCTGTTCAGTGTCTGCCTTCGGCTCAAGTCATGATCTCAGGGTCCTGGGATCGAGCCCCATGTTGGGTTCCTGCTCAGCGGGGAGTCTGCTTCTCTCTCTCTCTCTCCCTCTGCCCTTCCCCCAGCTCGTGCTCACTCTCTCACTCTCTCCCTCAAATAAATAAATAAATAAAATCTTAAAACAAATTCCTTCACCGATGAAACTTCCATCTGAGCAGGGGATAGAGGACTGGAGTGGTGAAGAGCTTGTGGGTTGGAGAAAAGCAATAAACAAAATAACTAGGGTTGCCAGCAGCATCTCCAGGTTTGTGTGTTATTCATTCTCTCTTAATTTAAATGATCTTTACTTAATGTTGTCATCTTTCTCCAGATGGGCTGCAATCTTCAACAAACTCTGCATAGGCAGTTTTAGGACATATCTTTCTCTTTGGGATTGAGTTTCTGGAAATTGCTGAACATAGGTATAGGGTTTTCCTAGGTCGAGGCTAATACAATAATAAATCTATTAGATAATAAAATAATAGATAAAATCAATTAGATTTTACCACCCTCTATCCCCATTCCCAATGAGTAGAGGATAGAACGAATCACCACATTTTAACTTTTTGCCCATCATCTTAGGGCATAGCTTCAGCTACGTGTGTGAATTCCTTAGTATCCCAATCACGGGCAACAGGTGCACCACAGATTAGGGTGACTTGCTGGTATTATTTTCATTAACTTCCTTTTCTGCCCACCCATGTCTGTAATGGGACCAATTCTCTACCAGGCTTGGGGAACAGAAGCTTAGAAAAGCATGGATAAATGAGAGAAATCAAATTCTTTGTCACTTAAGGAGCACATTTATAGTCCGTTAAAATAAGTCACTTAAAAATGTCTGTTGTACTAAAAGATGGGTCAGAGGATAGCCCTTTCTTTGAGGTCTATCTGTGTCTAGTCCTAAGGGGCAAGCACAGGTATATAATAAGTACAGTAAGATGCAAGCAGAGGGGCGCCTGGGTGGCTCAGTTAGTTCAGCGACTGCCTTCGGCTCAGGTCATGATCCTGGAGTCCCGGGATCGAGTCCCGCATCAGGCTCCCTGCTCGGCAGGGAGTCTCCTTCTCCCTCTGACCCCTTTCCCTCTCGTGCTCTCTATCTCTCATTCTCTCTCTCTCCCAAAATAAATAAAATCTTTAAAAAAAAAAGATGCAAGCAGAGTATAGTAATTACATTAATATAACAGTATATAACATGTTATATTGTATACACAATATGTAATATAGTGACATATATAATATGTAATAGATAGCAGAGACAGTAATATATAATACAGGTTGCCCTACTTCACAACAATAAAATTCTAACTCTGGAAGGATTATAGAGATTTTTTATATCATTCTTTTTTTTTTTTAAGGTTTTGTTTATTTATTTGAGAGAAGGAGAGAACGAATGAGTGGAGGGAGGGGCAGAGGGAGAAGCAGACTCCCCACTGAGCAGGGAGCCTGACGCAAAGCGGAGCTCGATCCCAGGACACTGGACTCATGACCTGAGCCCAAGGCAGACGCTTAACCAACTGAGCCACCCAGGCGCCCCTACATCAGTCATTTTTAATCTAAGATCTGTGGCTGCTTTTGAACATCATCAGATTGATCATAAACAGCAGTGTTTATGTGGAGACGAACTGTAACTTACACCGCACTCTCTAAGATACTGTTTAAAAACTGCTCATGGAGACCAGATCTTGGTGGGAGAGAACTAGAGACTCACAGAAGTGCTGGGTTGCTCAAGGTCACGTGGGTTTTGGCAGCCCAGGCCCAGTTCAGACCTTGTGACCAAACTCCAAATGAGAAATATTTATATCACAGCGAGGTGAAATTAGGTCGGATGTTTCTGTCCTGTATAAATGTCAAACACGCATGAGTGTGATTTGTGGCTCAATGGGAAGCTCTCCTTTTTGCAAGTGTAAACTGTGAGCAGAGCTTTTCAGAATCTTTGAAATTTATAGTCATTTATAGGTGTGACTATAGTGAATGTCGACAGGTATCAACTTACTGTTTAAAAAAAGTTTATGGCTTAAAAAAATCTAGTTCCTCTGCGTAGCCCCCTGTTTCAAATGTTTACTGAAATCTAGCTTCGGAGACCTTGGAAGAACACCCCATCCTTGTCTCAGGACAAAGAGGCACACTCTCATTTTGCTTTGAAACTGCAGGGTGCCTCTGCAGCTGGTGGCTTTTCTTCTCCATCATTGACTGTGATTTCTGGATGCTGCAGGATTCTGATAATGAGAGTGTCAGTTCTAGATAGGTCACCATATCCTTCAGGGCAAAATTCAGATGAAGAGAAGTGATAAGTTAAAAAAACAAGTATCACATTTCTTTCCATAGATAGCTGGCTAATTTTGTAACCTCTCTCTTTCTTTTTTAAGGTTGACTTTTTAAACCTTCCATTATCATTTTATTTTTAATGATGTGTTGTATAATTTGAACTACGAAAGTTATGTCCATTTCTTTTTTTCGACCTGGATAGCCTTAGGAATCGGCCCGAATGTTTCTAATGGTTCCTGAATCTAGAAAAAGAGGGGATCAAGGCAAAGTACTTTCTGATTAGATTTGTGGTGTCTGGGCACTGCTTCTTTGAATGGCTTGTCATTCAGATTAGGGAGTAAAATACATTTATCCAAGGTCTTTCTGATGGGCAGTTGGAAAATAAAATTGCCTCCCCAAGCCCTGAGAGAACAGGTGCATTGTTAATACTTAATAAAGTCTGACTGAATGGAATGGGAAGTCCCCGTTTTTAATTTGTGCAAATCACTGGAAGCACCATTGCAGGGTTCAGGCGGGATATTATTGTGGAGAGGTCCTGCTTGGGTCTCTCGGAGAGAGAGATGCTGCCTTTGTCTGGTGTTCCTGAAGGCTCCTCAGAAGGAAAGCCATGTTCATTAAACCCAAATCCAAGGCACCTGGGCAACTTGCATCCTCAACCAGAGTAAATGGGACCGATAGTGTCATTTGGATGTACTTTTGGCTTCAGGCAAAATAAAAACTTCTTCAGAAGACACCTGGATAAAATGTTAAGGCCCTGGGGTCCGGTGAGAGAACGAGAGTAAGGAAATCTTTTGAAGAAAGTCAGATACCTTCAAATCTGTAGCTTGTGTGCTTGTGAAGGCTGGGTGTACCAGGCAATTAAGGTCACCTGAACATGCCTCCCCCAACCTTAAGTATAGAGGTCTTTCTAGAACTTCAACTGATTAGCTGCTTGTGTTTGACTGCAGTGGTTTTCTGTTTAATTCTAACTTAATTCACTGCTTCCCTTTTTCTATCTTTGTCCCCAAATCATTGGCTGAGGAAAATTTGAAATGTTTCTAAGGCCAATAAGAACCAGTTTTTTTATCAATTCCCATGAAGTTCTCTTGAAATGCATGTGTGATGGTTAATTTTATGTGTCGACTTGACCCAGCTAAGGGTTGCCCGGATAGCTGGTAAAACATCATTTCTGGAGGTCCGAGAGGGTGCTTTTCAAAGAGATTAGCCTTTGAATCAGTAGACCGAGGGAAGAAGATGGCTTTGGGTAGTGTGGGCATGCATTATCTAATCTGTTGAGGGCCTGAATAGAACAAAAAGACAGGAAGAGGGAATTTGCTCTCTTTGGGTTGGGACATGCCATCTCTCCTGCCCTAGGACATCTGTGCTCCAGGTTCTTGGGCTTTTGACTTAGACCAGCACTTATACCACTGCACACACCCCCTTTCCTACTTCTCCAGTCCTGGGCCTTTGGACTCAGACTTAGACTATTGGCTCTCAGGTTCTCTGGCCTTCAGACTCGGGCTGAATCACACCACTGGCTCCCAGGTTCTCCAGCTTGTGGATGGCGGATCAAGGGACCTCTCAGCCTTCACACCTGCATAAGCCAATTCCTATCATAAAGCTCCCCTTACATCTCTCTCTCTCTATCCTATTGGTTCTTTTTCTCTGGAGAACTCTAATAGAGCAGGCCTGCCTCACAATTAGGGAGTAGCAAGCCTGAGCTCATCAGTGCACTCTTGAATTTGTTTCTCCCCCTGTCTGAATTCAGGAGAGGTGCTCCGTGGCCTGGGTATGACTGTTTTTGTACACCAGGCAGGTATTCTAGCTCTCAGGGATGAAGAAGCTGCTTTGAGGGTCTGGACACAGAGCTAGGTTGAAAGAGGTCATATTTCCAAAAATAATGAGTTCTCTAGGTCTTACATACTATTATCTTGTCATGTAGTAGGTGCTAAGCAAAATTTGAATAAATGATAACTATTATTTAGCAAAGCATGATAAAACATGATGGGGGTAAGTATCTTTGGGATTGTAATGACTTTTCTTTTTTTAAAAGATTTTATTTATTTATTTGAGAGAGAGAGAATGAGAGGGAGAGGGTCAGAGGGAGAGGCAGACTCCCTGCTGAGCAGAGAGCCTGATGCAGGACTCGATCCCGGGACTCCAGGATCATGACCTGAGCCAAAGGCAGTCGCTTAACCACCTGAGCCACCCAGCCACCCCATAATGACTTTCTTTGTTACTTGTGTAATGTAATGTTGAAATTGAAAAACTGTTGCCTTCATGTTTTTCAGAAAGTAAATAATTTGCATTATAGTTCACAGCTGCGGGACATCAAAATATCTCAAAAACACATTTGCTGAAATTATACTCCTCCTGTGAAAATTAATGAGTAACTACTTAGGTGTGATAGGATGAGGTTGATAATTTTAAGTATTATAAATAGAAGTGTGGATATCAAGACATTGGAGTTGTTTTAATTATTGACAAGAAGTTTACCGAGAAGAACAGGATCAAAGGTTTCACTGTCATTAGCAGTGAGCTTTTCTCTTACTCATTCTTGAATCTCCAACAAGCACACTGAGGTTGGCATTGAGTTGGAGCTCAGGCCATGCTGGGTTGTAGGGAATGAATCACCCCATTGTCCCCCTGCACCATGCCCCTTTACGGGGTTGATGATGATCTCATTTATTCCCAGCAACACTGTGAGGTAGGGACAGTTTTTTCCACCCTTTCTAGAGATGACACTGAGGCACAGAGAGGTTAAGAAACATGTCCAAGGTCACACAGCGAGTAACTGACAGACTCTGGATTCAGCCTAGGTCTCTTTAATCCAAAAAGCTTCTGCTTCCAGCCACGAGGAGACCTGCTTGCCACCAGACCACAGGCCGTACATAGTAGTCTGGACACAGGATGGCTTGCCACAATGACTTCTTTAAATGGCCAAGGAGCCTGTATTAGTTTTCGAGGGCTGCAGTAACAAGTCACATAACAATAGAAATTTATTCTCGTACAGTTCTGAATGCCAGAAGTTGGAAATCAAGGCGTAGACAAGGTCACTCTTCCTCCAAACCCTCCAGGGGATGATCCTTTGCCTTTTCCAGTGTCTGCTGGTCCTCGGTGTTCCTTGGTTTTGTGGCAGCATGCCTTCACCTCCACACGGGTCTTCGCGTGTCTCTGTGCTGGTCTTCCACCTCTCCCCTTCCCTTCCCAGCACTTGTCACTTGATTTAGGAGCCACCTTAATCCAGATTATCTGCTCTCCAGATCCTTAATTTAATTACATTTGCAAACACCCCGTTTTCCAAATAAGGTCACAATTTATAGGTTCTGGCGGGGTGGGGGAGGCATGGGCATCATTTCAATTCAGTACACCTCTTAGTCCTTTTTATGTACCCTAAATTAAACCAAGTTTTTTTTTTTTTTTTTTGAAGGAACAAAAATGCTCACCAAATGTGCTATTTGCTGTGAATGATATATTCTTTGTTTTATTCATTTAGAACTTCTCTGCCCTATTTGCCTCCGTACCTCTGGATGTTAGGCATGTGAAGACTGTGTGATGTTTCTTTTCTTTCCCTGGATTTCACGGTGTTTAAATGGCTATACCTGTCCTCCCCTCATTGCATTCTTTTAAGATGCTTTTTCTGGTTCTAGTTATTAATATTTTCTTTCCTATTTTTACTAGTTCCTCCTTTGATTTCTTTTTCTTTTTTTTTTTTTTTAAAGATTTTATTTATTTGAGAGAGAGAGAGAGAATGAGACAGAGAGAGCACGAGCGGGAAGAGGGTCAGAGGGAGAAGCAGACACCCCGCTGAGCAGGGAGCCCGATGCGGGACTCGATCCTGGGACTCCAGGATCATGACCTGAGCCGAAGGCAGTCGCTTAACCAACTGAGCCACCCAGGCACCCTCCTCCTTTGATTTCTTTTGCTTCCTTTTAAATTAATTTTTAACTGAAAAGTTTTGTTATTTATTTGTATATTTGATTCCATTCTTCTTGATTATTCTTGATTGTGCAGGGCCTTCATATGTTTGAGTGAAGATATTGTGCAACTTTGAGGGTTTTGATGGTGATAATGGGTCCACCGTACATTTCATGAGTGCCATAGCATGATGAGGAAGTTTCCGGGACTTGCGCAACGTTTTGTTTTATTTTATTTTTGAAGATTTATTTATTTGTGAGAGAACACGTGTGAGAGAGCGAGAGGGAGAGAGAGAGAGTGCACACGACGGGGAGGGGCAGAGGGAGAGAGAATCTCAAGTGGACTCCATGCTGGGCGCCGAGCCCAGTGCAGGGCTGAATCCCACCACCCTGAGATCATGACCTGAGCCGAGACCAAGATTTGGGTGCTTAACTGACTGCACCACCCAGGTGCCCCTGGGCAATGTTTTAAAAACTAGGTCAGTAAGTTGTTCATTCTCCTAGATTTATCTCAGTACCAATATCTGAAAAATGTTAATTGCCAGATGCTATTTTAATGATGCTTCTGCTATTTTTTTTTTTTCCCCATGTAGAGTTTGAGACCATAAAGTCAACACTACTAGTTGGGTCAGAATTAAACTTTTCACTTGTGAAAAATGACATGTTGGCATTTTGGTTAATGTGACCTCAGTAATGTGTTCAGGCTGAATTTCTTTCTTTCTTTCTTTTTTTTTTTTTAAAGATTTTATTTATTTATTTGACAGAGAGAGACAGACAGCAAGAACAGGAACACAAGCAGGGGTAGTGAGAGAGGGAGAAGGAGGCTTCCCCGTCGGGCAAGGAGCCCGACGTAGGACTCGATCCCAGGACCCTGGGATCATGACCTGAGCTGAAGGCAGACACTTAACGACTGATCAGGCTGAATTTCAAGTGGCTTCCCAGGACATTCTGATTTGACCTCAAAGATGTTAAATATGTGAATTCGATGGTAGTTTTTATGGCTATGAACTACTTGGTCTTGTAGGGATTAGAACCTTCTATTCCAATCCCAAATCTGAGACTTCTCTGATGAGTAAGCTTAGCAGTACTCAAGGGCCAGACAGTTGTTGGGATTTATGACTGTCTCAGGCAAGGGTTCGACTACCACCACAACCATTGGTAATAAACCAGACAGAATATGCCCTAGGGATGGGATTTCCAAAATTGTTGCTTTTCTTCTTAGGCATTATTACTTTTCTGATAAACACATATTGAAATAAGACCAAACCTCTCCCACACCCTTTTCCTAAACTCCCTCCAAATATGGATTTAAGACACCCAAAGCTTCCTTGTGACTTTTGTATTTTTCTTTGGCATTTTGCAGGATGGCTAAGTGTACACCAAGATTTTCGACAGTTAGCCTGTCCTACCCCCCTCCATATTTTTCCTGTGTTGTGTGCTTCTCCTTAGGTTAATCATGAAGCTCGTGTGTGACTTTGAATGTTAAGATGTGGCATGAAAAGGGAAAAAAAATCACAGTCTTAGATGGATTTGTGGAAGCTTAACAGGAGCTGGTCTTATTCCATTGTTTCCTGCTTAGCGATGGGGCGGAGCTGGGGGGGCTTGCTGGCTAATTTAATGTAAAATGAGCCTCAGTTAATTTTCTTGTTGGGGCACTTGGGTGGCTCAGTTGGTTAAGCATCTGCCTTCGGCTCAGGTCATGATCCCGGGGTCCTGGGATCAAACCCCGCATCGGGCTCCCTGCTTAGCGGGAAGTCTGCGTCTCCCTCTGCCCTTCACCCCACTCGTTCTCTCTCTCTCTCTCTCAAATAAATCAATAAAATCTTTAAAAAAATATTTCTCTTGTCAAGTTGAACTGCCCGGGTATAGTGGGAAAGGAGCAGAAATATAAGGGTTTGTCAGGGAGCTGTTGAAGGTGGGGCAATGATCACCATTGTCCAGATCTAGCTGTGGCTCGATGCATATATTTGCAAAAAAAACACACAGTGAGGAAGATACTGGCCATCCACAGAGAAAAATGACTGTAGAGTGGAGAACATATTTACTTTTTAATTTTTGCGGCAAGTGGCTTAGGAGAAGCAGTAAGCTTTTAGCTGGCCTGGGGCTAGTGGTTCTCAGCGCCACGAAAACAAAAGCTTGGATTGGCTTCCGTGGCTGGCTCTGGGAGCCCCCGAGAGCTAACGCCTTTCCCACCGCTCTTTGCTCTTCGTAGAAGATGCTTCAGCCCCGGCTCCGCATCTCGGGCAGGACTGGGTGGCAGCTGTCTGCAACAGGGCGCTGCCTCCCAAAGCCCAAATGGCTGATGATTTTTTCTGCAAAACTCTGACCCAGGATCTAAGTGCATCTGGGGACTGGGTTACACATGAAAAGCAACCTTGCCTTTTCGGAGCATAATGGGAAAGACCACAGAAGCTAATGGAAACTCAGCCTGATGGAAACGCTCACTGCCATGCCCAATGAGATGCAAGTCCAAATTAGCATGCTGGCAGCGAGTGGACAGATCAGACTTCTGACAAATGCGGCGGGGGGGTGGGGGGGAAGAAAGATCTTGTGTTACCAGTTGAGCTCATCAGCCCCGACCCCACTCATTAACATACTACCCTCGCCCACTGCCTCTTTGTGCTCCCTTTGGACCCCGTGACCAGCTTTGTGCAGCTTCGTTTCCATCTGCTGAAACAGACAATAGCCTTTGTAACCAAGAGAAAAAGCAGCAGCAGGTGAAGGGCTATTTTTAGACCTGCTGAAAGCTCAACATTGATTACTGTAGTTTCACACCTAAAACACCCAAGATGTGAGGCTGGAAGAGAATCGATTTTTTCAGTTGCTTGTGAGTTCATGAGATCTGCTTTCACATGCTGCTTCCTGCCCGACACTTCCTTCTGTCACTGATGCTGGGGGACAGGGGTCAGGTCACCTCTTTTATGCTCCCCTACTCACATTTGGTAATAATTACAACCCTTTTTTCCCCCCTCCCACCTGTCTCTTTAACATAATATCAAAGGGATTGGTTTACCGAACATTGATGTGTGTATGGTCCACGGTTCATCCCCACCTGCGACATCCGGTATATGCATCTGGAGTACTGGCTGTTTCATATTGAGAATAATATGTGAGTTGTTTTTACATGCCCTCTCATTTATCCTGCAAAATAATATAGATTCTGATATAGATATATAATATCCTGCAGAAAATATATCTGCAAGGTGGTGGTCTCCTTTCCCAGGTAAGGGTGAGAGGAGTTCTCGGAGAGACAGAGAAACCTGCTCAGCCGACCTCACTAGTCATTGCAGAACTTGAGTCTAAACCCAGGTTTTTCTGACTCAGGACCTCCTGCTCCACTCACTTTTCCTGCTGCCTTTCTCCCTGATTTAATTTCAAACCGTTCTTGGCTGCAGGGGGCAGGACTCCATTTTTCTTTTGATGTTTTTTTTTTCCCCCTAGCTCTTTGATTCTGTCATTAAGTAAATCTCCTTTGAGTACAGTTTTTTTCTTCTTTTTTTTTGAAATGCTATAGTCATGACCACTAATAGCTGGGATGTCAAACGGCTGTCCTTTCCTTTTCTAATTGAGACAAACACATTATGTAGCCCCCTGATTTTCTATCATCAGGGCGCCTGATTTAATTGTCCCCACTGCTGCTTTACGGCTGTAATGCTGAATCTGGAAACCGTCGTGGTTGTTGGCACTTGGACGCGGGGATTGTTCCGATGGATTGTGCTAACCTGCATGTTGCTCTTTGTCCAGCCTCCCTTTGATTGGCTTCCTCATGATCCCTTTTGAAACTCAGGCACTGACTCTGAGATGTCACCTAGGAAGGTCTTTGAGGTCCCCTTGGCTAACATTGTGCCAATTCATTGTTTGGGAATAAAAGAACCCTCTGTCTGTATCCTGTTAAAATGTGCTGTCTTTTATCCTCATTTGCCCCATGCTGAGTTACCTAAATCGGACCCCAGAGAGCAGGGAAGGGAGAGACTCTCAGCATAAGAACAGACTAAGACCTGGGCAGGTCCTTCTCAACCCCCAAAGTACTCAAAGGGTAATTTTCCTCTTGCAAATCTGCTTTCTCTGAGATCCAGCTAATGTCCTGAGACTCTGCAGAGGGGGAAAGAAAAAGACTGATCCCAGGGCTTGCTCTTGGGAGAAGATACTCAGGTGTTCTTGGAGAACCGTAGGAAAACACAGAAGATTAAGACTTTACTCTGGTTTTCCTCATCTGTTCGCAAGTCATCTGTAAATGTGTTTATGCCAATGAGAGCCCTTCCACTGCAAGCAACAGAAATGGACTCTTGTTAAATTGAAGCCAAAAGGGAATTGATTGGAAGATGCAGGGCAGCTCCCAGAATTGAAGATGAAGCTGAGCAGCCAACCTTGGGAAGAAGAGGGGCCAGGGTGGGTCTGGGAAGCTTGAGAACCGTCCTTTCTGGAGCCACCCTTGGGACAAGTCAGCCTCAGACCTCTAGTCACGACTCTGCTGTGAATTAGAGAGAGGCTGAATGGCCTGCTGTGTCATGGGCTGACCTTTGGGGCCAGGTAGACAGTTTCCCTAAGCCTTCCCAAGGGAACTCTTGGTGCTCATTCCAGATGAAGGGCATACCAAAGCAAAACCGGCATATTCCCAGTCTCTAGAGATTCTATAGAAAGCATTTCACAGCTCTCTGCACCCATGGGGCTAGGGTTCTTCAGACCTGTGGTACAGGGCCCCCTGCAGAGGAAGGGACTTGCAGGTGAGGCGAGCACCGGCTTAGAAGTAACAGTGGATGGTCATTGTGTAACCCTGGGCAGGCAGGAGGAGCACATTCTGGCCGGTGGTGGGTACTAGGTAGTGCAAACACCATGAGCGAAAGCAGGTTATGTATAGGGGCTGCCTTTCACGGCTAGCCCTAAGCAAGATTGCCAAGTAGGGGAAATGCAGTGTCATTTGAAAAACCCTTTCCCTTTCCTTGGTGATGGTTATTCCCACTGAAGTATAGAGCAGTAGAGAGGATACTCCTTCGCTCCATCTCTTCTAAGCTGCCTTGGAAACCAGGGCTCAGATGCTTCATTCACACTATGGTGTGAGTAAATGAGAAGAACCTAGTGTGGGGGGGTGTATTTGCATTTTTCACTAGGAGTAGAAGAAGCCCAAGTAAAGAGTTGAATCTCCAGCTGACGGAATCTCCTTAGGCAGGATGTGTGGGAGAGAGGACAACATCTGAATTTGTTCTGTGTGGAATAGGGTTCACCTGGAAGTTAAACTCCTGGTTTTGATGCTATTCCTTAAGAGGTGAGATGAGAGAGCAGAAGGGAAGGGTTCAGGATACTTTTCTGTCACTATATAGGAAGTATAATGAACCCAGATGTTAGAAATGTTAGAAATGTTCTGTTATCATGTTGCAGGATATAAATATAACCCTCCTTGTGATGATCTCAATTGCTGTAGTTCTGGTATAATTCCATGATGCTCTTAGCTGAAATCAAGAGTGTGCTGGGGGTGGCTCATACTGGCTTGCAGGAGTTGACCCTAAGCCTTTCCCCCCAGCTCGGCATTCAGTGACATCACATTGGTGGCTGAAGATTGGACATGGTGAGAGTATTTACATCACAGAAATTAGAAGTACTATGAAGCAGGATTTTTTTTTTTTTCAGAGAGTTAGCTGTTCAACATTTATCCACTTATAACTGGATATAGTTCATTTTGAAGTAATGTTTTTCCATACCTAATGCTCTCCTTCCTATGGAGATAACGTATTTTAATAAGTAATCCTGACAAGGGTATAAATATGTAGTTAAACTTCCCAAAGCATCTGTGTAGTCAACCTTTGATATTAAGCTTTTATACCTTGAGAAAAAGAAAGAAAATGCTGTTTTCTGGTTGTAATAGGGACACATTCTGGAATGACTGTGGATTAGAAAAGTCGAGAATGTTAGCCAAGACCCTTTTAAGCTGCTATTGCCTTCCAGCTTTTTCTCCCCTCCTCCTCTCTCCTGGTTTCTGTTACTGGAAAGACTTCACAAGTGTCAGCAACCTGTTAAATCTAACGAGTTCAGGACAGCATATGCTCTGTTCATGGATTTTGGCCTCCTGACACAGGTTAGCAGAAACATATTATCTCTGGGTGGGAGGAAGCCTACTGTAATTGCAAGCACACTTTCAGCAGAGGCAGATTTGGCAAACTGAAAAAAAAAAAAGGTGTTTGGAACGGTGAGTATATAGGGGATGAGTTATTCTGGGGCAAAGTGCACTATTCAAAGAAATGTCTATTTGCTTTTGTATTTGAATCCAAGACAAATGATGTATCAGTCCATAGATAATCAGAGCACGTATGTAGAGATGTTTACCATTTAGTATCTGTTAAAACTTGCTTTTAATATCATAATGACTAGTATGCATATGCTTACAATTTCTAGTGCAGGACCAAAGACTGTTAAAAAAAAGGAATTCTCTAGAAAACTAGATATTTTTTTAAAATTTAATTAAAAAAAATCATTTATTTGAGAGAGAGTGTGTGTGTGCAGGAGGGGCAGAGAGAGAGGCAGAGGGAGAGAGAGTCTTAAGCAGATTCTGCGTTGAGCACAGAGCCCCATGTGGAGCTCGATCTCATGACTCTGAGATCATGACCTGAACTGAGACCAAGAGTCGGACGCTTAACCAACTGTGCCACCCAGGCCCCCTTAGAAAACTAGATAGTCTAAAACATGTAGTTCATTTAATATCTTTGAGTGAAGTAAGGGAAAAGAGGGACAAAATGGATCAACTGCAGTGACTTTGGACAGGTTCAAATCAGCACTACACTTTACTGTTATTTTAAACACTCAAAGATTTTGCAAAGAGAAAGCCCTAAATATTGAATCAGAATTCAGAACAACTTCAGTGTTCCTTTAAGAATAGGGTATGCTTTGATTTAAATAAAAAGCAATATTAGTTGTCATTTATTTATTTATTTTTTAAAGATTTTATTTATTTGACAGAGAGAGACACAGCGAGAGAGGGAACACAAGCAGGGGGAGTGGGAGAGGGAGAAGCAGGCTTCCCGCTGAGCAGGGAGCCCGATGCGGGGCTCGATCCCAGGACCCTGGGATCATGACCTGAGCCGCAGGCAGACGCTTAACGCCTGAGCCACCCAGGCGCCCCTTAGTTGGCATTTATTGAGCACCTACTATATACCAGGTACTGCACTAGACCCTCAGGATGCATATGTGATTATGATACAGTCCTGTATCCAGGTTGATGGAAAAGCAACCATGCTCATAAATGGGAAGAGAAAAATACAGGAATGAAGGTGAAGAACTCAGTGCCTCCCCGCTACACTAAAATCACACCCGAAATTTTCCCGAAAACATAATACATTTCTGCTCTTAGGTACCTCCTTTTTATACAGAAAGGCTAATGGCATAAAGTTGTATCCTTTTAATTCTTTAATTGTTAATTTTTCTTGTAAAGGGAAGTCATGCTCTTTGTGGAACAATGGGAATCTTTAGAGAAATAAAAGAGAATAGGTCACTTATAATCCCCAACCCAGAGAGAATCACCTTTTAGCACATTTTCCACAGAATCTTTCTTACATGTATATGCAAATATATCATAGACTTCAAGTTGAATCATTTGCATACACAATTTTATATTCTGCCTTTCCCCTTAAAGTTCTCACAAGCATCTCTGCATGTCATTAAATATCATACAAAACTTACTTTTTAATTGTTGGCTGATAGTCCATCATGCAGACTTATTGTAATTCATTTCACATTCTTTCTGTTGTTAGACTTTGAGGTCGTTTCCAATCTCTTTCTTTTATAAGTTGCAGATATCTCTGATGTAGAGATCCATAGATGTTCCCACATAAAAATCTTTGTGCACGTTTCTTTTTTTTTTTTTTGTGCGCATTTCTGAATACATCTTCACTGCACATTTTTAGAAATAGGATTACTGAGCCAAACAATTGTGATAATTGTTACAGCTTCCGATACATGTTTCCAGCTTACATTCTCTAAGTGCTTCCTACTTTATAATCCCATTGCCGTGATATGAATACTCTCAAAATGTGCGTTGATATCAGCGTAAGTGGATGCAAGTGGGGAAATTGAGCTCTGAAAAGATATTTTGGAATGATTAGTTTGTACAGAGCTGAAATAAGCCCGATTTGCTCCCTCCCCAGATCACTATGTGACTGCCTCCCTTATCACCTCCACCTCTCTCTTCACATACCACCTCCTTCGAGGGGGCCCTCCTGGAACCTCTGACCACTTCTTATCCGGTTTCATTTTTCTTCTAATACCAAGCGTTACTTGGGATTATATATTCATGATGGACATCTCTGTTGTTTCTGGCCTCTTGCCCTAAGCACCACGAGGGAAGGGAGCTTGTCTGGTTCGCTGTGGACCGTGCCAGGAGTGTGAGCTGAGCAAGCCGGCGTGTATTGGTTGCACCAAAATACCTGTAGAGTTTGGTTGCTTTTATGCTGTTTATTGTTATTCCCAAGTGTAATGTTGCATAACAAGCAACCGTCAGGAGGTTCGTCCATCCTGTTAGTAACTCCAAGATGGCTGGCTGCCTGCCGCCTTTCCCTCCAGAAATTATGTCATGTGCACAGTTGTGCAGATCAGCATAGCATACTTGCTTGGCTTCAGCAAAATATGAATACGGATCCATGGCTATTTTATTTATCAGTTTTGGTATTTGAGAATCTGAATTGAACTGGGAGAGCTCTATGTATTTCCCATTGTGAGCCTAAAGTGCTTTTCCAAATCATAGTTTTTTTGGGCTATTTTATTATTTGTACTAGACTTTTCTTGGCAATTCAAGCAGTGCACTAGTCTGCACGTGTAAGGACTTGTTTAGTCATCCAACTTCTTGGAACAATGTCTCGAAATTAGGAGGTGACAGTAATACTCAGGGTGAGATTATGGTGCCCCGCCCCCCCCCCCCGCCCCCCCCCCCCCCCCCCCCCCCCGGTTGCTACCTCCCCACTGCAGCTTTCCCGGGAGGCCTGGGAAGGAGAGAGGAAGTAGAGGGAGAGGAGTGCTGCCTACTTAGAGATTCAGGCAGCAACAGCAGAAGGATTAGAATCCACCTCACTTTGTGGACTCTCAAGGGCTTTGGTCACCCCTTGGCCTCCCTGTAAAGTGGCTAAGGGACTGATTCTGGTTGAGGGCCTTGGGGAGGACTAGTCCTTTTTCCCCAACCACGTCTGCCAGGGCTATGTCCGTATAGTCGTTTGTGCTAGGTCTCAGGGCACTCGGGGCATTGTGCCACGGAGGCTCTGTGGTGGCTGTCTCTGCACGCTAATGGGGACGCTGCAGGATTAGGAGTGACGGCTCATTCATCCCTGTTCTGTGCCTTGCCTGGGCCTGGCAGAAGGTCAGCACTTAGGAAATACTTGAATGAATGAGTGAAGCTCCAAACGAAAGTGTTCCAAGGGAGTGGGACCAGGTTAAGTCTCCACCAACATTTATGCAGGGGGACCCTGCTTCCTGATTTGTCTCCTGGTATGATTCATAGGACCACTTTCACTCTAAAAGTATCCTGTTTTGTTTGCTTGTTTTGTTTTGTTTTGTTTTGCTTTTTAAGTATCCTGGGCTAGATGGTAAATGACATAGCTATCTACACTGCAGGTACATTTAAATATTGAGAGATTGGCAAATATATTTGAAGTAGCTAAAAAAAATGTGCAATTCAATTTGTACAAAATGTATGGCCTGTTTCTAGGGCTTCAGTAATCCCAGATGGACAGGTTGAAAGGGACCTACAGTGTCATTGGGCACAGCTTCCATCCTGTGCTTTAACTATAACTTACTGTTTTAGTAGCAAATAGCCTGGGCTTCCTGCTCTCTCAATGTCCAGTCTGATACAAGATGCTTTAAATGTTTTCTTCCTACCGTGGGCCCTAATGCCATGTCTTGTTCAACTCTGACACCATGGAAGGTCCGGAGTTATGCCGTGGATGTCAGTAGCACATTCTGCAGATTTTAACAGTTACCGATCATTCTTCATTTCATAAAACAATATTTACTGTGGATAGGGAGTATAATAATAATTATTACTATTATTAAAAGCCTATTACATTTTCGATATTAGAACTATAGATTCAGTATAAGCACCTCCTCAGTTGTTTCTGAAGACCCAAATCATAGTCCATTCTCAGCTGTCAGACCAAACAGCCCCAGAGCCTTGTGCCGCCCCCCCCAAATAGCTTCCCAGTGATCACTGAGTTTGGAGGCATCTCAGTACTGAAAAATAAGCTCTCTCTTCAGAAATCAAGACAACTGTCGTACTTGATGGGTATGGGTGTTTAGGCAATGTGTAGTCATCAGCGACTTTTGGGAAATTTGAAGGCGAGTTCAGGGTTGATCCTCAGGTTGGCATTGTTTGGATTTTCATGAATTCCCCACTGTGAAAGGCACTGAGGCTATGCACAGTGGGGATGCAAGTCACCTGAGCATTTGCTGAGTGACTGCTGGGGCAAAGCACTGAGCTAGAGATGGGAGTCTCTCTCGTGGCTCTTACCGTTTGAGGTTCTTTGAGAGGAGATTGGGCTGCTATCATCTGGGAAGGGAAGAAGGCAATTGACATTGAGAAATTAGGAAAAAGTTCACAAAATGGAAGGACTGGTTTGGAGTATACACAAGGAAAGAAAACAATGATGTAGAGACAAATGCAGGAAAATGGCAAAGGTTTTTTTTTTTTGTATTAAGATTTATTTATTTGAGAGAAAGAGAACACGAGCAGCAGGGAGGGGCAGAGGGAGAGGAAGAAGCAGACTCCTTGCTGAGTGGGGAGCCAGATACGGGGCTCGCTCCCAGGACCCCAAGATCATGACCTGAGCCAAAGGCAGATGCTTAACCAACTGAGCCACCCAGGTGCCCCCAAATGGCAAAGTATTGATTGCAAAGATGACACCACACAGACCATGATGATATATAACCAACACTCCGGACTCCGAACTGTTTTCCAGGCTCTTAGTCACTTTATGTGGATTTATTTTTTCCTACAAAGTGGGCATTGTTACCCTCACCATCATGATCCCCATTTTACCAGGGAGGAAACTGAGGCATGGTTGCTGAGGTAACCTACACAAGGTTAGACAGCAGGACTGGTTTAAGCTTGTGCTCCCGGCTGCTGTGCTCTCCCCAGGCCCCGCTGGATATTCCCAGGGGCAAGCGGCTTCCAGACTACAAAGACTCCTTCACACCCCGCTCTCTCATCAAGACAGACAGCCTCAGGACAGGTATCATTCCGTTCCTCACCGGGACATAGGCCCAGGGAGGATATAACTTGCCCAAGACCACACAGCTAATAAGTCTTGAGGCCACTCTCTGATTTCCTTATTATTTTTTTAAAGCTTCCATATTCTCTGTGCTCCCATGGCCCTTGATGGCCTCAGGTGATCTATAAGTAATGCTCTCACTATACCTGATGCTACTCAGACCACTGTTGGAATTATTCCATCCAGTTCATTCCTCTACATTTGCAGGGCATGTTTATACCTTGAAGAGGGTTTGGTGTGATGTAGGGAGAGACTTTTGATTTTATTGCAAAAATCTACTGAGGAAGACTGGAATTTCTGTCCCTGGAGGAACCAGATGACTTGGGCAATTTTTACACATTCTGCTCATAGAAGGGGCAGTGGCTAATGCGAGGGCCCCCCGCACTGGCCTGAGGGAACAGCTTCCCTGTTCTTCCTTGGCCAGGAGAGAAGGCCCACCACATTGCCATGGTCATGTTTTCCTGCCAGAGAGCGCGTCACATGTTGTGTTTTCTGAAGTCACTGACCTTGTCGAGTCTTGATGTTTATGCCCAGTGGGCCAATCTAAACCTTTTTCCTCTCCTTTTCGCTCACAATATTTTCAGCTGGAGTCTGTTACCATGCAGCAGGATTGATGTGCCTTGTAAAACTTTGTAATAACTCCGTAAAAGAGTTTTCTCTTTGTCAGAGAAAGAGGATATCCCCCCGCGGTGAGTTGTTCCTGCGGTAAACGTGCAAACGATTTCGGGGACCGAAGAAAACAGAATGTGAGGACACGTTAGTGATTGCCATCGAAGTTACAACAGAACTTTTCAGATACTTGTCGCCTTCGATTCAAAAATTATCCCCAGTACTGGGAAAATTGATTTAAAGACGAGTTCATAATTTAATAGAGTTAGTATTTTAACATAAGGTAATAAGCTATATTTAATATAATAGAAAATGATTTTAAAAAAAACCTAAAAAAGTGATAAAAAACCCAAGAAGCGATGAAAGTAGGTTTTTGTGATCCTGTTTCTTCAGGGTTTTTTTTTTTTTTTTTTGCTGCTTTTTATTTTCTCAGCTGTTCTCTCTCCCCCCGCCGCTTCTCTGATTACTTTCTTCCTCTTCCCTGTCCTGATGCACCATCTCATCCCTGTGCATGGAAGGTCGGCCAGGCCTCTGGAGTCTGTAGATTTCATGGGCATGCCATAAAAATCCGTATTCCACCAAAAGGAGCTGAGCAGCAAAGAGGAGACCAAACCTTTTTCTTCACGGAGATGCAGAATTTTTTATTGTTTTTGAATTTCTGTTACAAGAAAAATTCAGACGTCTCAGGAGAACATCTTCATGTGTTCCCTTTTTGATGTTGTTTCTTTTCTCGGAGGACCATTTATATGGCATCATCTATCTGCTTTCTTTTTCCCAGCACGAGGGATGCAATATTGCTAATGAATCAGGAGACCAGCAACGGAGTTCCCTGCTTCCCTGTATAGTGAGGTTGTTTGATTTAAAAACTCTAAAGTATATCTGAAGGAAATGAAGTAAGTGCCTCAAAGAGATATCTGCACTTCCATGCTCACAGCCGCATTATTCACAGTAGTCAACACATGGAAACAACCTAAGGGTCTGTCGATGGATGAATGGATAAAGAAGATGTCGTGTCTATAATGGAATACTATTCAGCCATTTAAAGAAGGAAATCCTGCCGTTCGTGGATGAACAGGAGGGTCTTATGCTAAGTGATATAAGCCAGAGAGAGAAAGACAAATATTGTATGATCTCCCAATATTTGTGGACTCTAAAAAAGTTGAACTCATAGAAACAGAGTAGAGTGGTGGTTGCCAGGGGGCTGGGGAGTTGGAAACATGGAGAGATGTTAGTCAAATGGTACAAAGTTCCAGTTCTAAGATGAACAAATTCTGGAGATCTAACGTACAGCGTGATGACCATAGTTAATAAAACTGTATTGTATACTTGAAATTTGCTAAGAGAGATCTTTTTTTTCCCCCCAAGATTTTATATATTTATTTGTCAGACAGAGAGAGATAGAGAGAGAGAGAGAGCACAGGCAGGGGGAGCGGCAGACAGAGGGAGAAGCAGGCTCCCCGCCGAGCAAAGAGCCCGATGTGGGGCTCAATCCCAGGACTCTGGGATCATGACCTGAGTCGAAGGCAGATGCTTAACTGACTGGGCCACCCAGGCGTCCCCACTAAGAGAGATCTTAAGTGTTCTCACAAGAAAAAGTGGTAGCGATGTGAAGTGGTAAATATGTTCATGAACTTGATTGTGGTGATCATTTTACAATGGGTGCACGTTTCAGATTATCTCACTGTGTGCCTTAAGTATATACACTTTTATATCATTTCATGGTGTATATGTGTATCAGATCATCATGGTTTATGCCTTACATCTATACAATTCTATTTGTTAGTCATACTTCAATAAAGCTGGGAAAAAAATGTCCCGGGGTCACAGGTCTGGGGCCTGATATTAACATGGTAAATGAGTAAGAGCGTGTGCATGTGCATGTGTGTGTGTGTATGCGTGTGAAAGAGACAGACACAGAAGGAGAGAAAACATTCTTTTGCATTCCCAGTATAACTTGAAAATACTGCTCTTTCATATCTGTATACAAAATTGCATTTCTTGGAGGCTTGTTGTGCCCTAACCCTACTCAGTCCCGTATCCAGTGACATAGCCATAGTCCTCAAAATCTTTCATGTCTGTCCAATTTTCTTCTCCACTCAAGTCACAGTATCACTGGATTTGAGATAAGGGCCTTGTGGAAAGCCCATCTAACTCTCCAGCCTCGATGTGTCTCTGTCCCGCCAGTGGCCTCTGCCTTCACACCCGCCCCGCTGTGGCCATCTCCCCCCAGGATGGTGTCCCAGACACAGTCAGCCCGGGAGCCGCTGACTTCTGGAATCTGCAAGTCTGCCATCCCCATCCATGCTATTGCCACGCACCTCCGGCTCCTCACTCACTCGTTCCCACTGCGTCTGTCCTTCAACTCGTGCCAGGACCTCCAGGGTCTTAAAGGCTTTCTTTTTTCCCCACTCAGCACCTCTCAGACCTAAGACAACGCTCCTCTTTCTTTCCTGCCTGCTGATTCAATTCACACGATCTATCCCTTGACCCAATCTCTTGCCTGTACTCTCAGCTACTTTTCCCCTTTGGACATTCTGCAGTATCAGCTGAGCAAAACCACAACCCAAACCTGTCTAGGTATTGACTTTCTTTGTCCCAAACCCAGGCTGTCGAGCCATGCTGGGGGAAATCACCCACCCTAGAGACTGCATGTGCATGGTCTCCAACTTCTGCTGGGTCCTCAGCACTGCACAGCGAGTCTGTCAGGCTCCAAAGAACCATCTGTGTCAGGCAGTTCCTAGTATTGCCTCAATTCCGTTCTGTACACATTGTTCCAAGAAAATTGCCACCTCAGATGCTGAGAGCATGTTTTGGTGCCTTTCTCTTTTTCTCCGTGTTTGCCATGATTGAGAAGTACGGTAAAAATAAACTCACTTGATATATTTCTTGATTCTAGAAGTCATCACAGATAGTGGAAATTGCCTCAAATATGCAAACTGCTTGTCCAACATGAGTAGAGAAAAAAGTATTTCTGTGAAGGCTTTCATACAGGACATGCTGAGCTAACTTCTTGCGTATCGGCTGATGATAATGTTTTTCTCGCTATTCACATATCTTTAATTTGGCACAATTCTATATTAATCCTTTCAACAAAGCTATGATTTTGTGGTGGGAAGTCTCACGTTGTAGCGTAGTTTCGAAACATACAAATCAGAACTTGAAACTGGAGGCAAAGTTCTGCCACAGTAGGATCAAAGTTGTGTTGACCTTACTTCATAAAAGCACACCTGGGCTGATATTAGCCTTTTATAGTTTTTTTTTTTTTTTTTGTCTTGTAACCTTTTAAAAGAGTGTCCACACAGTGCTATAATTTAAGAGGTACATTGGAGCAGTGCCCATGTAAGCTGTGAAAAGAAATTGGTAGCTGGGGCTGTGGGAAAAGACTTCTGCTGATGTTTCTTTTCATGTAATTTTGCTTCAAGGCCTCTTTTATAAATATATGTTGGTAATTAAGATCCAATTTCATATGGGGGCTGGAGGAAGCCAGAACTTGCAGTCCAGGTCACTGTGTGAAAATATGCAAGTTCTGTGAACTCCCAAGTCCAGGGTGGGGCCATCGTCAGAGGACCTGCCCTGGAGTCCTGGGAGGTGTGAGCACTCCTCTTGATTTGTTTGCTCCATCCTTTTGTGGTCAACTGCTTGGTTTTTGTGTGGATTGAGCAGAAGCCCCAGTCTTAACTAGAGCTTTGCTTTTAGCCACTTTCCGGATGTAAATATAAACCCTCAAAAGCTTGCTTTTAGTTTTATAATGTTTTTAGGAATTACCTTCTGTGTTCTTATCTTTTATTAAATGTCTTTGAGCATTCAAAAGAGACATTTCAAACTGTAAAAAATAACTATCATAGCAAACACAGCATAAGATAACTTGGCTGTAATTAAACCCAGTTTGGGGGCCCCTGGGTGGCTTAGTCGGTTGAATGTCTGACTCTTGATTTCTGCTCAGGTCATGATCTCAGGGTTGTGAGAACGAGCCCCACTTCAGGCTCTATGCTCAGTGGGGAGTCGGCTTGGGATTCTCCCTCTCTCCCTCTGCCCCTCTCTCTGCTCATGCTCATGCTCTCTCTCTCTCTCTCTCTCTCTCTCTCAAATAAATAAATAAATCTTAAAAAAACCCAAACAAACCCTGTTTTGTCCTTTCCAAAGGCTGCTCCCACTGCCTTGTTTCATTTCCGCATGCTTTCCTTGGAGCCTACATGGTGGTCATAGAGGTTCCTAAATTCACTGTGCGTTAGTACCACCTGGAGAACATGTTCAGGGTGTAAAACTAGGTCCACTCCCAGTGCCTGACATTCAGAAGCCTGGGATGTGGCCCAGGTATCCACAATTCCCAGGGATTCCCCAGGTGGCTCTCCTGCAGGTAGATCAAGGTGGTCATAGACACACTCTGAGAAACCCATTAGCATCTACCCCTGGAGCGGAAATCTGGAGACTTGACCCTGAAGCTTTAGGTTCTTTGGATTAGTGACTTAATTGCTTTGGAATTTATTTTTTTAAACTGTGAATTGGTGAGTTGAATTAGACTATTTTACCAACACAATTTTTCTAGATAGTTTCTGACAGTTTGTTCCAAAGAAACGCCTGTATAACTGAGTAGTGAAAGGATTTAATTTTATTACATAATATTTTAAATTTAATTTTAGGCTTTTGGCCACGTATTTAGCAGGTCTCGGTAGATAAATAAGTCTTGCATTTGATCAATTTATTTAAATAATTAGAACAGAAAATATCTAGGTATACTTGGATTGAAATTAAATTCATCTCACATAGGAAGGTACACATTTTTAAGCCTCTCTTTCTCCCTTTCACCCAATGCATGTGGCATAACACACAATGTGCAGATTGAAAAGGAGAGTTGAACACCCGGGAAATGTTTTCCATATGAATATCCAATTGTCCTGCACCATTTGTTGAAAAGAGTATTCTTTCTCCATTAAATTCTTTGACACTTTTGCCAAAAATCAATTGACCATATGTACGTGTCTGTTTCTGGACTCTCTGTTCCGTTGATCTACTTATCTGTCTCTAGGCCAATACTATATTGCTTTCATTATTCTAAGGTAATCTGTACTATCCTGTAGTTTTGAAATTAGTTAGTGTAAATTCTCTTTGTTCTTTTGCAAAATCATATTCTTGTAGTCCTTTATATATTTCCATATAGATTTTTAGAATCAGGTTTTTTTTCCCAATAGCTATATATATAAAAAAAAGCCTGCTAGGATTGTAAGTAGGATTGCTTTGGAATCTATAGATGAATTGGGAAAGAATTGACATATAAACCACAACAATTTTCCCCCCTGTCATGTTAGCTTTTGGTTTTAAAGGACTGCTCTTAATTTAAGGAGGAGAAATCCTTGTTAGCAAATGTATATTCTGAATAGAAAATAGATAATGAGTGCAAATTTCCACTAATATGCTTTATCTGGCATCTATCCTAGTTATTTCCATGGTGATGAGAACATTAAATAATTTTCTTAGGGCATCTTAGTAATTTGTGAAAGAAATTAAGTAAAATGTACAAATTAAAAATGATATTTCCATCTTGGGCGCCTGGGTGGCTCAGTTGGTTAAGCGACTGCCTTCGGCTCAGGTCATGATCCTGGAGTCCCGGGATCGAGTCCCGCATCAGGCTCACTGCTCAGCGGGGAGTCTGCTTCTCCCTCTGACCCTCCCCCCTCTCGTGCTCTCTCTCTCTCATTCTCACTCTCTCAAATAAGTAAGTAAATAAAATCTTAAAAAAAAAATAAAAATGATATTTCCATCTTAACCAAAAGGCCAAATGCCTCCATGTCCATTCAAGATAATTAAAAGAATAATGTCCAGCCTGATTTTTCTTCTTAAGAACAGTGGTAAATATTTAACAACTGACTCTCCAGACCAAAAAAAAAAAAAAAAAAAGGCCCTGATTTGTAACATGTGCCAGTTTCTGTGGTGTAAATACTCCCACTTACCACTATTTTCAAGCTAAGGAGGTGATGCAAAGTTGAGGAGAGATCACATTAGCACCCCATTCTACACAATTTCCATCAGACAGACACAACAGATGTGAATAGCTCCAAGAGCATAAATGATAATAAAATGT
The DNA here is from genome assembly GCF_037043125.1 of Eumetopias jubatus. Taxonomy (NCBI): domain Eukaryota; kingdom Metazoa; phylum Chordata; class Mammalia; order Carnivora; family Otariidae; genus Eumetopias; species Eumetopias jubatus. Next base: position 10,359,266 of record NW_028274809.1, read on the forward strand.
AGTAAAGTAATTAGGAAGGGATGGGGTCTGAGCATTTGTTAACTTTGCTTTTAATATAATTTATTTAATAGTAAGTCTGTTTAATTTTTAGTAATGGCCATGTTTAATAGCTGGCTCACAAAATTCCTAAAAATGTCGCAGTTGGTGAGGGGGTAGGAGCTGGTGGTGCCAGAGCACTACTGTGGGCCAAGAGTTAGGAGAAAAGCGTTTTTTTTTTTTTTAATTTATTTTTTTAGTTAAAAAATTTTAAAGAAGTTATGCATTTTTTTTTTTAAAGCTTTTATTTGTCAGAGAGAGAGAGCAAGCACGAGTGAGAGCAAGAGAGAGTGTGCACAAGCAGGGGGAGCGGCAGGCAGAGGGAGAAGCAGCCTCCCCGCGGAGCAAGGAGCCTGATGCAGGGCTCGATCCGAGGACCCTGGGATCATGACCTGAGCTGAAGGCAGATGCTTAATGGACTGAGCCACCCAGGTGCCCCATCGGTTATGTGTTTTTAATATCAAACTGAACTAATGGTTAATGAGTCCATTGTCAAATAAAAGTAATTGTATTTTGTAACTTTAAATCCTTGATTGAATAATTCTAAACTGGTGGGGTTGGGCAGACATTTTATTACCATTTTATAAATTAAATGTTTGGTGTAACCGTGCGTGTGTGTGTTAAAGGGATGGGGCAGGAATGGGACAGGGAAGATCAGCTGGAACTTTTCCTCAGTTAGGGCGGGTTGGGTGAAGTAACCCCACACTGGCCCAGACATGTAACAGCTCCTCACAGAAGTTTCTCATCACACAGCAAGGATCGTCCAGGCCGGCTCCAAGTGATGAGGGTAGACATGTTTTATTTGGGGGTAGGGCAGAGGTGTCTGCTCCAAAGACCACCCTGCAGCTTCACGGAGGAGGGCACAGGAGCTGCACTCGGGTCAGCGGGAAGGAGCTGGGCACTGAGGAGGAGGTTTGCACCGCCAGGCCTCAAAAGGGTGCCTGGGGCTCCCTCTTCCATCCCATTGGCTGCACCTAGTCACATGACCACACCCAGCTGCAAGGGAGTCTGGGAAAGAGTCTGTGTGCTCAGGGCGGAGGAGCAAAGCCGATTTGGGGCAACAGGTGTAACTCCCGTCACTTCCTCATACTTTCTTTCTTTTTTTTTTTTTTTTAAAGATTTTATTTATTTATTTGACAGAGAGAGACACAGCGAGAGAGGGAACACAAGCAGGGGGAGTGGGAGAGGGAGAAGCAGGCCTCCCGGCCGAGCAGGGAGCCCGATGCGGGGCTCGATCCCAGGACCCTGGGATCATGACCTGAGCCGAAGGCAGACGCTTAACGACTGAGCCACCCAGGCGCCCCTTCCTCGTACTCTCTTAGCTGTCCTGACGCAGCATCATCTGGGGGCCTGTTGGAGAATTTAGAGGAGTTTTATCATTAATTGTGTTCTTGGACAAGACCCTTCCCCTCTCTGGGTCTCGGTTTCCTCAGCTGTAAAATTCCGGGCTTGCACCAGGTCCTTCCTAGTTCTGTGACTTTCAGCTTGTTCACTTCATCTTCTCGATTCAGTGTTCCCTGCTCGTGCTTCTATCCGTCCTGCTCTCCTGGGGGTGGCTTTTGTTCATCGTTGGGTCCTGATATGAACCCCAGTGGAAACTGGTCTTTGCTGTGACTTGGCAGATCTGTCCACCTGCCTGGCTGGGTCCCAGGGCTGACGAGCACAAGGCACTTCTGACTCAGGGGTTCCGAGGGACTGAGCGCAGCTGTTCTGTCTTGGGAGAACTGTGCATGTGCAGTTTAGGGGTTTGTCAGGAAGCTCTTCTCATTTTGCTACGCTCAGGAAAATGCCAAATTCAATATGTAGCTGCCAACATTTTGCTCCAGCAAACTATATCTCTGAAGAATTATAGCGCGCCATGGAGGAACGTAGCCTCTGCAATCAGTCCGCCAGGGTTCAAACCCCGTCTCTGCCATTCTGAGTTGTGTAACTGAGACCAAATCGCTTAAGCTCTCCATGCCTGTTTCCTTCTTTGTAAAGTATTGTTTAAGATAAACATAATTTAAAAATATTTTTGTATAAAATAACTCTCAGAGTGTTTTTTGGAGGATTAAGTAAGCTAATACATGTAAAGTGCACAGAACAATGCCCACCGTGTGACAAATACTATAAAAAGTATCATTTTTTCCTGTTGTAATTCTTAGTGCACAGAGTATTTAAGGAAATGGTGCTCTCATGTGCATTGTGGATAGGAAATAAAAGGGCCAAGATCTAGTTGTTTTAAAATGGGCAGTGGGAGGGGCGACTGGGTGGCTCAGCCCGCTAAGTCTCCAACTCTTGATTTCAGCTCAGGTCATGAGCTCAGGGCTGTGAGATGGAGCCCACATCCAGTGTGCTTGGGATTCTTTCTCCCTCTCCCTCTGCCCCTCCACCCCCCATGTTCGTGCCCACACACACACACACACACACACTCTCTCTCTCAAATAAATAAATCTTAAAAAACCCCACAAAATGTGCAGTGGGTAAAATCGATTATGCCGTGCAGCCTGTGCTAACCTACAAAACGGCCCCACTATGCAGTGGGAGTCCTCTTCTTTTCCTTACTGCCTTGACTCTTTTCCTCCCCTCCTGTTTCCAACCTCTTCTCCTCTCTGAGAATAGCCCCTGAGGCTTGTGGTGGTACTAATGTGCCAAGTTGCCTGCTGCAGAGGTTTTAATCAGATGAGCATCTTTTAGCACGTCTGCCCCCTTCTATACTCCTGGCAGACATTGCTAATCAGTATGGGAGTTTTTTCCTATTGATCCTCCGTCCCTCCAAAGAAAGGAATTATAGTCAAAACACTTAACATCTGGTTTTGTTTGACCAATCAGAGCCAGCCCTGGGGCGGGGGGCGGTGGGGGCTGGAGGTCTGCTTCTGCTCCCAGCATTAACCCCGTAGTTTTTGGGTCTGTGGAGAGATCAAGGGGCACATAGGGAAAAAGCCAGTACTTGCAGGACAGTGGGGGAGTAGGGAGAGGGGTGGGGTGGGGTGGGTGTGGAGGTGGGGGGAAGTGTTCAGGGCAGTATGGAAGAAAAGAAGTATTTCACTGTGTTAACAGTTGGTGTAGCTGACCTTGTATAAATGAACCAAGTATCCACCTTGCACAGAATTTTTTTCAACATCACCACGGCGTGGGCCCCATTGGAGCTTGAGATGAAACTCAGCTGACAGTTGTCATAAGATGTGGTTTAAAGAAAAGGGTCACTACTGTTCTTGAAAGTTATGGAGGAGACCTTGTGGAAGAGGAAGGATTTGATGTGGGCCCCGAAGGGTTTTCATTGGCAGAAGGGAAAGGGCGTTTCAGGCGAGGGAACAGGGTGAACAGATGGGCCAGTGTGAGCCTGACAGAGGAGGCAGGCCCCTCCTCCTGGCCTCCCCGAGGCTGCGGTGCCAGGTTGCCATGGTGATGACAGACTCTTTTGGGCAAGCAGTGTTGTGAAGCCATCAGAGCAGAAAAGACAGGCAATTCCCCGGTTCCCATTTCTGCCCAGACTGTGAAATAGCAGTAAATGCCAGTCTGTTTTCTTCTAGAAAAAGTGGTTTCTCTTTGAGCTTTACTCTGTAACTTCTAAAGAGAAAGTAATTCACCAAAAACAAATATAGTTTATCATTATACAATGTATTGCTTTTCTGTTTTTCTCTTTTGTGGGTACATGTTTCTAGTATTCATAAGTAAAATCATACTGCTTCCAACATTAGCATGAATACAACCTAAACTGGCTCGAGAAAAAGAATTACTCCAAATTTATTAAGTAGGAAATACCACACGGTGTGGTGAGGGTAGAATGAGTTTTAGACGGGGAGTGAGCAGAGTTCAGTTCCATTTTTGGTTCTACAATCTTTCTAGTGTGTAACTAGGGACATTTTTACCTCCTGTCTCTCAGTTTCCTCCTTACAAAGTGAGGTAACAACGTCATTTCAGCGACAGTTTGGCACGCAAAAAAGGAGGAAGAAAACCGTTAACTCAAATGCAGCTATTAGAACTTTTTGGCTTACTCTCTCTTCGTATTTGTTCCAATCTTAAAAAAACAAAGTTGTAATCTCGATCTACATTTAATTTTATATCTTGCTTGCACACTTAACCTACCATTGTTCACAGTTTTCATAGACTGTATCTGTGTGGCAATGTCCCTTGTTAGAGGGCAGACAAGGTCACAGCTTGCTGAGTGTTGGCATTTATAATTTACCCCTTAAACTCAGAGTCTTCGTGGTGTTTTTATTTGTTTGTTTATTAGAGAGAGAGAGAGTGGCGGAGGGGAGAGGGAGAGACAGAATCTTAACCAGGCTCCACGCCCAGCGCAGAGCCTGACACAGGGCTCGATCTCACTCTCATGACCCTGGAGCCAAAATCAAGAGTTGGACACTTAACTCACTGAGCCACCCAGGCACTCCATCTTTATGCCATTTTTACTAGGACAGATACTCTGATGTCCCGTTTTTAAAGGCAATTGCTAATGTGCTTGATTTCAGGTCCTATTTGCTTCAGGCTCCCTGTGAGGTGTATGAGTAAGATATTATCCTGGGCCCTCTGTGACCTGAGTTCAGTTCCCTGAGAGTGAGAGTTTAGGGGGAGGGACAGCCTTGTCCAGAGAGAGCCATGTACTCGTGGATGGAGCACAGTGTCTTGGGGATGTGGATGCTTTCACTCAGTAGGGCCAGAAACTAGGGTAGCTTGGGTGCCTGCTGTCTGCTCTGCCCCTACCACGGGGGAAGAGCATGGGATGGCAGGCTGCTGAATAGGCATGCTTACCCAGGCTTGGAAGCAGCCCTGCTGGGTTTTGGCCCCGGTCTACACAACTTGAGATTTCCCATTATGTCTTTGTTTCAGCTTTAATATTTGGGATTTATTTTTAATTTCCTAAATCTTAAGTCATTGCTTTTATTGCTTTAGCTGCATTTTAGCTTTTCCAAAGAAATTTTATTCTTTTAATTGTTTAGTCCCTAACAAGTCTTTTATTTACTTGTTTTTCCATTACACAAGTGGGATAACACCATTACAAGAAAAAGAGAAAATTCCCCGTAACCCAAACACAACTCTTAACAGTTTTTGTTTATTCTCTGTTGATATTCAGAGTATTTAACAGTCATAAACATGGTAGATGAAGAATTTTATGTCCTGCTTCTTCGCTTAACCTGACATTATTCACATGTTTTCCGTTTTATTTTAGAGCCTTTATGACTTAATGGTTGTAGTATTCTATGTGGTGATTGTACCATAATTGGCCTAACCAGTTATTTGCTGCAAATACTGGTTTGTTTCCTGTTTAACATCCTTTCTGGGCTGAGGTTTCAGTTTCAGCGATCTGGCCTTCTTGCGTTGGCACCATAATGTGAATTGTGCGGCTCTGTAATTTCCCCGGACCTTTCTCTATGTTCTTGTCCTCCCCACACCTGACATGGAGACTGTAAGTATTTGGTGAGTTGCTCCTGCCCCCACACCCGAAAAAAATCCTGCTTGAGTCTTGATTTGTACGTGAGTGAAATTGGCACATAATTTTGGAGCTACAGACATCAATCAGTCCTCTATTAAGGAGACGAGTGAATGTTTGTGGAAATGAGTTCTTTAAATGCTTCCCTCCTTCAGTCTCAATTCCAGATTTGTTTTGTGAGCTCCCGGAGTTTTTAGTGTTCAAATGCTATAATATAGTCCGTGTTTATTCAGCCTTTGATCGCATGTGTCCGAGTCTCCTATTCAATGTTTTGTAATATGTGCATAGCAAACAGGAGTAGCTTTGAATTGCACAGCCTTCTTTATGGAAAGCTTTCTTTAACATTATGTTGGTAATGTTTGCTATTCACATATTACAAAACATTGTATAGGAGACTCGGACACATGCGATCTAAGGCTAAATAAGCACGGACAGCGTTTTCCCCTAGAAGTCTCATAGTATGATGGTTTCTGGATCATCTTCTTCCCAATACAGTGGTTGCCTTCCAAGATGCTGGAAGCTTCTGCCTGGCTCTCACTGGTCAAAGAAGCCACCGGCCCACCCACATTCATAGGTGTGCAGAAAGGTACCCACCTCCTGACAGGAGAGAGGTGAGGTCACAGTGCAGAAGGAGATGTAGGATGGGCTGTTGGAAAACCATGGATCTTGGAAAATATAACCTGCTTCATCTCACCGCTACTGAGATGAAGTTTCAATTTCAACCTCACCGCTCCCAGATGCTGGTGCTTGCTCCCTTCCACCTGCCTCTCTGCATTTCCCTGTTCTTCTCGCGACCCTGCTTGTGAGAGTCTCCTTCTCCTTCCCGGGCCACACTGCTTACAACTTGCTGCTTGGCTGGGCACATTAATGACTTCTAGAATGGTCCTCCTTCTCATCACTTGTCTTCTGTCTGGTTGCAGCTTCTTTTCATTTTTCACTGAACAAGTGCCATTTATGTAGCATCTCGTGTTAATCAGACCTCTCTCTCTTCCACACGGCACTCTAGTCAGTCGCGGCTTTGTTCATGCAGTCTTTGGTCTTGATATCCTCCCTCGGCGTGGTTCATTGTTCACAGGTGGGAAATACTGTTTGTTTGCTTCAAATATTTAACAGTTGATTTCCTCCAGAGCTGTTGTTATAACAGAAGTCTAGAAGGTTGGGTACCAAGTGGTCCAGCTTTCATTAAAATTAGGAAAGCCTTTATAACTAAAACCTGTTATGTATAGTGATGATATTAATGAGACTACCATGGTGATCATTTCACAATGTATGCAAATAGCAAATGATGTCAAAACTAATACGTCGAAATATCGGAACTCATATGTTAATTATACCTCCATTTTTAAAAAAGTAAAAAAAAAGTATACCTAGGATTACTTCTAGCTTATAAAGTAGCATTGCTAACAGTTTTTAAAAAGTGAAAAAAAAAAATTTAGAAGATTAAATTTACTTCCGCATAGGATTTTGGCTTAACCATGCATCAAACTCCTGTTTTCATCCATGTTCCTACCAACCAAAATGACCAAAAGAATATGAAAATAGGGGTGGCTATTGGGTGGCTCGGTCGGTTAAGCATCCGACTCTTGGTTTGGTCTCAGGTCACGATCTCAGGGTCGTGAGATCAAGCCCACGCGCGATCCGCGCTCAGCTCGGAGTCGGCTTGTCCCTCTCCCTCTGCTCCTCCCCCTGCTTGTGTTCTCGCTTTCTCTCTAATAAATAAATAAAATAAGAAAAGAGTAGGAAAATAGGAACCCCTTCATAGACTCAGGGAGCCAGGGAGAAACTCTGATCACATCACACAAGATACAGTAGAGAATGAGGTGAGAACAGATTAAAGAAAGCCTGAGGCTTATTTAGAACCCCTCGATAAGAGAGGCACATCGGTGATGTGGTGAAGAAACTGTACTGCCTACAGTGTTACATCTCTCAATTGGAAAAGTTTGCATCAACTCTCACCAGTTTTCTTTCCCATCAAATGCTGACTGCATTGAGTGAATTATGGACTTATGATGACAAACTGGTGATTTCTCTCATCCTATCATGGGTCCTATTATGATGAGCGGGGATTTTTCTGTGTAGAACTTTCCCTTGTCCACAAGGCTATTGTGGACCCTGAGCTATTTCTTACATAATAGAAACAGGATGAAGGATCTCCCTCTGATGGGGTTTGGGACACACTGCCCCTGGCATATGGGGTTCAGGACATACTGCCCTTGACATATGGGGTATTTTCAGCTGAAGGAGTTTGAGAAAATGGCAGAAGCAGGCCATGTGAGAGGTTTCCTCCCTGCATGCAGAGGAAAGGAGCATCCTTAACTCCAAAGACAAAGGGATGTCAAGGAGAATTCTGACAAACAGGGCTGGCTGTTTCCCCCACTTTACTACGCTTACCTCATCTCCTTAACCTCTATTTCTACAGGACTGTCCCCTCTTCATCCAACTGAGCATAAAAATACTCAGGCAGAGCTGTTTCCTTATGAAGGCTGCCATGTCGCATAAAACTTACATTAAATAAATTTGGATACCATTCTCCTTCGGGGAAAAAAATGCCATTATGTCTAAAAGTTGTGAAATACGCGGGACCATTTGATTTTATGAGGCCTGTTGTGATATTTTGTTTTATTTTTAAATTTTGTAACTGGTCAGTCACACTTATAAAATGCAGGGTAAAGTGTGTTTATTAAATCCTAGATATTTGTAATAAGCGCTAAGTACTTGTGCAGAAAAGAATGGAAAGCATGTGAGCATTCATGTGGGTACACTGGCAGATCCCTGTCTGAGGTTGGAACCAGGACTTTCTGGAGGTTACTCTGAAGGGGAAAATAAGTCCGGGCTGAGGTAACCTAGAAGACGTACTCTACATACAAAGAGACATTCTGATAAATTCAGTGGGACAGTGTGCTTTAGTGGCAAGAGATGATGCATTGCCTGCTGTGGGACCTTGGGCAAGTTATTTAACCTCCGGTGACCTCAGTTCCCAGCCTGAATGGTCCGGGGGTTCGTCCCCCAGATCTCTGAGGTTCCCCTCAGCTCTAAGATGATCTCATATTTTCCAAAGATGACTTGAGCTGGGCAGCCTTTCTCATCCTCAGAAGGACATTTCTACGTGATCTCTTTCCTAATGTGGAGAAAATATATGTATAGACTCAGTGCTTGAAACTCCAGACAGTTTCAATGCTTGAATTTCTCAGTATTTACTTAAAGTGAAAAGACAACTTGGACCACGTTCAGACATGGTTATGATTAATCAATTAAAATATCTAGTAACAACACACGCCTTTTTGTTGAATGTATGGATTTACTGATTTCCCTTCTCACATGGAAAGTCAATATTGTTTCCCAAACAGTCTGCCCACCCCTACTCCCCCCCTTTTTTTGTAGTTTCAATTCGATCCTTCCCTATTGTTAGGCTTTTACAATAAAAGTAACATTGATTCTCTGTAATTGCTTGATTATCTGTAACTGCTTCTGGTAACATATTTGAATTTTTTAAAAGGTCTATAAAGAAGAGGCCTTAAATAATGGTTGTACAAGCAAAGAGGAAACACTATTAAGTCTGTGCTTCGTCTCGCTCTCCTGCCCATGTGATTTTAAAAAGCAGCCCATGCGTATTTTGCTTGGCTCCCAAAATCTATCTTAGCTTCTGATCAATTTTATGGAGTTGAGTGTAATGGTTTGGGTAGCCTGTGAGCTGCTCTATCACTCAATATTCCCCTCAGCCCTTGGACTAAACAGAAACTTCTGGTCGGACCAATCTGTCATCAGAGTTACATGGTAGACAGCCTTTCCAGCCTTCCCTGCCTGAGAGCTTTTATGTCCAGTAAGGTTTCAGCTTTCTCCTTCTACTGTAACCAAAATGGAACTCTCTGGCTGGTCTTCGGGACTACTTTAGGCTCTGTTTCCAAACCTCACTCCTTTTACGTACTTGGGACAACTCTTCTGCCATGCCGCACTCTCCTCTTGATCCACACTCAGATTCATTTCTTCAATGATCTGTGTCTCCTACGAATAACACATTGGCTTCCAACCTGTAAGCTTTTTGAGGCCCTGTGTTGGTTCTATAGCTTGAATCTTCCATTGGCAGAAAATGGACGTTTCCTCTGGCTCTTGAGCTCCTCTCTCTCTGTCGTGTCCTTTGCTCTTGAGGCAACCCAGTGACCGTGGCCTTTGTGCTCCATTCTGGCCGCAGCATGTCTGTTTTGTCTGTGCTGTGGAGGAGGCTGAGTCGATGAGGGGCGGTTCTGGTGAGGTTGGAGGAAGGTGGCAGGAAGAAAAGAAGCAGGTAGGGCAGCAGGGTGGAGAGAAGGGTCAGCGTAGTGTTAGAAGGAGGGCAGAGGGACCCTTGGGAGGAGTAAGAGTTGATCTCAGCCTGCATTCAATTATTCATACTCCCCCCCTCCACCCCCTTCCCGGCTCTCATTGATTTTCCATGAAAATAAAATAAAACAGGACTACACTGGGGAAGCAGATTTTTCTGAATTTGCTTTATATGGTTTTCTTTGATTTGGTTGCAATTTCTATTTAGCCTTGGGCTTAGGGGTCTACTTTAAAGAAATGCCATCATGCTCGACAACTTCTCGTACAGTCTTGTTTATCCTCAAAATAATAAAATAAAATAATAGCGGATTTCTCACCCTCACATAGAAGACTTCAAGAGACTTGCTTACATACTGGAAATCTGAGGCAGTTGACGAAAAAAGAAGTCATCGAAACTGGAGTCCCATGGTACACTGAGCTAACCTCAGCAGGAATAAAATTAAGGGGCATGATTTGAAATGACAATTTTGTATAGCCTCCGGAAATGTACACAAATACGAAGGTGTTATGTAGCTCAACTCTGGCTCTGTCAAGGCTGCCTGGAAGTGAGGGTTGATGTCACGGCCTAAAAAATGCAGAGAGAAAAACGATTTTAGGTTATTTTAGTACTGATGGAAACTGCTGATTGCATGCAGGCAAACATACCTGATTTTGTTGAAATCAGGACACTCTACTAGATTTAAGACAGGGACTATCTTATGGTCTGTTAATTTGCTAGAGGTATGGGAAGACATGTTGTACTTTTTGTTATGAAGAAAAAGTTTGGAGTCTCTTAAAGGCATTATTTAGCTATTTTATTTTATTTTTTAAAGTTTATTATATTGTTTCAGAGGCTCTTGTCTTTTTATTTTATTCTATTTTTTAAAAGATTTTATTTATATATATATAAATAATATATATGGATGTATAATATAAATATTGAGAGAGAGAGAGAGAGAGCAAGGGGAGAGCAGAGGGAGAAGGAGAGAAAGAAACTCAAGCAGACTCCCCCTGAGTACAGAGCCCCATGTGGGGCTCGACCCCAGGACCCTTTGGTTGAGCCAAAACCAAGAGTCAGACCTTCAACCGACTGAACCCCCCAGCACCCCTGTCTTTTTATTTTTTAGTGCAAAGAAGAAAAAGTTGCCAAATGTTGTTGAATCGAGAAATGACTGAGATTGCTGTAATATTTTTCTAGGATGGGATGTCCTGGATGAGAACTTCCCTTGCTGTGGAATTTCTGGCTTCCATCAATGAAAGATCATCGCTGCTATCATACGATTTAGGAGCCTTTAAGTTCTCTCATGGTGTGGTCCATTCCTCTGCTTTTTTTCCTCTTTTGTAATCTACTTCTAACTTGCGCTTGGGTTTTTGTTTTCGTTATACTCTTCCTTCCTTCCTTCGTTCCCTGCTATTTCAGTCTCCTGATCCTGATCTTGACCCGGTGCTCAGGAGGGGTGACTCTCTGGCTACCAGCCTTCTGCCACAAACTCAGCCCCTCAAGACTTTCGAAACACCGTCTGAAGGGCGCGCCTGGGTGGCTCAGTCGGTTGAGCGTCTGCCTTCGGCTCAGGTCACGATCCCGGGGTCCTGGGATGGAGCCCATGTCAGGGAGCCTGCTTCTCCTTCTCCCTCTGCCAACTCCCCCTGCTTGGGCGCGCTCTCTCTCACAAATAAATAAATAAAGTCTTAAAACAAACAAACACTGTCTGAAGGACGTATGTGAAGTGGTGGGATGTGTAGGAATTGGATTTTCAAGACTTTCAAAGTCTGTTTCCGCTCAGAACCTCCATGATTCTTGAAGCCCCGCCGAAGCTGTTACTTACGTGGGCAAAGCCTGATCACCCAGCATAATGGGTGGTAACGCCCAGGATCGGACATCTGTGTGGGGTTTCCTTTTAGCACTGGGATGTCTGGTTCTTGGAGATGGGCGCCTGCCTGAAGCAGGTGGGGATCAGGGGTGGAAGGAAGCCTGAAGTTTTCCTTTCTTCCCTGTGGGTTGTCAAGTCCATTTTCAAGTCCTGCTCTTGTCTTAATGGGTAACGACGGGAGTGTTGGGAAGAAAACAAATCTTTTTGACAATAAGTTTAAAAAATTCTACGTTAAAAAAAAAAGAAACTGGAACTAGGCTAGAAAAGGTGAAGGTTAGGTAGATTCAGGGCAAAACATGTCAATAGTGACTAGAAAGCTCTTTTTTTAAAAAAAATTTTTTTATTTTAGAGAGAGAGTGTGTGAGTGCGGGGAGGGCAAAGGGAGAGGGAGAGGGAGAACTTTAAGCAGACTGTCCGGTGAGCATGGAGCCCGACGTGGGGCTCGATCTCAGGACCCTCAGACCAGGACCTGAGCTGAAATCAAGAGTCAGATGCTTGACCGACTGAGTCATCCAGGAGCCCCACAGTTGAGGGGCACAGCCCAGTTTTGCTGCCCAGAACTTGGTATCTCTTAGAGAAAACAGGAAACCCAGAAGGTCTTGTGTTGTCATGGGGGTTGAGTGGGGGAGCCACGAGGACGTGCTAAATGCGGGTGTTCAGGGCCCACCTGATTTTGTAACTTCAGACAGGCCTCAGGATTTTCAGTACGTGTTCCAAGTGATTCTGAGGCAGGTGAGTTTCCTTCCCAGACTTGCACAAACGCAGAGGTACAATGTGTCCCTATGTTAGCGTCCTCACTCTGGGCGGTGCACCAAAATCACTTGGGAAGCTTTGCAAATGGTGGGTCTGGGCCCCCGCCCCAGAGATTCCAGGGTGCTGGGCCCAGGGCGGGGCCTGTGTCAGCTCCCTGGTGATCTGAGAAGCGCTGCTCATTTGGAGTGGAATTATGGCTAAGAGAATGCTGGCCCGATTTGGACTTCATTGCGGTGATCCAAATACAGGCCAAGCTGACGTTTATATTTGCATGATCTCTGGGAAAACGGTTTGCTAAGATTAATGGCTGTTTCTGATATAATAAGGGGATTATGTAGGCCATTTACAAAAATAGGTAGGAGCATTCTTGAAAGACTTTAGCATGTACATGGAATACGTGTATATAAAACTGATTTTTAGCATGGTGCTTACCTCCAGTGTTTTTAACTTACTGAAGAAAGTCAGGATTTCTTTGTGATCTCACATTGTTAACTATGCATTTATGTTACTGTTCGATAATTGAAAATTAAGAAAACAATATTCCTCAAGTACTCCAAAGTTAATTATTTTCCCTATAATTTAGACTAGGGACATTGTAGGGAAATTGCTGTTCCTTCATGACACGTTTTCCACATCGTGAGATATTATGGTATTGCCAAGAAGAATTTGAATTTGGATTTGTTGTTAAACTCCTGGGGAGAGAACATCAATTCCTTTTTTAACTGGTTTTTCTTAATTAATTTTAATGGTGAGGTATTTATAGATAACAAAAAGCTGAGTGACCAATATAACACATACCTCTGTATCCCCAACTCTTCCATTTTTTTCTCAATCAGTTCCTTTATTGGTAGAATCAATTCGGTCATCAGATACTTGTAATGTTAAAATTATTATCCAGGGGTGCCTGGGTGGCTCAGTCGGTTGAGTGTCAGACTCTTGATTTTGGCTCAGGTCATGATCTCAGGGTTGTGAGATCGATCCCTGCGTCAGGCTCTGCACTCAGGGAGGGGGGTCTGCTTCTCTCCCTCTCTCTCTCCCTCTGCCTCTCCCCCTGCTTGTGTGCTCGCTCTCTAAAATAAATAAATAAATAAATGTTTAAAAAAAATAAAGTTATCATCTGCATACTGGTTCTGCTGGTATCTGTTCTGTTGGTGGACACAAAATTGCAGGTCTGCAGTGAGGAACGGAGGGTTTACAAGCACTGCCATGGGTGTACTTTTTCCAAACATTCCTCGGCTTTGGTGGTTTTAGCCACTAGGGCGTGAATGTCCTGGCTTTACTCTGAGACCTGGGTAGATAGCAGGGTTTGATGTCATCTCCCTGATCATAAAATACTACAAGCATCAAAATGAACTTAGGGTAGTACCGTGTCTCTACAATCCAGGTTAGGCTGTTAGCAAAAAAGAGCTAAGATGAATTTCCGTGCATGAGGTAAATGTATTAGAACCCAAGTCAGAGGGAGTTTGGGAGTTCCACGGCTGACCTGGGGTGTGTGTGTGTGTGTGTGTGTGTGTGTGTGTGTGTGTGTGTGTGTGTGTGTGTGTGTGTGTATTGCACGCACATTAGACTCCATGCTGGTTTCCTTCAGCCTCCCTCGCCCGGGCCTCCCCTCAGCTTTCTTCCTCATGCCTCCACCTTCCCCCTAGTATTGTGAGGGTTCCCCCTTCCATCTCTGGGATTGGGGGTGGGTGTTATGAGGGGTCTGGGGCACTGAAAGTGGGGGTTTGACACCATGGGGCAAGTGAGATGCGGACCTTCATTTCCGCGGGACCAAGGAGCTGGCCGCTGCCGGCGGGAGGTCTTGGGCTCAGTGGAGGTAAAGGAGCTGCACACTGAGGCTACACTCACTGCAGTGGGACTGGACGTGCCCACGTCCTGAGTGGACCTCTGACACTGGGACTGACCGTGCTCATGCAAGTGACAGCAGCTCTGGCCCACGTCCCTGTCCGGCCCAGGGCATCTTCCTGCAGCTGAGACAGTGATTAAGACTTATTCAGTGATTCCTGCCTTCTTCCTTGTCCGGGCTTCATGATTCAGCACCTCTCTTCTCTGGCTCCTGGGAGCTGGCTGCCCCTCGGGGCGGTGGCTCAGGCCCAGCAGCCTGCCCTGGGGCAGGGATCTTGGAAGTTAGGGAGGCTGAGTGGTGGAGAACCCACTGGTTAATACTTAAACATTATTTCACTCCAAAGGTCCATTTGGAAGACTTGTCTTCCTGTGGTGGGGAGAGGAGACAGGCAAGGTTAGGTTTGTGGAGAATGACCTTCAGGATGGCTGGAGTTTAGGCAAGTTGCAGGGAGAAAGGATGGAAATTAGTCCAGAAGGATCACTGGTTCTTTACCAGTAGAGCCTGTCAAGTAAAAGCCAAACCCAGAGAGACTTGACTGCCATGGGGGGAGGGAACCATTGTAGTCAGAGCAGGGGCTGCTGTAACCCGAGAACAGCAAGCCTCTCAGAGGTCAGGCAGAAAGGGATTTTCTCTTCCGGGCAGGGTGAGTTAAGGCCAGGAAGATGGTGTAAAGGGGCAGGATGTGCAGGGGGCGTGGCCTGACAGCTGAACACAGGCTTTCTTGCTACATTAGGCTGCAGGGGCTGCCATAACAAAGTGCCCCAAACAACAGAACCGTATTCGCTCATGGTCAGGAGGCTAGAAGTCCCAAATCAAGGTGTTGTCGGGGTTGGTTCCTTCTGGAGGCTCTGAGGAAGAATCTGTTCCAGGCCCTTCTCCTAGCTTTTGGTGATGGCCAACAATCTTCGGTGTTCCTTGGCTTGTAGGTGCATCTCCCTCCATCTCTGCCTCTGTCTCCCCATGATGTCCTCCCTGTGTGTCCGTGTGTCCTCTCCTCTTCTTCCAAGGATGCCAGTCATATTGGATCAGGGCCCGCACTAATTAGCGTGACCTCATTTTATCTAATTACATCCACAAAGACCCTATTTCTAATTAAGATCACATTCTGAGCTACCGGGGGATTTGGAGGTCACCATATCTTTTTAAGGGAACACAGTTCAACCCATCGCCCTGGCAGTCAGGGGCCCCTAAAGAGGCCGTCCTGGATCCTGCTGCCAACCCCACCTGGGGATGGATCAAGTTCAAAGGCCTGACGGGCAGAAGAGCCTGGCTAGAGTTTGGGCAGGTTGGGTTAAGCAGATTGGTCAGTGGAGACGATTCGGTTCAGCTAATCATTTATGAGACAAAGAATTGGGATCTGGAGGGTCTGTGGCTGGCCGGGCCAGAGGTAAATAAGGCTGTCATTGACGAGTGTTAGATTTAAGTTGCATGTGGAAGGTGGTTTTTTGTGGGAAGCCATTTCCCAGAACAGAAAAGGGTGGGGGGTTTCTCCGTCATCACTGTTTTCCAAGACCACAGGACTTGGGTAAGATTCAACATTGTCAAGCTCTTTGTAAATCTGATGAGAATTACAAGTGCTCTTTCTGGAAAAAAACTCATGCGTAGAGAGACATAAATATTTATCTCCTATTTCACTGGATTCTTAGACCCTTTAGAAACCTTTTAAGCTCTAGAGGCCTATGGGTTCCAGGTTAAGGAAAAAAACAAAAAAACAAAGAAAGGCAAGGAGTAAGGAAAAGTCCAGGAGTGTCCAGGTGGCAGCAGGCTCTGCTGGCAAAGTACGTGGGACGGGCAGAGGGTGTGGCTGGGAAGCTAGTGTTGGGGCCCAAATCTCCAGGGCCTGCATGAGAGTTTCATTAGGTCAGCAATGAGGAGCCTGTGGAAGCTTCTAAACTGGTGAATACAATGTTCACGATTTTATTTTGACAGGGGTATGTGGGATTTATTGAGATGGGGGAAAGATTGACTATGGGGAGACATGTTAGAAGGTTATTACAAGAAATTCTGATGTCACACATTCATGTAGTTATTATTTATCACTTCTCTTTTGATATCTGTAACATTAAAGCACTTAGTAAAACACACACACACACACACACACACACACACACACAAAACAACCACTTAGTTCTGTGGTCATTGAAGGCCTTTGTTTGTCCTTAGAAACTTTAGAAACTTCTAGTATTAGCATGCTAGGGCTGCAGTGACAAACCACTACATACTGGAGAGCTGACAAATTGGAGATTTGTTTCTTATTTCTGGAGCCTGGAAGTCCACGATTAAAGTATGTTTTCTGCTGAGCCCTCTTTTCTTGCAGACAGCGGCTTTCTGTGGCCTCTCCTCTGTGTGCACACATGCCTGGTGTCTCTTCTTCTTGTAAGGACACCAGTCTGCTAGATCAGGACCCACCCGAGTGATCTTATTTAAACTTCATCACCTCTTTAAAGACCTTATTTCTAGATATGGTTACATGCTGAGGCATTGTGGGTTGGGACTTCAACATACGCATTTTGGGGTTCGCAGTTCATCCCATCAACACTTACCAAGGAACCGATGCCCCATTATAGCATGCGGCCGGCACTTCCCCCACCATTATGCAGGGATCTCTGCCAGGAGAGCTGAAGAGAACTGTACATCGAGGGGAGACACTAAGCACTTAGCACTGTCTAGTGACACTTCTTTTTTTTTTTTTAAAGATTTTATTTATTTATTTGACAGAGAGAGACACATCAAGAGAGGGAACACAAGCAGGGAGAGTGGGGGAGGGAGAAGCAGGCTTCTGCTGAGCAGGGAGCCCGATGTGGGGCTCGATCCCAGGACCCCGGGACCATGACCTGAGCTGAAGGTAGGCGCTTAACAACTGAGCCACCCAGGTGCCCCATGACACTTCTTCTTCTTTTTTTTTTTAATATTTTATCTATTTATTTGAGAGAGACAGAGATAGTGAGAGAGAGCCTGAGCAGGAAAGAAGGGGAGAAGTAGACTCCTCACTGAGCAGGGAGCCTGACATGGGGCTCGATCCCAGGACCCCAGGACCATGACCTGACACAAAGGCAGACGCCTAACCAACTGAGCCACCCAGGTGCCCCTATAGTGACACTTCTGCCTGGAATCTCTGCCTCGTTTCCTCTCACACAGTAAGGTGATTGATATAAGGGATGCTGACGGTTCAAGCTTAATGAATGACGTTTAGTTGATTGTGGCAGGAGAAGTGTCAACTGTGAGGCCAGTGTGTGGATTGTAATGATATCCATAATTATAATTCTGATATGAATGTACTTGGTGCCGAAAGATAGATGAAAAAAAAATTCAATGGTAATGTTAATACCTGGTTTTGTTCAACTCATCCTGTTGGTAGTCCCTTGATTGCTTTCTGGATTTATTCCTTTTCCATTATATTTCTATTCATTATGTCTCTTGGAAGCAATGCCCTCCCCCTCCCCCCGTTCCTGCCAAGGATGTGTTGGCGATCCTGTTCTTCAAGCAGCAACCACAGGCTGAGCATGTGCCTGGTTCAGAAAAAAGTTCCAGCGAATTAACTCCATTCAAAAACAATGGTGAGGATGGACTGGCAGTCTAGGCTGGGAATGACCCATGGGGTGAGAGAATAGAAAAGAAAGTTAATTTAGTTTTCCATAACCTCATTGCCATTGACTCAGGCAGTCTTACTGTTCACGACAATGTTTTTTATTTTTATTTTTATTTATTTATTTATTTATTTATTTATTTATTTTTTAAAGATTTTATTTATTCATTTGTGAGAGAGACAGAGAACAAGTAGGGGGAGAGGCAGAGGGAGAGGGAGAAGCAGACCCCCCGCTGAGCAAGGACCCCGATGCAGGACTCGATTCCAGGACCCTGGGATCATGACCTGAGCCGAAGGCAGACGCTTAACCATCTGAGCCACCCAGGCGCCCATAACCTCATTGCCATTGACTCAGGCATTCTTACTGTTCACGACAACGTTAACATTGGCTGGCATATTTAAGTGTTTACTCTGTACCTGCGTACTTTACTTTACTGCTCAGTGCCCCGTATGCATTCTCTTATGCAAACCCAAGCAACCTTATAAATTAAGTTCTAGGATTAGCTATATTTTAGGGCTTGGGGAGATAGGACACTTGCCTTGCATTCTATAGCTAGAAAGGAACAGGGACAGAACTTGAACCTAAGACTGACAGTTTTCAAAACCTGGGCCAGTTCTCTTGTTTTAACCCCTCATTCTGCTCTTTCGGATCAGATTATCCTGTCAAATGCAGAACGAGCAAGCAGAGTACACCCACTAGCATTGCTGTCATTTCTAAGAGGCCCATAAGGAGGACCATCTAGTGATGAGACTGCTGAGAAGTAACTTGGTTGATTGCTAATGACTACTGTAAAATTATTATCAATAATTCCAATTTTGGGGGGCGCCTGGCTGGCTCAGTCAGTAGAGCATGTGACTCTTGATCTTGGGGTCCTGAGTATGAGCTCCACATTGGGCAGAGAGATTACTTTAAAAAAAAAGAAAAAAAATTCTAATTTTTATTCTACTTTCCTCAAAGATGCTGAAGGAGAGGGTGAGATTTCATGGCATGCCACGTTTGAAACCATGAGCGGTGTCAAGTCTCCAATCGTTCATCTCATTCCATTCGATAAAATAAACGCAGGTGTTCTGTAAACTATTACTGTTTTAGCCATAGCTCTTAGCAGAGTGTCCACTACCATATCCCACCGATTGTGACCATCGTGTCTTTGAAGACCTGGGGTGGTTTTGCTGCCGCCAGCCACCCTGGAGGCTTTGATGGTGTTCCAGTGGAGCTGTCCTCTGAGTGAGCACGAATTAAGCCTGTCCCTTGTGAGGGACTTCACGCTGAAAGCCAAGTCATTAAAAGCCATAGGAACCTCCCAAGGCTGCATGGTCAAATTGCTCATTTCTGAGCAACATTATTGCAAATCAGCGTACAGGAAGGTTGGTTATCTTTTTTTTACCTAATTAGAATTTTAATCTCAGAGTCACTTTGATACTCATTTTGATTAAAACTTTTGGGGAAAAGATTTAAATATATTTGGGTATATATAGATGAAATACCAATTAGGTAGAAGTCCTCTGAGTTTGATTCAGTTTTAATATTAGAGTATCATGACTATGGATTATGTCATTATCACTAATGCCTTAACTGGAAAAGTCACAGTTGTGTGATATATTATGAAGCCAATTAAAGGTGTACTTCTTTCCCTCACTATAATTAGAAACATCCTATGTTATGCCTGTCATTTCAGGGTACAGAGACATTCCTTACATGGTTAATGGATGTTTAAAGATTTTTTCCCCCCCAAGGTGTTTTTAAAAAGCTTTAAGTTTATTTCCTTTTCTTAAAAAGTATGTTTTGTATCTTCATAAAGATGAAACGTTTGTGATTTTCAGAACAATGGGAAAAAAGGAGTTTGGGACTCAAACTATAAAAAAGGGGACCTGACAGTGTTGACAAATGAGTATTTTTTCTACAAAAGCAAAATTTCCAGATAAATGAAGCTTGCCTCCTTGACAGTCAAAACACTGGGTGGCTCAGTTGGTTGAGCGTCCAGTTCTTGGTTTCAGCTCAGGTCATGATCTCAGGGTCATGAGGTTGAGCCCTGCGTTGGGCCCCAGGCTCTTTGAGGAGTCTGCTGGAGATTCTCTCTCCCTCTGCCCCTCCCCGACTCTCTTGCAAATAAATGGATGAATCTTTTTTTAAAAAAATGCTTTGTTAGCATCCATTTCTATATTGTGTTCCACACTTCCTCACCATGGCTTGGTTGGTAATGACTATGTCAGTGTTTTCACAGCTATAATCTCAGGCTCTGGAGCAAGACTTCTTGGGTTGAAATTTTGTTCAATACTTGTTGCCGTGTTCCCTTGGCAAGTGGTCAAACCCCTTGGCTTCAGTTTCCTTATCCATAAAATCGGGACAACGATAGGAGCTCTTTTGTAGTTTGGGAGGATAACACGAGTTAATATATGTTAGTAACTGATCATACGAAGCACATAATAAATGTTAGTATAAAGTTAGTGTGTATATATAAAGGTATACATACTAACATTTATAGGTATATATAAATATGTAAATATTATATATATATAATATTTACAAACTGAGGCAATCAAATATTTTACTAATAGACAAATAGGCTGTTAACATCCACTCATACACTTCAGGTATTCCATAGATAGTATAAGGAAATAATAGATGTAAAAATAATCAGACTAGAAGTCGCTGTAGTAATTTTGTACCTACTATTATTAATTAGTTAAGAACACAGTATCAGCTTATTTCCTTGGTTTGTGGTAAGTTACTTTTTTTTTATTATTATGTTCAGTTAGTCAGCATATAGTACATCATAAGTTTTTGTGGTAAGTTATTTTAAATGAGTTTCCTGATGCTTGAGTTTTACTCTTTATATTCTGATATCTTTCTTTGCAGTCATTTTATTTTATTTTTTATTTTTTAAAGATTTTATTTATTTAACAGAGAGAGACACAGCGAGAGAGGGAACACAAGCAGGGGGAGCGGGAGAGGGACAGGCAGGCTTCTCGTGGAGCAGGGAGCCCGATGCGGGGCTTGATCCCAGGACCCTGGGATCATGACCTGAGCCGAAGGTAGATGTTTAACGACTGAGCCACCCAGGTGCCCTCTTTGCAGTCATTTAAAAAAATATTTTATTTGTTTATTTGATAGAGAGAGCACAAATGGGGGAGCAGGAGAGGGAGAAGCAGGCTCCCGGTGAGCAGGGAGCCCCATGCGGGACTCGATCCCAGGACTCTGGGATCATGACCTAAGCTGAAGGCAGATGCTTAACTGACTGAGCCACCCAGGCATCCCTCTTAGCAGTCATTTTTAAGAAATGGTCGCTCAGTGTACTATATATATATATATATATATCAGTGGAGCATACAGATGTAATTTAGCCTTTTGTTTACTCAACAGCATTATTTTAAGCATTAATTATGGATTGTCCTGTAACCACAACAATCTCCAAGTGTTGGTAAGGCATAGGATGCTGCCCTTCCACCCATTGACCTTGATGGTCAGCTTGTGGATCCATGTTTCTTCCTTTTATATATTTTCCAGCTTCTTCCCACACCATGTGTCACTTCCTGCTCATGTCACTAACCCAGCCTGTAGTAGGGACTTCTCTTTCTAATATGTTCCTTCTAATTTATTTTGGGCTGTGTAACCAGATAACTAATTTTGTTAGGTTTGTTTTCAAAATGAGAGTAAAGCAGTCTAATCAAAAGCCTTATCTGTGAGTACAACGCATGGTCGGTGAATGAATTTTAAATTATATTAGGATTTTCAGCTACATTCTTGGCATATGCTAAGTAGGTGAACTATTATCTAAAATTTTGGTTGGACCATAGGGCCATTAAGTGGTGTTAAAGCAAAAACACAAAAGAATGTAAAGAGGGGGATGTCATTTCATTTCGATTATATAACATTTATGGAATTGGCATACCTCCAAATTATTAAAAAGTTTGCTCATTTTGTTAACCATAGTCTACTCACAAAGAGAATATAAAATATGCACCATAAAATTTGAAAGGCAACTGGGGCATGGGGCCAGGGTGCAAGAAACTAAACCTTGCTAAGTCAGAATTCAATGAAGTGGGCTGTTGTGTGTCCTGGTGGACTTGGTTTCTGTTGAATGGAGAAAATGCTACTTTTCCTGCAGCCCTCAGAAACCCAGACTCTTAATTGGATCCCACCTACCTGATTTTCTGTAGCTACTTGTAGGGGAGTGACGTTAGAGAAAAATTTCTTTTTGGCCACCAGTATAGTGAAGGAAAGACCACTAAAGGACATCCTGCATTTGGGATGTCCACTATCACCGCTGCTATTCAACATAGTATTAGAAGTCCTAGCCACAGCACTCAGACAACAAAAAGAAATAAAAGGCATCCAAATCGGCAAAGAAGAAGTCAAACTCTCACTCCTTGCAGATGATATGATACTTTATGTGGAAAACCCAAAAGACTCCACCCCAAAACTGCTAGAACTCATACAGGAATTCGGTAAAGTGGCAGGATATAAAATCAATGCACAGAAATCAGTGGCATTCCTATACACCAGCAATAAGACAGAAGAAAGATAAATTAAGGAGTTGATCCCATTTATAATTGCACCCAAAACCATAAGATAGGAATAAATCTAACCAAAGAGGCAAAGGATCTGTACTCAGAAAACTATAAAATACTCATGAAAGAAATTGAGGAAGACACAAAGAAATGGAAAAACGTTCCATGCTCATGGATTGGAAGAACAAATATTGTGAAGATGTCAATGCTACCTAGAGCAATCTACACATTCAATGCAATCCCCATCAAAATACCATCCACTTTTTTCAAAGAAATGGAGCAAATAATCCTAAAATTTGTATGGAACCAGAAAAGACCCCGAATAGCCAGAGGAATGTTGAAAAAGAAAAGCAAATCTGGTGGCATCACAATTCCGGACTTCAAGCTCTATTACAAAGCTGTAATCATCAGGACAGTTTGGTACTGGCACAAAAACAGACACATAGATCAATGGAACAGAATTGAGAGCCCAGAAATGGACCTTCAACTCTATGGTCAACTCATCTTTGACAAAGCAGGAAAGAATGTCCAATGGCAAAAAGACAGTCTCTTCAACAAATGGTGTTGGGAAAATTGGACGGCCACATGCAGAAGAATGAAACTGGACCATTTCCTTACACCACACACAAAAATAGACTCCAAATGGTTGAAAGACCTAAATGTGAGCCAGGAGTCCATCAAAATCCTAAAGGAGAACACAGGCAGCAACCTCTTCGACCTCAGCCGCAGCAACTTCTTCCTAGAAACATCGCCAAAGGCAAGGGAAGCAAGGGCAAAAATGAACTACTGGGACTTCATCAAGATAAAAAGCTTTTGCACAGCAAAAGACACAGTCAACAAAACCAAAAGACAACCGAAAGAATGGGAGATGATATTTGCAAATGACATATCAGATAAAGGGCTAGTATCCAAAATCTATAAAGAACTTATTAAACTCAACACCCAAAGAACAAATAATCCAATCAAGAAATGGGCAGAAGACATGAACAGACATTTCTGCAAAGACATCCAAATGGCCAACAGACACATGAAAAAGTGCTCAGCATCGCTCGGCATCAGGGAAATCCAAATCAAAACCTCAATGAGATATCACACCAGTCAGAATGGCTAAAATTAACAAGTCAGGAAATGACAGATGTTGGTGAGGATGCGGAGAAAGGGGAACCCTCCTACACTGTTGGTGGGAATGCAAGCTGGTGCAGCCACTCTGGAAAACAGTATGGAGGTTCCTCAAAAAAGTGAAAATAGAGCTACCATACGATCCAGCAATTGCACTACTGGGTATTTACCCCAAAGATACAAATGTAGGGATCCGAAGGGGTACGTGCACCCCGATGTTTATAGCAGCAATGTCCACAATAGCCAAACTGTGGAAAGGGCCAAGATGTCCATTGACAGATGAATGGATAAAGAAGATGTGGTATATATATATACAATGGGATATTATGCAGCCATCAGAAGGAATGAAATCTTGCCATTTGCAAAAACGTGGATGGAACTTGAGGGTGTTATGCTGAGTGAAATAAGTCAATCAGAGAAAGACATGTATCACATGATCTCACTGATATGAGGAATTCTTAATCTCAGGAAACAAACTGAGGGTTGCTGGAGTGGTGGGGGGTGGGAGGGATGGGGTGGCTGGGTGATAGACATTGGGGAGGGTGTTTGCTATGGTGAGTGCTGTGAATTGTGCAAGACTGTTGAATCACAGATCAGTACCTCTGAAACTAATACATATATGTTAAAAAAAGAAGAAGAAGAAGAAGAAAAAGAAGGAGAAGAAGATAGAAGGAGGGGAAGAATGAAGGGGGGGAAACTGGAGGGGGAGATGAACCATGAGAGATTATGGACTCTGAAAAACAAACTGAGGGTTCTAGAGGGGAGGGGGGTGGGGGGATGGGTTAGCCTGGTGATGGGTATTAAAGAGGGCACGTACTGCATGGAGCACTGGGTGTTATACGCAAACAATGAATCATGGAGCACTACATCAAAAACTAATGATGTAATGTATGGTGATTAACATAACATAATAATAAATAAATAAATAAATAAATAAATAAATATAATGAAAAAAAAAATATCCCTGCATTTTGTCTTCCAGAGGACAAGACTAAACTCTTGCGTGAGACCATTTGGAAAACACCACAGCATGGGGAAGAGCCAGTAACTGTCCTGCCTCACTGAAAATTAGGGCTGTCAACCCTGCGCTCCTCCTAACCCTAACCCTAACCCTAACCCTAACCCTAACCCTAACCCTAACCCTAACCGCTTCTGTGGAAGAGGGTGCAGAAGCCATCTTTGTTCCCAGCCTGCACCTACAGGGATGTCAGAAATCAGCGTCCAGTGGCCCTTTGGAAAAGTGTCTCCCTCAGAATAGGCTGCCGTTTTCTTGGAAATGTTTTGAGCTATCTGTTTTGCTCTCAAAAAGCATCAGCTCTGCTGATGTTTGTGGGGAATTAAAAAAATTAGGAAAGTTTGCAGAAAGGGGGGCATAAAGTATCGAGAAGGAAGGATTAGGAGGCAGGGTCTGAAATCTAGTGCCTGTCGAGATGGCTGGGACATGATTTCGGTGGTGATTTTGTGTGATTCCTATATACAGCTCCAAGAGGAGAGTTTGTGATCTATGTTACTGTGGGTCCTGACTGTAGTAAAGTCTTAAGCACCTGTACATTCAGAATGTTTGACTTCAAGTGATGGTATCTTGGATATTAAGTACAGCTTCCTAATTATCACCTAAAATCATAAGTGATTTTCTCCAACCAGCCATGAGGAAAGTAGGGAATGTTCTTTTGATTTTATATAAGAGGAAACTGCAATTAGGAATCTCTGTCCAGTAAGCAGAGGAGGTGGGGTCAGAAGCCAGGCCCCCAAAACCAGGCTCTTAGCTCTCTGGTTTTTGCCTCATTGTCTAGCTCAGAGATAAGCTTGGTCTGGCCCCAGAAAAGTTGCAAGAAAATCTCTTGTGCCCACAGAGCTACCTCCCTGGCCCAGGAAACTGTGACTCTGCCAATGAAATATCCTGTAGGAAAGTTGAGAAAAAGGTTGGGAAGGGAAGACTGAGTTACAGCTGGGAGTCGACAGTGAGGGGGCGTTCTCCTCTGGGGGACTGTGGGCTTTGGCGAGATGGGATGGGGGCTTGGGAAACTGCTCACGTTCCATCTAGTAGTGATTCATGTTGTTTGCAGCTGTATCTTGAATTGCCAGATACTTGTCTTCACATACAAGTTTCAAATTCCTGTTAGTGCCAAACATAATATTACTATTTTTGCTTTCCTCCTCACTTGCTTTGTCTGTGCCATTAAGTCCTTCATGAATAATTAGGATTTAAAGGCCATTAGTTGTGAAGAGTGACCCAAAGCGAAACTCATGATTTTTGGGCTTCATAGTATGCGTGGTCATTTATTTCTGGCTGTGTGCTCAGATTCACCTCACTCAAACTGTCCTGACTCAAAGGGGAATGGTTAAAAGAGCAAAACACCCAGGAAACATAGTGGTTCTTTCTTTATTTTTGGGGGGAAAGGCAAAATGCAGTAAAAACCGCCCGGGTTGGATCCTTCACTGCACGGATAGTATGTTTGTGGTATGTGTTCACTTCTCTGAGACTTAGATTTCTCACCTGTAAAATGGAATTTATAATACTTACCTAGCGGGATGATTTTTAGGTTTAGAAATAATGTTTGTAAGGCTTAGAGCACTGCTACAGAACGCTCAAGAGACGAGAACTTATATCACCGATTTTATTTTCTACACAATACCCTGAATGTGTCATGGCTCATAAATTGAGTGTGATGTGATTATAATTCATATTATCTACCTCTTTTGAAATCAGACACTTGAATGCTTGATTTTGCTTTTTGCAGTAGCATGCACCGAGTGCCAAACTACTAAAAATGCTCCCGTAACAATTGGTGGTGCTATTTGGATTTTATTTCTTCCCTCCACCAGCAAAACTTCTGTTTTTGGAGGCAATGTTTATGGAATAAACTGGCTATTAATCTGTATTGTATTCAGCAAAATTAGATTTTCTGATGGCTTTGTTTGCCAAAAATCTTCCCTGCAGATTTGGATACAATAGAGATACGGATAACAGGATCTCCTGTCAGACGTTTTGCAATGGAAATGTTCCAATGAGGACATAAATGTGATAGAATTTTAAACAGAGCTAAGGCATTGTTCGATTTTAGCAAGTCATTTGTACTTTTGCTTTAAAATGCAAACGCCTATTTTGGTATAAAATAATTGTATATATTGGACTAGATTCTTGCTTTTAACACATAGTAATAGAGCTGGGGCCACTTTAAACTTTCTTATTTGTTCACCTAGTTTTCCCTCCTTCTGTGCATGGGTGTGATGATGAGAATAAATTACCATAGTCCTTCATAGAATTATTCACAGGAGCTAGAGATTAGCACAGAAGAGCAAAGATAACTGTTTTGGAGCTCATTGTTCCTAATATTGGTCAAAACAGAACGTGGGCTGAGCACTTAGGTGGTGGCATCCCCCATTTCCAGACCAGTCTTGCAAAGCACAAAGGAGAGCTAGTAAGCCCAGAATCTTCCAGTCAGCTGTGGGTTCCGAGGGAAGTTGCTGGAGCCATGGTGATGCAACCCTCTGGGGACACAGGTCTCTCAGTGGACACCTCCCATACACAGCTGGGTCAACCTAAATCCAGAATCTGCCCAAGTTTTGTGCCTGGAACCCTGTTCTCCTTGACCTGAGGTGCCCTTGCTGGTGGTGGCCAGCCCTGCCAGACACCTTTTCCTTTAGGATAAATCTCTTGCTGGGACATTTTTTTTTTTTTTTTACCTTTCAGCAGTCAGGCTTCTGTCAGTGTCCATGGGTGTATCGAAAATGCCAGTAACGTCTGAACCCCAGTGGTGGACACGGTTCAAATCTTCCTAATCTGCCCAGATATCTGTATCTGTCTCTATATCTGTATTTATAGGGCAACCAGGACTCCCAGCAGCTCTGGCTAGAGTTCTAGATCTCAGACTCGGATTCTCCCTGAGAATCCTCAGCAGTCGGTTCCTCAAAGAAATTTCCCTTCCCCTTTCAAACATGGAAAAAGTGAGGAGTTGAAAAGTTACTTTAACTCTCCAAAGACTAGCATGTGGATTTTTTTAAAAAGATTTATTTATTTATTTAAAGGAGCGGGGGAGAGAGAGTGTGAGCACACATGGGCAGGGCAGAGGGAGAAGGAGAGAGAATCCCAAGCAGACTCCATGCTGAGCACCGAGCCCACTGCAGGGCTTCATCCCACGACCCTGAGATCATGACCTGAGCCGAAACCAAGAGTTGGATGATCAACTGACTGAGCCACCCAGGTGCCCCTGTGCTGGGATTTGAACCTAGTCGTGGGGACTCTTAGTGTAGCTGACTTTGTTTTGCAACTGATGTATGACTCATCTGCATTGTCATTGCTCAGCTGCCAAAACATGAGGACAATGGGATAACAGAAAATGACAGGCTAATGATGCAGAGGTTTCATACTCTTTCCCTGCATGTTGATGAAAAGAGATTTGAAGGGACCTGTCAGACTCTGCATTGTGTGACTTGCCACCTGTGTTACTTATGTTTCCTGTCAACACCTCTTAGAGAAGGGTTGGTGGAGACAGGTTCAGGGGACTGGGTTTGAGTTGTGCTCTGTCACTTAGAGACCCTGCACATTCGTGTAACCACACGGGACCTTGGTTTCTTTCTCCATAAAATGGGAGTGGAAACTTCTAGACTGCCTGCCTCTTGAGGTGTGTGTGGGATCTCTCAGAGCTGGGTCAGTTGCATACATTATTAACCTCTTTGATTTCAATCCTTGATCAATAAGCGTGTTCTCTCGGTGGTCTGTCTACTATTCCCTTGAAATTTCAGCTGTTTGGCTTTAGATGAGGACCGATGGAGAGCTGAACTTCCAGAATGTTGAGCTTTCTACAACTTTAAGTGGCAGAACTTTGGAAATTTGCTTCTTATGGAAGTCATTTATAAAGTGACACATGTGATGAGAAACTTTGTATTACCCCATGACAACGTTTTTGATATAAGCCAGAGGTTCTCAGACTTTCTTAGTTCATTATAGTTTTAGCATCACAGCAAATTTCTTTATAGCACCCAGGCCAAAAGAAATAGCTAATAGTTCCATTTATGAAGTACTGTGTTTTTTTTTAAAGATTTTATTTATTTATTTGAGAGAGAGAGAGAGAGAACACAAATAGGAGGGGGAGGGAGAGAGAATCTGAAGCAGATTCCACGCTGAGTGCAGAGCCTGATGCAGGGCTCGGTTCCATGACCATGAGATCACAACCTGAGCTGAAATCAAGAGTTGGGCACTTAAGTGACTGAGCCCCCCAGGCGCCCCTATGAAGTACTGTTAAAAAGCGGAGACAGGCAGTAAAGTGGTAAAAACAGAATTTATTCAGGACAAGTGCTGTAGGGCAGAGGAGATCTCAGTACAGAACTGGCCTGAGTTAGGACTACCACAGGAACAAATGGGGATGTGCAGCCAAGGGGCAGGTGGGGGTCGGTGGAAGGGAAGTTACCAAGAGGAAACATTGGGGCCCAAGGGGATTCTGGCTAGACTGACTTTGTGGGATTCCTGCTGAAAACAGGCCAGGATGATCAGACATCAATTGGGGGATGGCGGAAGCTGAGGAACCCAATTGGATACCAGGGTGATCAGATATGGAGGTTGGGGGGTGGGTTCTGGCTAAACTGACTTAACAGGATTCTTGCTGACATTGGATGATACAGAGATGAACACAGAAGTTCAAAATGAGAGGCCTCGTTGAAAAACTCCAGGGGAGCTTGAGTAGAGTCTGATCAAGGAAAGAATCTTTTTTAGCCACTAGATCCCAGCTACATCCGTCCTAACAATTTTGTAGCTGTTTGAAAAAAAATCATGCACATAAGTTGAAAGAAAACAGCAATACTTTTGTTTCATTCTTAAATAACCATGGTTTATACCAAAGGGGAGCACGTGCCTGTTGAGTATTGCACAGCCACTTGAATAGATCACTGCCCCCCTCACCTCCTGTGCATGTTGACTCTGATGGAGTACTTGCCTTTTTAAAAAAATTTTTATTTATTTATTTTTTATTATTATGTTACGTTAATCACCATACATTACATCATTCGTTTTTGATGCAGTGTTCCATGATTCATTGTTGGCGTATAACACCCAGTGCTCCATGCAGAACGTGCCCTCTTTAATACCCATCACCAGGCTAACCCATCCCCCCACCCGCCTCCCCTCTAGAACCCTCAGTTTGTTTCTCAGAGTTCATCGTCTCTCATGGTTCGTCTCCCCCTCCGATTTCCCCCGCTTCATTCTTCCCCTCCTGCTATCTTCTTTTTTTTTTTTTAACATATAATGTATTATTTGTTTTCGAGGTACAGATCTGTGATTCAACAGTCTTGCACAATTCACAGCGCTCACCATAGCACATACCCTCCCCAATGTCTATCACCCAGCCACCCCATCCCTCCCACCCCCCACCACTCCGGCAACCCTCAGTTTGTTTCCTGAGATTAAGAATTCCTCATATCAGTGAGGTCATATGATACATGTCTTTCTCTGATTGACTTATTTCGCTCAGCATAACACCCTCCAGTACTTGCTTTTTATCACAGCAATTGCTGAAAACCCAGCTTTGGCAAGACACTGTATCCTCAAAAGGAATATAGTGAGGTCTAATGTTGGAACGATGAACTACCTCTAGCTCGTAGTCTGTGATGTTTGGCAGAAGAGCATACCCTGCATTTCCTTTGAAAATTAAAAAAAAAAAAATCTATAATCCTTAGCGCTCCCATGCCTTCATTGCAGCACCCATGATGTTTTGGCATACAGTTTGGGAACTGTGGATGGACGCATTGCTATTACCATTTGACAGGCATGGAAACTGGGCTCGGGGTTGCCCCAGGGCCACTGGTATCACGAAAGAACCCCAGCCTGGACCCCAGTTCTGGTGAGTGGTCTTCCAGTGCACTGTTGGTGGTTACGAGTGGGATACTTTCTGTGCCTGGCCCGAGTGCAGTAAATGGCAATCCATTTATGGAGCTCTCCAGGACCCTGGGCCATTCTGATGAGCTTCCTCTCTGGGTGGTGTGCGAGACAGCACTGTCCTGAATGCAGATCCCGGTTATGAACAGATAATGAACATCTTTCTGAATAACATTCTTCTAAATGAACTTATTGCTCTCCAGGAATCTACCATCTTCCTCAGTGTTCACTGACTTTGAAGCTATTTTGAATGTTCCCTATGATTTCTGCAGCACAACCCAGTGGAACACAAATCCTGCCTATTCTGTATTATTCACACTCTTCATTGATAAAGGGCACCCATCCTTCGTGTATATTTTCAGAACTGTACTTGGCTGGATTGTGTGTGGCTCGTTCCAAAGTCTGAGAACTTTTCATCATCAAAGGAAATGATACCAGGTCACAGTTTTAATATTTTTACTCTGAACAGAACTGGAGGTGCAAACAACACTAGAAGAATCATCTATACAATTATACAGTTATTTTAATTCCTATTATAGTTTTTGTGAGGTGGATTGATTTTTCTCGTGAAATTTCTTGTGTGATGAAATAATTTCATGTTCTGAATGTTTCTACTCGATGAGTTGAATCTCTTATCATTCTGGGGCAAGAGAAGATAGTAAAAATATTTCCAGACATGACTCCTGCCTCATTGTGGGGGCTTTATATAGCTTTTTAAGTGAAACCTATAAAAGGTGGATTGTATAATACATGCAAGAAAATTGTCTTTGTCTTCTCCTGCTTTAGGTGATTCATATAAGCAATAATGGGTGACAGTGCTATGTGTAAGGTATCTTGTAAGGTGAAAACAGCCACATAATGAGTAAATGAACAACTGTGGTTGTGTTCCAATAAAACTTTACTGATGGACACTGAAATGTGACTCTTAAACAATTTTCACATAATATGAAAGATTAATCCTTGGATTTTTTCAATCTTTTAAAAATTAAAAGTCATTCTTACCTTAGGCTGTATAGACACAAGTGTTGGGCTGAATTTGGCCTGTGGGCCATAGTTTGCCAAGCTCTGTTTAGAGAAATTTCTGGTACACAGAGGGTGCTCAATAAATATTTGTTCAATGACGAAGACCACATTTTTTAAAAAGGATTTTATTTATTTAGAGAGAGAAAGAGAGAGAGCGAGCAAGCAGGAGCAGGGGGAGGAGCAGAGGGAGAGGAAGAAGCAGACCCCCCATTGAGCAGGGAGCCCAACACGGGGCTCGATCCCAGGACCCTGGGATCATGACCTGAACCAAAGGCAGACGCTTAACTGACTGAGCCACCCAGGCGCCCCAAGACCACATTTTAAATTAAATTTTTATTATGAAATATTTCAAACACATAGAAAGTCACAGAGATAATATAATTAGCATCTACCACTGAGACTCAGAAACATTATTCTGTCATATTTGCTTCAGTTTTTTAAAAAAATAAAACAGGCAGAGATAGTAAAGCCCACCACCCCCACCGCCACTCTCCTGTTCCTCCCCAACACCTTTCCCTCCTCTCTGTCCAGAAACAGTTGTTATTGTGAGTAGGTATATAAGCCTTCTCTGTGTGTGTTTTTATTTTTATTTTTTGTTTGTTTTATTTATTTATTTTAGGGGGAGAGGGGCAGAGGGAGAAGGAGAGGGAGAATTCTAAGCAGCCTCCCTGCTGAGTGCAGAGCCCAACGTGGGGTTTGATCTCATGACCCTGAGATCATGACCTGAGCCAAAACCAAGAGTCAAACGCTCAACCGACTGAGGCCCCCAGGCTCCCCTGTGTGTGTTTATATTTTTACAACATGGGTATAAATGTACACAGAAGAGTCATATTGAATCTACCCTTCTGTAATTAGCTTTCTTCCCCCTCACTCACCACTGTGTTTGTGGCTGTCAGATATATCTCTAGTTCGTTCATTTAAATTTTCATGTAGTTTAATATATTCATCTTTTAGGAGCCTTACTCGAGAGATTCTTTCTGAAACTTGATGTTGTAAAGATATTCTTCTATATTTCCAGCTAGAGTAGGAATCTGTAATCTCTTTCTGTAGGGGACCAGAGAATCAATATCTTAGGCTTTATTAGCCACTGTTGGTGGCAACTCCTCAACTCTGTGGCAGCAGCTATGGGCAATACCTATAGAAATGGGAGTCACTGTGTTCCAATAAAATTTTATTTTTGAAATCAAACAGTGGGGACGGATTTGGTCCATAAATGGTCATTTATAGACCACTGTCATGTTTTAATGGTTATATTTTTAACATTTTGATACAAAATTCATCTGAAACTCAATTTTGTGTGTGTGTGGCATGAGTTACATATTTATTTTAGCCACAGGGATCAGTAATTATTCAGGTACCACTTACTAAATAGTTTATCCTCTCTGCACTAATTTTTAATGCCTTCTTTGTTACATATTGTTTCTTTGGTTTCTAGGGTATCTCTCTGTGTTCTCTTTTCTGATACATTATTCTATTTGTCTATCTCTGTGCCA
This sequence comes from Eumetopias jubatus, assembly GCF_037043125.1. Lineage (NCBI taxonomy): Eukaryota > Metazoa > Chordata > Mammalia > Carnivora > Otariidae > Eumetopias > Eumetopias jubatus. The sequence goes on from NW_028274809.1 coordinate 10,392,079, forward strand.
GTACTATACTGTTACAATGATTGTAGCTTCATAATGAATTTTAATATCCAGGAGAGAAAATATGTCCTTATTTTTTGTTAAGTTATCTTGGAAATACTTGGACCTTTCCCCTTCCATTTGAAGTTTTGGATCAATTTGACAAATTAGGAGAGAAAAAAAAGAATGTGGGATTTTGGTTGGAACTATATCTTTCTTCCTGGATTAGTATTCTCATTATGAACTAGCCAATGACCGTGGGGAAGTTACTCTAATTCTCTGAGCCTCAAAGATGATATGCAGATGATAGTACCAACTGCTTAGGGTTATAGCAAAGATGAAATGAGTTGATGCTTGGAAAACACTGGAAATTGTGCCATGCATAGTGTAAGCAGTCAGAAATCATAGCTTTTATTAGCTATGAGTGTTCTTTGGTACAAGCCCTCTTATCAAAAGTACCAATAGTTAATCATGTCAGTTAATCAAAGAAGTAAATTTAAGTGGGGAAGCATAAAGAAGTTTCAAAAAGAGTTTAAGCATCTTGTTTTATCTTAAAATGTATAATGTATGTTTATGTAGCAGGGGAAGGGTTTTGTTGACTTTTTATCCACAGTTGCACATGCTGATGACGGTTTGTTTTTCTGTGTGCTCTGTAATTTGTTATTGTGAGCTCATTTTGATAAGTGTCTGTGTGTGCACATTCACGTGTGTGAGCCTCATGAGCTCTGCATTGTGAAAGAGGTAGCCCATCACTCTGTTGGTCTTGGGCTTAGGATTTTCATATCAAGGAGATGTCAATTGCATGGGACATTCATATGAGAGATTTTGATTACTCATGGGCAGTCTTTTTTCATCCAAAGACCCTGAAGAGATGTCAGCTTTTCTGCTGTTTCTCTAAGCCTGCTGGTAGATTATCTCCAGGACACTCACCCCCCCTTTTCTTTTAAGATTTTATCTTTAAGTAATCTCTATACCCAAGGTGGGGCTCAAACCCACAAACCTGAGATCAAGAGTTGCACACGTCACTGACTGAGCCAGCCGGTGGGGAGCCATTCCCTGCTAGTCGCTTACCTCTCAAGACAGGGGTGCACTTGCCCCTGGACAACCCCCCTTTAAAAAAAAAAACAGGGTGGTTCTCAGAGGCTTTATGTGTGGGCGTGGTTATAGGTCCCCCACTTTTCCTGGGCTCAGGGCCATAGTTCCCATCTCTGTGTAACGTCTGGAACCCAAACTCCAGTCCTTAGGTCTTATTTCCAGGTTTATAACCCCTGGGGTCAATGCAGTATTGTCTGCTAATAGTTCTGGTTGTGAGTTCTTTCATCACTCCTGAAACATAAGGATCCGCCTTCTCTCCCACCTCCTTTTAAAGTTCACCTTTGAGTGAAAGCTTTTTCTATTTTATCTAATGTTATTACGTGGTTTTACCTGGAGAAAAGCCTGCCCATCAGTTCAATCTTGATCATGGAAGTCCTGAATAATGAACTTTTCCATCAATAAAGCTTTTTATTTCCCGAGTGCCTACAGCATTTACATATGTAAGAAAAGTCGTGGTGCCTGTAATCTTTACACCCGAACTTAATTCACATATTTAATAATAATAGCATTATTAAATGGGATTGGTTTCCTTAACATTCTAAAACAGTTCAGAGGGGGCTCTGTGCTCAAAAAAAATCAGTTTGCCGAAAAAAAAACCCTTAATTCTACATGGTTATGCTTTCTTAACAGTTTTCCGGGGGATTTCGCTGCCCTTCTAATTTCATGCCTTCGTGGGAAGTGCTAAATATTTGTGTTTCTAAGGAGATAATTTGGACGATCACTATTGTAGAGTACCTCTAAGCTATTGTACCCTATTGTACTGCTTCTGTGGGTATAATTACACAGGCACCAGCTCTCTGGTGGTTTAAAGTGTAGCTTGTCATGGGGGAGGAAACCCCCCTGCATCTTAAAAGACAGTGCACTGAAGTAGAGCTAGAAGGTTCTCTCTTCTGCTTCCCCGTAGAGCGGTCCTACAGGGCTACAAAATTAAGGGGAGGTGGCTTCCTGATCCTCCTCCCTCCGTTCCTTGCCCGAACTCCCTGATGGCAGAGCCTCCAGTCTCTGTTGCTGACCATCCTTATTTCTGTGCTTCACAACCCATGGCTAGTTCTAGCTTTTATGGAGTGCCTCCTTCATTCTCAATGCTGCTTTTCTTTTCCTTTATAATTTTTGCTTTTATTTCTTCTGCCTTTTATGACTTTGCAGTTCCTCTCAGCTTTCTTCACAGAAGAAAACCCTGGCTTTTTCGTAGACGTTGCTGGCCATTCGGGGAGCTTCTTTCCAACTTCACGATGACATGACTAATCTGAGCACACATGCACTTTGGGGGGCTTTGGCTTTTGTGGATTTAAAAACAATTGCTACTGGATATCTAGGGCCTGCTAGCATTTTATTTTATTTCTTTTTCCTTTTTATCTTTTATCTTCGTGAAGCTGCTTCTGTGAAGCCTGCTGATTCTAGAAGGCTTATCCCCAGGTCAGTGAGTTTCGACAACGTGAAGACTTTAGATGTATCTGCAGAGCCACTGATTCTTGTCCTCATCTCGGGGAGCAGATGGATAGTAAAATTAGAGCAGCTGTTTCCACTTAAGGTTAGAAAAACTGAAAAGAGAGCAAAGGGAATTTTCGTGCCTGCAGAGAGAAAAACACACATCAAAGTAGTTAAGAGGCCAGCAGGTACATGAGCATGTGAAGCACTTCACAGCTTCAAGCAAAAGCCTTTCCCAAATAGGGTGACCCTGATTTGTACTCTTTCACCTGGTATCATGGGCATCTGCAGGATTCTCTGCCAACTTTTCTTCAGGATCCTGGGCTACCAAGCCTAGCAGGTATGGAACACCACGCCTGGTGGGAAATGCTCTGAGTGAAGAACGCTCTAGAAGAAAGCAATGCCCTTTCTTTGATTCAGACAATAAATACTGATTGAGGGCCTGCTCTGTGCCTGGGTTAGCAGCTCCTTGCTCCCCTACCCCACCTACGTGTCATTTGTCACTTATGCCTATTTTCAAAGATGGAGAGATGAGCACATTTTAATATTTGGAGACTACCTTTGGGGTCCCCAGCCAGAATGGAAGGCTCTTTTGAAAGAGGGAGACTGACTGGAGTCCTCACTCTGGCTTACCTTGTTCCCCTGGCTTTCTAAAACTTCTAGAACAGAGGCTAAGCCAGGGGAAAAACAGAGAGGCCGCCGCATCTTGATTCCTGCTCAGGTGGCTGCTGTGCTGGGGGAGAGTCTCTGTGGAATCCAGGAGCCCCTCTGCAGTGTCCACCACCTGGGTGGAGTGTCAGGAAGGAGCCTTATGCTCACTTTTGGGCAAAGGCAAGTTCGTTTCATCACCTTTGCTAGCATAGCATCTCCAGGGGTCTTTCAGGAAGGGGAACTCTGGGTATAGGAAACTCTCAAGACAGGGGTGCAGTTGACACCAGCCTTGACAAGACAGGGCCTCCTGCCAAGGACAGTTACCTGCCTCCCTCCCTCAGGTTGTCCCACTGGCCACAGAATTGCTAGATGGCAAAGACACGACCTAGGAAGCTCACTGGCGTGTGGCCTGTTCCCCAGTTGAGTAGAAGTACTTGTAGTGGTCTCGATAAACCACCTCTTTCACCCCTCAGGGCTGTTGCACCTGCTGTTACCCTGGCAGAAGCCCCCTTTCTTGCACTTCTTTCCTTGGATAGCTCCTTCTTGACCCGTGAGACTTAACTTTACCCTGGACGATTTCCTGAATTGCCTTGGTGAGTCCAGTGCCTCACTGCCTGTGTTTCATAGCATGCTGTGCACGTCTCATGGCTCTGACTTCACTGTGATAAAGCCATGGTGTACTCATCTGTTATTCCCCACTAGCCGCTGACCTAAAGGCTTGTGCCATTCATCTGTCTATTTCTAGATACATGGCCAGAACTTTTCCATGATAACCATACTGAGCCTATGAGATTGCTTCTTCCATCATATCATTGCTAGATATAGGAATTATCATTAATTAAAACAAATTCACCTTTATTTTAAGAAATAAAATTCTAAGCTTCCTAACAGAATTCCTAGGATCGGTATGCTAAGAAGTTAGAATCCTGACTGTGCGGGGCCCTGTTTTTAGAGCGCGTTGGATGATGGTTGAACTGACTGAATGAATGGGGAAAGACATCGCAAATTAAGTGAAAGGGGCTGCTAAGGGTGGGGCTTGCCTTTAACTGCCTAGTGGGTCAAAATAAACCTGATATGTGTATACAGTAGGTATTAAATTTTGTTTTAAATTGCGAAGTATAACACATATACAGAGAAGTGCACAAATCAACAGGTACAGCTCAATGTATTATAAAATGATCACCGTTGTAACTACCCACCAAGTCAAGAATGAGAATGGCGCCCTTCAGCCTCTTTCTTAGCCCCACCTCTCCCTTCCCCCCAAAGGTAACCACTGTCCCAACTTTCATCTTTCGGTTTTGCTGTTTGTTGTCATCACACAAATGGAAACAATGTTGCATTGGGGAATTTATTCTTATTGTTCTGTAAGACTATAATTCTTTCTTTTTCATGGCTGGAGAGGCTTCTTTGGTATGAGTATACTATAATTTATATATCCGACTCAATGGATATTTGAGTAGTTTACACATTTTGGCACTCATGAATGGACATATGAGCATTCTGTATATGTTTCTCAGTGCACATTTGCCTGTTTTTCTATTAGGCATATATCTAGGTGTGGATTTCTAGGTGAGAAGGTAAATATTCATTCAACCTTAGGAGATAATGCCCAATAGTTCCCAAAGCAGTTGTACCAACATACGATCCACCACTGATTTATTCTTCCTGTTTTATTATGTCCTCATCAACGCTTGACTTTGTCAGTCTTTTGATTTTTGTCATTCATGTAAATGCATAGTAATCTCTTATTGTGATTTTAATTTGCATTTCTTTAATAACTAATGATGTTGAGGAACTTTTCTTATGATTTTTTGGCCATTTGGATATCATTTTTTTTTGTGATGAGCCTGTTCAGGTCTCTTGCCCATTTTTCTATGGCATTGTCTCCACCATGCCGCCTTCATTAATGTAAACAATTCTTTATTCTGGAGATGAGCCCTTTGTGGATTACATGTATTGCAAATACCTTCATCTATTCTTTGGCTTGCATTTTTACTCTTTTATTGGTATGTGTGTGTTTAAAGATTTATTTATTTGAGAGAGAGAGAGAGAGAGAGAGAGCGCACATGAGCAGGGGCAGGGGCAGAGGGAGAGGGAAAGAGTTCCAAGCAGACTTAATGCTGAGTGCAATGCTTGATATAGAGCTCGATCCCATGACCCTGAGATCATGGCCTGAGCTGAAACCAAGAGTTGGATGCTTAACCAACTGAGCCACCCAGGTGCCCCTATTGGTGTGTTTTGATAAAAAGAAGTTTGTAATTCTGGTATAGTCCAACTCATTAATAATTTTTCCATTATACTTAGTGCTCTTTGTATCCTTTTTATTAATAATTTATAAACTCTAAAATCATGAAGATATTCTGTTAGCATTTTGAAGCTTTATTTTTTTGCCTTTCACTTCAGACCTACAATTCACTTGCAATTTAATTTTGTGGATGATGTTAGGGAGGAGTCAAGCTTAATTTTTTTACCCATATGGATATCAATCTAGTGAGAAGACTGTATTTATTGTACTACCCTATTCCATAAATGAAGTGTCCGTATGTGATCTTTCTAGTTCTTGACTATTCCAGTGTTTCAATGACTGTAGCTTTAAAATTCCTGATCTCTTATGCCAGCAAGCCATCAATATTGTTCTTATTCAAGAGGCTTTGGACTGTCTGGGGGTCATTTTGCACAAAGAACAGAAAAAAAAACCACTATTGTGATTTCTAGTGCAATTCCATTGAATCTTTAGATCACTTTGGGGAAGATCTGAATCTTTGTAATATTGTTTTTAATCTATGACTAGAATACCCTTCCATTTACAAATGTCTTCTTTAATTTACTCAATGCTATTTTGCTATGTTCTGGTTCTCTTTGTTGAGGCCATACACTTCTTTCATTTGGTTTATTCCTAGGTTTGGGGGGATTTTTTGGTATATTGTAAACAACACCTTTAAATATATTAGTTTTGTTTATTTCTGATAAATAGAGATGCAATTAAAAAATTTTTTGACCTTGTATCTGGCAACCTTTCTGACATTCCATATTCTAATAACTATCATGCATAATCATTCAGTCTGTGAGTCACAACAGTTGTTTTTTCCTATTCAATCCTTAATCTTTCCTTTTATTCTGGCTTCCCTGTACTGGCTTAGGACCTTTGTGCAATGTTTGGTGGAAGCCGCGATAGCAAACATCCTTGCTTTCTTCTTGATTTCAGTGAGAAACTTTTCAACACCAATAGGTGTTACATTTGCTGAAGGTTCTTTTTTTTTTTTTTGTAGATTAAAGAAATGCCTTCTATTCCTAGTTTTCTAAAAGTCTTCACTCTAAGTGAATGTTGAACTTAATAAAATGCTTTTCCTGCCTAAGTTGTGGTGATCATATGACCTTCACGGGAAGTTTAATTCCCAGTCTACTGCAGGCGTCTTTTCCTGAGGAGGCAGGGGGATAAAAATTGACATATTTCCTGTGTTCATGGCATTGCTGTTTTGTGAAAGGAGTTTGCCAGGATGTACGAGAGTCTGATGACAGGCGAAACAAGAAATGTATGTGCTGGAATTGTTCTATAAGTTTCTGATTCAAGAAACTGGTCTTTGAATGACTAAAAGGCAAAGGGAAGCGACAACATCTTGTTTGAGGCTCCGTGTGCCTGTACCAGTAAATGCAGTGGAGTGTGATCCCTCAGGATTCAGTTGACTCTGGAAACTGAGGCACAAAGGGTTTCTGAAGAAAGGTTATTTAAATCTGGATGTATCTGTGACTGAGTGGGGCTTCAGGATTCATTAGGATGACTCTGGACCCAGTGCATTAGCCAGACTAAAGTGAGGGTAGGGCCATCTCAGGATCATTTCCAAACAGAGCATGTTTTAAAGAGATCCTATTGAAAAAGTGGGAGAATAATTAGACATGTAGTTTATTTTTAATGGATTCATTTCACAGTCAGAAATTTGAGTTCTGCTTGCGATTTCCTTTTAGCCTACTTATAAGGAGTAACTCTACCCGCGTGTGAAGATCAGGACCGGCTGATTTCCAGAAAATCAACTCAGAATTGAGGGGAAAAGTGGACTGCCCAGATTAGTACTGGGATAAGTTTTCAAGTAGATCTAGAGTCTCTAATGCAGAGGTGAAGAAATACCCAAACACGAGAATGTGTATTTTATGAAGACATGTAGCTCTTGATTCAGTAAAGTGAATGAGTGTTTTTATTATTTGGATTTGGAAAAAGGATATCATGGGATGCATTTCTTGGCAGATTCTACTACTGGCATAAGCACCATAGTGGATTTTTTTCCACAACTTTACTCCTAGTGGGTAAGCAGTTGGTGTTGGAATATAATTGAGATCTTTATTGAACCAAGTGGGAAAAATTCCTTTTTAAGGCAAAAATACTGTGACAGTTGGATTGCAGCAGTGTTCATTTGTCTTTCAGCATGAAGATGACATTTCTAACCAGTAGCAATTGCTATTTTGGACACAGAAAACTCGTATTAAGACCTGAAAGGACATTAGGGCCCTCTAGTTCCCTCCCTACCTTTTATGGTTGAGGAAACTGAGTCCCAGGAAACTTCTTGCTTTGTCCACGATCACCCACAAGTGGGCATAAAACGATAGGCTTTCTCTACCATATCTCAGTGCAACTGCTCATTAGCATTTTGCCAGAAACCCTAAACTCCAAATTCTGGAATCGTCTTTCTCATGGGCCCCGTCTCCCCAGTGGGCCAGCCAATGTAGACACTCTCCTGCTATTTCAAGACCCCTGGTCTGTGTGGCTCTTTCCCACCCACCTTCCTCCAGCGCTCTGCCTGTTTCTGTGTCTGGCTTCTGCAGTGGGCTTCCCATCATTGATCTTCATGTGGTTCAGTGGTTGGCCGGGAGGGAAGGGAGAGAATTCCTATGTTCCTTCCAGTGAAGGAGAGCTGGGCGTGTGGCCCTGTACTGTGGTCTTGCTTGGTGGTGGGTTATCTAGATAAGTATTCCCTTCAGACTGCCAAGATTCCTTCTGCCCAATTCTTGCACAGAGTTATGATTAAAAGAGCGTCCGGTCCCTTCTCACCTGAAGCTATATTGCCAAGAGGTCTTTCCGTAATCAATCACTTGGGGCATGCCAACCCAGTAAGAGAGTTGGGTGGGGAGAAAAATAGATGAATCGCTATCGGTTGTATAATGCTCTGTTCAAGCTTTTCTCCTTAGAAGTCTTTCTCGATGAGCCCACCTACCTGTTTTTCCCTTTTGTGAACCCCAGAGTCAGTATCATGTAGATGAGGGATTGATTGGCAAACTAAAGGGCCGCATAATAAATACTGTATAGGTTTTATGGGCCCAGAGTCTCCTTGGCAGTGACTCCGCTGCCATGTAATGCAAGAGTAGTCACATGTAAACAGATGGCTGTGGTCGTATTCCAACAGAACTTTATTTCCGAAACCAGACTGGATTTGCCCTGCGCTTGTTGTGTGGCAACCCTTGGTTTACACCAACAAATTCTATGTCTTGGGTTTTGGACCAGGTATGGCAGAATCATCTGGGGAATGGTGAGAGATAGAGGTTTCCGGGCCTCACCCTCAGAGTGTTTGATTAGCAGCCTGGGGTGGGGGAATCTGGGGTTTAAAGAGCTCCTGAACCGATTCTGCTACTCAGATTACTAAAATGATGGTCCGTTCCACTTTTAAAAAATTTGTGTGTGCACTTAGACATACAAATAAGCACATGACATTGTGCTTTGTGTTTAAAGGGGCACCTGGGTGGCTCAGTTGGTTAAACGTCTGACTTCAGCTCAGGTCATGATATCAGGGTCCTGGGATCGAGCCCCTGCGTCGGGCTCCCTGCTCAGCGGGAAGCCTGCTTCTCCCTCTCCCTCTGCTCCTCCCCCTGATTGTGCTCTCTCTCCCTCTCTCTAAAATGAATAAATGAAATCTTATTAAAAAAATAAAAATAATATAAAAAATGGCACAATTTCATACACATCTCTCTGTGTGTTGCTTATTTCTTTGCCCTTTTTATTGAGGCGTCTTGTTGACATGTAGGAATTGATATAATAAGGGATTTAGTCCTTCGTCATACGTTGTACATATTTTCCCCCATCATATTGTTACCTTTTGACTTGATTTATAGAATCATATGGATTTTTCAAACATTTTGATGGAGTGAAGTGCATCCGTCTGTTCCTTGATGGCCATGGTCCTGAACTGGGAGTGATTTTGTTCCGGGCAACATTGGCAACGTCTGGAGACATTTTTGATGATCACAACTGTCACTGTGGGCAGGACGGGTTCCGGCATCTGCTAAGTAGAGATGGGAGATGCTGCTAAGCCTCCTACAACGTGCGGGGCATCCCCCCCAACAAAGGGTGATCCAGCCTGAAGAGTCAAGAGTGCTGAGGTTGAGAAATACTGCTTTAAGGCTTTGGTTTTTGTTCCTTGACTACTAAGGCACCCCTCTTCCTATGATATGAATATCTGCATCAGAATCTGTATAAAAAGTTCCTTAATTGGTTTTTCTGCTAAGAAAAATTACTAAAGCAATTCCCATTCTACTTCTTTCTTTTTTTTTAAATTTTTTAATTTTTAGAGAGAGAGCATGAGTGGTGGGTAGGGGCAGAGAGAGAGGGAGAGAGAGAATCTTAAGCAAACTCCACAGGCAGCACAGAGCCTGACATGGGGCTCGATCTCACGACCCTGAGATTGTGACCTGAGCCAAAATCAAGAGTCGGACGCCTAACCAACTGAGCCACCCAGGCGCCCCTATTTTACTTATTTCTTAATGCCACACACAGACGTCCCTGAGGTATTTCTCTTCCTGCCTGCAGCTTACTCCTCTCTCCCCTGTAAGTGCCATGAGTCCACCACGTCCCCTCAGTGAGCTGTGTGGCCTGGGTCATGTCGTGTGCTCCATCGATGTCCTCCTTCTGGCCTTTGTTGGGTTCGGGTACCTCAGACCCTTCTCATTCTCGGGACGACTCTGCCCACTGAGCAATGGGTATACATGAGGGAGGGAGGTGGCTTCAGGGTTGCCCTGTACTTGTCTGGACCCTCTGCAAACAGGGTCAATGAAAACAGAGTGGCTGTCAATAGAATCCAAAATCCCACAGCTGGAGGAGGCCTTGAGATGTTCTACCCTAAGCCCTCACTTAACGCGTGTGGAATGTGTGTCCAGAGCAGGCAAGTGACTTGGCCAGAGCCTCTCAGCCACCTGTGCAGACTGACGCCAGGACTGGTTGCTCAGCTGATCCATTTTTCATCAGAAAACTCCTTGCCACTGCCTTTGTCCTGCTGAGAGCTGCCACGTCACCTCAAAGAGACTAGTTCTGAGATCTACTCCTGTCTGCTCCTTACAGACCTGCTGTTGTCAAACCCACGTTCTCTCTCAGCATTAGGGACTTTAGCTCATCCAACACAGGATTCTAATAGTGGACGTGCATATAAGCAGAGTATTGATTCCAAATAGATGGCTCAGGGAGTCCCAAGGAATATGTCCAACCTTCTGTTGGACCGCAAGCTCTTTGAGGTGCTCTTTATTCACCTTCCTGACCTCTCCTCCAGGTACCTTGTTTGGCCCTTAAATTCTAGGTACCCCACCTGGTGCTCAATAAATGTCACATGAATCACTGACCAGCCTTAATGAGTAAGAGTGAAGGTCACATTCTCTAAACCAGTGTGAAAGGATCCCTTGGGCAGCTGGTTCCACAGGCACTATCTCAGGGTCACCCAGGCGATGCGGATGAAGGTGTTCATGGGCTCCATGTTGAGGCAGTCCTGCTAGCTTTGACTTCCTTGTCTAATGACCCTAAAAATGGGCCTTTTTTTTTTAAGATTTATTTGAGAGAAAGAGAGTGAGCGAGAGAGAGCACAAGCCAGGGGCAGAGGCGGAGGAAGAAGAAGACTCCCCGCTGAGCAGAGAGCCCGATATGGGGCTCGATCCCTGGGACCCTGAGATCATGACCTGAGCTGAAGGCAGGCGCTTAACCGACTGAGCCACCCAGGCGCCCTCCAAATGGGCCTTTTTTATGCCTGTTTTAAATTTGACCTTTCATCCTTCTGTTTGTATGCTGCGGGGGGCATTAGAATTGCTGAAAACGGGGGCAGCAGTTTAAGGAAGGAAAACAGGTCATGGCTAACGTGTCGCATGAGAGGGCTTTCACATCCCAAGTTGTGGGGTTGGCAGGCCTCTTCGCTCTGGTCTGGCCTCCCGTCATGCCCTGCGTGCATCCCCATGAAAGCTCTTGCTTGCAGTATAAATGATCTGAAACAGGTGAAAAGTCTAAAATAAAATATGAAAAGAATAGTTTCAGATTAGTTGTATGATGTGAAAAAAGTTGGCTTACATAGGTGATTAATGATGCAATAACAAGCAGCATTTCATCAATGAGCTTGCTAGTGGGTGGTAAGCAGAACAGCATTAATCCGTCGGCTTTCTCTTTATTCTCCCTTAGAGCTGGTATTACAAAGACTTAATCAGCCCCACCCCATCATTGGAGACTAGAAATTATAGCCAAGAAAAAACATCACCTGTTAAATTTTGAGTACCCCCAAAGTCAAGTCTATTCATTATGATCTTTTGGCAGTTTGATTGTTTCCTGCTTGTAGTTCAAAGTTAATGGGATTCCAGGGTGGTAGTTAGTGACCTCCACAACAGGTTGATGATTATTGCATTTTATCTTAGATTTGCTCTTATGCAATCAAAACAGACCGGTTTTCTTTTTTTTCAGTGAAACTAGCCTGAAGTGTTCGAGAGTACAATGGCAGGTAGTTGTCATTGTTGGGGAAGCAGCTAATAGACGACCCGAGCAAGTAGCATTACTATGAACTGATTACTTTAAAGAAGGGATCGATGACCATGTAGTGCATTGAGCGCTGGTTTGTGTCCCAGTGCGCATGCGCGCACGTGTTCTCCATCACATCAGTCGTTCTTGTGAATCCGTGCAGAAATCCGTACAACGGACAGCTTCATTTTTAGCTTTTGTCATCTTTACCAGAAGCATCTCTCCTGGCAGCCCATGAATCAGTCTTTACTTCATCCCGATGCTGCTCGTGCATCCTGCTCATGGATGAAGACAGCAGCTCTTAAACGAGATAATTAATTCTCATCATATTTTCCTTCCAGCTCTTTATTCTCTACCTGGTGGAATGGAGCACGGTGAATTGGGCATTGCCATGGGGACCTGCCCTTTGCACCCGGTTCTATCCACTGGCACAGGGTGACGGGCTTCAGCAGTGGCCCACCTGGTGGACGGTCTCTGAGGACTGGTGCCATGGTGTTGGGGGCCATCTGTGACCCCCACTGAGCCCTTACTCTTTCTGCTCTCCCTTATCAAGGCAAAGGCAGGATGTTGTGCTGTCTCTGCCTTACCTCTCGGGTCAACAGAGACTTCCCCCCTTTTTAAAGCTGATTTAAAGTTATTGAATTGCTCTAAAACACTCTAGGACAGATACGTGAGGCATTCCTTGATTTGCATTCTCAAGACCTGGGACCGGGCCTTGGAGAATCCTAATTCCATTTCATGTAGCAGGGCACTCACGGGCTCTGGCAGCTACTTGCGTATAATATCATTCATTCACTTGGTCAGTCACTGGATCATTGTTCATTTGTCAGCCCCTGTGCGCCTGGTACTGTTCCTAGGGCGGGGTGGGGAACTTCAAGTAAACAAAACAGGGGAAAGCAATCTAACTCACAGGGTTTACAGGCTAGTGGGGAAGATACAAAATCAATATAATAAATAGGTCACTTTTTTCCCTACAATATATTAGCACATCATAGATGTTTTGGAGAAAAATAAAGCAGAGAGAGAGGAATCAACAGTACCAAGGGGTGGAGACTTTGCACAGTTAAATTGTGTGGCCAGGGAAGTCCTCATCAGAAGGTGACATTTGAGCAGACTCAAAGGAGGTTTGGAAGCTGCCATGAGAAATGAGTGTTCCTGGAAGAGGGCACAGCCAGTGCAAAGGCTTTGAGGTAGGAGAGTGCCGGGAGATGTAAAATGCTGAATGTCGTGGTAGGCACACAGGAAGTACCCAGTGAATGGCAGGTAGTACTAGTTTTGCAATTGTTCTTAGTGCTCATACTAGGTTGCTGGGTATAAATTCTATAGGGACGGACACTGCCTCTGTTTGTTTTTCCTTTTAGCATTTTTTTCTCCAGATCTGGTATAGTTCATGTCAAATAATAAGACCTCAATCATTATGTGTTGAGTATTATCATTATACTTGTATTGCAAAGAAGCCTTGTGAAGTGATGGTCTTCACTGGCCTACATTTAATCCTTACTTATTTTCTGTGGCTTATAGAAATAGAACACTGACCTTTGGCCTTCTCCACAGGGATTGTGTCTTTGGTAGGATAATAACTTACTATCAAAGTTGTAGTGCTGTGTTGTGGCCAGAACTCTTGGCTGGGAGTCAGAAGATGTGACACAGCTCAGGCATCATTCTTTTATAGTGGCTGGGATGGGTCACTCCACACCTCTGTCCTGTTTCTGAATGGTCATAGGGGTTCCGAAAAGTCCTTCTCTATTTCAAAGTTGTTGTGAGCACCAATGAGATACTATACAGCGATGTCCTTTGAAAACTCTCCAAGGCCACCTTAGAGGGAGGGGTAGGTGTCACCACGCCCGGTGGCCTTTATTGTGCAGATGGGAGCTGTGCTTTGCATTCCTTTCACAGAGGAGGTGCCTGTCTGAGGGCCGTGGCCAGCAGTGGGCTGTGATGATGCAGCAAGAGCCTCAGGGCCTCTCTGGCCATCAGATAGCTGGTCTTTGCCTTAGGAACATTTCACTTGCAGCTTCACAATGGAGGTTTGCATTTCCCGAGTTAATTTTTGTAATCATCTCTTCAGTGTATTTAAATAATTTAAACGTATTTTTCTGTTTTCAGGCCTGTGTTCAATATCTTAATTTGTGACATCTAGGTCAACCTCAGATGTCATTTTAAAAAAAAGTTGATCTCAGAAACCTGGCTAAATGTCCCCTTTATCCTAGCTAATTAAAAAAAAAATAATAAATTCTCCTTCCTGTCAAATAATTCTTGAGGTAAGACCCATTCCATGAAGACTTCCTAAAAATAAATCAGAAATGAGATAACAATATTGTAGCTAAAAGAAAGCAGTTCACATCTGTCTCTCATCATGCTTTGCCTTCCAAATATCAGTTGATCTCTTTATTTTGTCAACACTTAAAAAAAAAAAAGCCCTGCCATGTTTTCCCTGTTCCTTGACATGCTGGGAATAGTGCCATGAACATGGCAGATAAAGTCCCTGCACTCACAGAGCTCACAAGTTTATGGGAGAAAAAAAAGGATTATTTTAGATTTTGTAGGGAGGGAAGGCTTTTCTGAGGAGGTGGAAGATGAGCAGAGAACTTTGTGAAATGAAGTGGAGAGCCATACAAAGCTTGTGAGAAAGGCCCATTTGGGCAGAGGGCCCAAGAGGTGCAAAAGCCCCTGAGGTGGGAATGATCTCGGCAAAGTCTAGGGACAGAAAGGAGGTGAGGAGGGGAGAGTGTTAGGGAGGAGGGAAGAGGTAGGAAGGGGTCAGATCAGGAAGAGCTTTGTCTGACATGGAAGGAGTCTGGGTTTTACTTTAACTTGATAATGATTGTAAATATTTAAAATAATTTACAGTTTAAATATTTTCCTCAGATATTAGTCCATCTCCTTTTAACTGAGATTCTGTGAAGGAATTGCCAAGTGATAGCAGAGAACATTGTGGTATTTTTGGAGCTTTATTTTATTCAACCGCAAGTCCCTCAATATTCCTTAAGGAGTTTGTTGGAAATTGTCTGACAAGGATCATTAGCAGGATGAGAAGCTGTTTCACTGCGCAGAATTCTCTCCACGTGTGTTTATGTGTGAATTCATTTCAACCAGAGAAATTGAGGGTCTCATTTCTCTGTAGTCTATTCTTTACTGAATTCTATTTTATGATCAGCCCTGAGAAGGCTGGGGGTACATCAGATAGAGGTCTAATTTTCTGTTCACAGAAGCAAATGATAATTGAATAAAGCACTGAGAACATGTCCGAACCCTTTGAGATGTCTCAAGAGAAGCAGCTGATCATTTCCTTGTTTTCTAGCATGTCTCCAAATCATAACAAATGGTGATTCACAGGTCAGCAAAAGACTGAGGGGTAGACATTTTACTTAGAAACATTGTCACAATTTAAAGACCTGTGAGAGAATTTTTATCTTCCATATCCAGCAGGGTGACATTTCTCTGTGATCACCCTCCAAAATAGGTAGAAACTTTCATAAAATTCTGCTTCATGTAAGTCTTCACCATGCTCTACTCTGGCTAAAATGGTCACGCAGGGCAATCATTTTGGAAGCTTTTAATTCAATAACATCCCCTTAAAAAGGGTTGTTCATCAGGTAGAAATTGGGAGACATAGGTAAGCACATCTTTAGGGGAGATAAGTTAGTTGGGCAGTCCTTTCTCATAAGGAAACCTTACAAGGGTTCAGAAGGTGGAAAAGGAGATTCCAGTTGAGATCCTTAGTATCCTTTGTCATGACTGGCCGCTAAAAAAAATATCAAAGTTGGTATCTTCCTAATGAACCTCAGTTTTAAATGTTTACGCCCTAGAAAATTCCTCTCAATAATGTGTTGCTGAAATCAACATTATTTAGGGGCTTGGGTTTGGGGAAGCTGTTCCCTAGGTGCGTTCTTGCTGGTTGCCTGGTATCTGCGGAAGGGTTAACGTTGGGATGACCTTGGGAGGCTCCCCCACGGACCGCACAAGTAGTTCAGGCCCTGAATACGGCAGGAACAGCGTTTCCTGTAGCAGCAGCTCCAAGACACAGAGCTAATTGCCCAGCAATGGCACCGCTCTTCTTACGAGGGACTAATTGACCCATTTATGGTCTCCTTCCAGCTCGTGGCGGATCCTTGCGCCAGCACCCCCTGTCACCATGGCAACTGCAGCAGCAGCAGCAGCAGCAGCAGCAGCAGCGGCAGCGGCGGCGGCAGCGGCAGCGGCAGCGGCAGCGCGGGGGGCTACCTCTGCATTTGCCACGAAGGCTATGAAGGTCCCAACTGTGAACAGGCGCTGCCCAGCCTCCCCGCCTCCGGCTGGACCGAGTCCATGGCCCCCAGGCAGCTGCAGCCTGCCCCCGCCACCCAGGAGCCCGACATCATCCTGCCCCGCTCTCAGGCCACCGTGACCCTGCCCACCTGGCAGCCCAAAACAGGGCAGAAAGTTGTAGAAATGAAATGGGATCAAGTGGAGGTGAGAACGTTTGATTGCCTGCGTAAGAAGCCAGTGTGGTTAAAATAATTCCAGTGGTTCTAATATTGGCAATAAAAAACAGAAGACCTTTCAGTTGCCCCCTTGACAAAACCACGTGTCTACCTTTCTTCCCCTGGGCACCTGTGTGTAGGAGATCTCTTTTGGTTACACGAAGGAGACTTCAATTATGACTGTTTTGTGGGCATAAAAAGAGTAAGCAAGGAAAGAAAACGAATGAAGCTCTTTTCTGGAACGATATCCACGTTTCTGTGAGACAGTGTTGGATTGGGGGCAGACCCTCCACTGTTGACCAAAGTTTCCTTAACATTATGCTTAACTTCTTGTTCATTATTTGGTGCCTTGCTGCCAATATGATTTTAAAAAGAGATGCTATCAGTGATTTTTAAAATATTTTGAGAATGCATTTGAGAATGAAATTTCCAAATTTTATCTATTTTGGCAGGAACAAATGCTGTTTATTGAATCTCGTCCAGTCTGGTTCTGGCTTGTATTTTCAAGCTCATCGAAAGTCTCATGTCGAGGAATTTTCAGCAGACCCTTGAAAGTTGCCATACAACATAAATTTGCTAGCTAGGAGAGTCGGGGAACAAATCCAAGTCATGACTTTGAGGTGACATCGATAGAGTGTAATTCCATTCCATATCTTGTATTTTATATGACAACCTGTGATCATATATTATTACTGGTTTTGTAGCTTAAATGACAAAGCACATAGATCTTGTGTAGCAGTTTTAGAGTCAAGGAATAAGTCTAGAAGTTTCCCTTATTGTTATAAAAGAGACAGGGCAGCATTTCTTCTTTTATTTTCTTGGGTAGTTCTAACCAGTTGACCCATTTTTTTTTTCATTGCCACACAATTTATGAAGGCCATATTCAGACTGCAGGACAGTGTTTTCAGCCTACCTAAAAAACTGTGAATGTGTTCTGATTTCAGACTTTTAATAAACGCTTTGAAGTTTTGATTTGAACCTTCCTTGCAGAGTGACTCACTTCTTAAATGTGAACTCGATTGATTCTACGTTTGTCAAGGAAGTGTCGCTTAAAGACAGTTTCTCCCCAGCCAGCCATTGAAATCTCTGTATTTAAAGACATGCTATCCTACTGTTAGTAAATGTAGAAAGAAATGCCTCATCTTCCCAGCATGCTGTAATTTCTTAGGCTGTTCAAGAAGGAGGTTAAAAAGTTGCCAGGGGAAGATGGGAAAATATTTGGGTTTCCCCTTTTATTGAGTAATGAGGCTTCAGAAACATGAAGCTGTTTGGAATCTTAAGGGACTGAGATTGATGTAACAGTTGTCAGTTAACACAAACTGAACAGGTGGGACTTGCATTTTTGAATATCCATGGCAGGCCTTCTCCATGGCACTTAACCCTTAGGCCTTCTGGACCGGAAGTTCTAAGTGTTGGGTATGGGTGGAAGGGCCGAGAATTCCTGTACTGTTCTCAGTTAATTCACTGATGAGGGATACATTTAATACCACTTTGTTTTGACGCTCCTGGGGGAAGACTGTGCTCATAGCACGAGGAATAAATGAATAAATTGGTCTGAACCACCTCACTTGGACACAGCTCCAGTGTTCACAGCATGTTTTCTGGAAGAATGCAATTACTCCCCGCCTCTTGAGCCCCTTTTTTGTAGGCATCAGCATGTTGCTTTTGGGAGCGTGTCACTTACAAAATGAAGGGGTAGTCCACGGGGTAAAAATAGGCAGCTTCCCAGCTCCTTGGCCTTAGCCTGTGCTCCCAAGACCCACCTCTGCAAGGAGCAGGGTCACTCAGACCAGGTGCTTCTTGCCAATTGCTCGTTCTAAGGCTTGCTTTCCTAGTTTATGCCTGCTGTGTGTAAGCCAGTCCTCAAAGTCTGCCTTCTTGTTCTGGAAGCAGTTAGTCCCCCATGACCCCAGACTGAGCCTAGAGCAGGGGCCAGTGACTGCTCGCTAACCAGAAGAGAGGACCCTGTTCACCAGTGATAGCAATCCAAGAATGGGTAGATGGCTCTCAGGAAAGCTTT